>NW_016818389.1:0-1071 GCF_001698545.2 Rhinopithecus bieti
AAAGGAACTCTCGCCAAATCCTTGTCTCAGGGCAGCTCCTAGGGGAACCCAAACTAGGACATTTCATGCCATTTTATAAAGCACAAAATAGGTGAAATTATTCTGTGCTATTAGAAGTCTGGGTGATGATTGCCCTCGGATGAGAGGAAGGTAGAGACTAGATGGAGACAGATGGGGGTTTCAGGGGTGCTGGTAATGTTCTATTTCCTGGTCTGAGTACCGGTGAAATGATTGTGTTTTTTATTTGTGAAAATTCATTGAGACATACAGTTATAGAAGGTGCAATTTTTGGTTGGATTATTATAACTCTATAAAATACTTTTAAAATTATTCAGTTAGTTTTGGTGGAATGCAGGAGTTTTTTGTTTGGTGTTTTGTTGTTTGTTTTTAGAGTGAGGATCTTGCTCTGTCATGCAGGCTGGAGGGCAGTGGTGCAGTCATAGCTCACTCCAGCCTCAACCCCTCCTGTGCTTAAGCAATCCTCCCGCTGTGGCTTACAAAGTAGCTGGGATTGCAGGCAGGAGCCACCACACCTGGCCTGAGTTTTATTTATTTATTATTTTTATTTTATTTTATTTTACTTTTTTTGAGACGGAGTCTAGCTCTGTTGCCCAGGCTGGAGTGTAGCGGCGCGATCTCGGCTTACTGCAAGTTCCACCTCCCAGGTTCAAGCCATTCTCCTGCCTCAGCCTCCCGAGTGGCTGAAACTACAGGTGCCCGCACCATGCCCGGCTACTTTTTTTTGTATTTTTAGTAGAGATGGGGTTTCACCGTGTTAGCCAGGATGGTCTCAATCTCCTGACCTTGTGATCCGCCCGCCTCGGCCTCCCAAAGTGCTAGAATTACAGGCGTGAGCCACCGCCCCCGGCCCTCAGTTTTATTTTTTACAATGAAGGAATGGTAAAAATTCTTATTCATTGGCTTTTGCAATGAAAATAGAGATCATACATTTGTAATAAGTAAAACAACAAATGATTTTATAATTATTTTCTGATCCACATCTGGCCAGAAAATAGGAAGAGACAAAGGCCGGAGGGACGAAAAGATGGTTTCAGGTAGGAAAGGAGAGAA
>NW_016818390.1:0-28397 GCF_001698545.2 Rhinopithecus bieti
CATATGACAAAGGATTGGGCACATTTATGAATGAAATGCTCAAAATACATAGTATGTTAAACTCTCAATCTAGGAACCACACTATACATACGATATTATTATATCTATTTTATACATGAGGAAACTGAGAACCAGGAAGGAAGGTAATTTGCCCCAGGTCACCTAGAGAGGCTTTGATCTAAGATTTAAACTAAGGTCCTTGTGACTCCAAAGCTCATAGTTTTCCAGGGTAATCCCCATGTTTGAGGTGATGGCTTCGTCTACAATGAGCTAAACCTTGAGACACAGTAGGATCTCAGAAATCAGCCCTCAAGTGAAGAAGTCAACTTTCAAATTGCTGGTCAGGCATCAAAATTACCTTGTTGAAAAAGAATATAGGAAAGAGTGTGATCTCATTAATGAGACTGTGGGACTCTTCAGGCAGTGGCAATATGAAAAGAAAAGAAAAAGTAGTTTGCACATTTTGGGCAAAATGAGCAAAAGTGTTCACTTTTCGCCCATTTCAATTTAAATAAAGTAGTGTGCAAACTCAGTTATTCTTATCTTACTGACGTCTCAAACTTCTCCAAGTTAGAGAAAATACTTTTTCTTTAGAAGTGATAAGGGTCTTTTTAATTATCAGTTGTCATCAAAGAGGAAACATTTAGTGTAATCTATGCTGGCCATAATTTGTAAACATGAAAATGCATTACAGGCAACACTAGCAAAGTGGAGCAACTTCTTTAAAAATGGAGTCTTTTAACACAGAGAAAAAACACACAAAATGTATGGGTAACATCCGGGCATTGCAAAGAAAACTTTCTGATTTATAATATTATCTTACCCACTTAGGAATACCTTAGGATAGAAAGGGATATCAAAATCTAATTTCTTTTTCTGTATTACAGGCACAACTATAAGATGATATTCACTAAATAGGATCACTAGGTAGAACCCATTTACAACTGCTATACTTTTTGAAAGTAAGACAATTGTCTGAGATATGCATTTATTACAAGCCTACTACAACTAATAGGAGTTGATGATGGCTTTTAAGAAAAACTGCAGAATGTCAAATGGAAGCTGTCTCTACTTAACAAATACACTAGGCTCAAAAATCAAAAGAAAAGACACGTAAGGCGATGTTTATTCATCTATGCTCTCAGTAACAAGTTTTAAGGCACTCACGCATCTCATTGTTTGTCTATTTTACAAATATATGGTGTCATTCAAAATGACACATAGGACATCCTGTCTGTATATATTTAATGTAAAGAGTAAAAAAGTAAATGAAATACTCATATGGGTCCTTTTGTTTAAGTTTTCAACATGAACAAAAACATTTCTCATCAATTTGTTGTGAGAGCTTTTGAAAAGGAATGGTACCTGGTTGATTTTGAAATGTGACTGAGTTTAAGCATAAAATAATTGTGCTCTACATTTTCATTTATATTATTTTAAAATATCAACTAGAGTGTATCGATTGGGGAACACTGTTGCATGCAAGCTTGTGTGTTTTAATCTGTGTACTAGAAAAAAATTCTAGTAAATTTTATGCTAAAAACAACTATAATTATAAAAGATGGAAGTGGTAATAAGAGCATATGCAAGAAATTTTCTATGTGCTTTCAATTACACACTAGTAACAGCAGTATTAGTATTGTTATTTTGATACTGTTGTGTGTGTATAATGAAACATTCTATCATCCCCTATATGTTTAAGAACCAGGCTTTTTGGCATGGCAGAAAGGAAATATAGATGTAATTAAAAAGTGATTAAATTCAAAAAACTCTACAGTGGTGAATTTGAATTAGAAGTAGCTATATGAACCCATGTGTCGCAAACAGACAGACACATCCACATATCCTATCTCTGCCCACTAAAAATATTTAGAAACAAAAAACAAACAACTGTGAAGAGTAACACTAGTGGCTGCATACTGTGGTCTTGAAGTACCATTTTACACTAAAAGAACTCAGAGCTGGTGAGAAAATGGCAGTTACAGTTCCATAAAACTGGAGCATCCTGTCATACTAGTTTGCAAAGGAACTATCAAAAATCTATTAGAGTGGTATCAACACAACTCCATAGTGAAACTGAAAAGTCTCCCACCTGCCCAAGGTGGAACAATTTGAGCTTCAATGGTGATAATAATTACAACTGGGTGAAACTCATCCAAATATTTAAAACTATGAATTGCTAATACTAAGTATTAGAAAAAAAGAAATTGTTACATTTGGAGGATAATAAGAATCTAATTTTCTTAATCATTGATTTTAAAATTAAGAAATTATTCTGCTTTTATATAAACTGAAGCACTAGGTAGCCAAACAGCAAATAAGAGAAACCATCTCCTTTTAGAAGTATTGTAGCTAATAATGAAAAAGAAATTATGGAATTTGAATATAATCAAATTTTGCAACCCCACAAGTTAATTAATCTAGGCATTGAATATTAACAGCTATTCAAATCACAGAAAAAGAAACATCCAGACACTTTGCTCTACTAAAAAAAGACACCTAAAATCTTGTCAGAGGGTTAGTACCTGATTCTGCTAAATCCCCTGGATTCAGCTGTAAAATTTTAGAAAATATAGAAGACAGGTTGAATCACCTAGAGTTTATAATCAGCAACATCAGATTTTGAAATTCTGCAAAGAAAAGGTTTGTGTACTTCAGAAAATAAATGACAAGGAAAAGAAAGTGAGAGAAGGTAAATTGTAGATTAACAGAAAATTTTAAATCATCAAAGGTAAAACTGAAAAAGACTAAACTATACCCTCTTGGAACATGTATTTAAATGATAAGACGATTTAAAAATTCAAGGAAGTAATTGCTGTAAAAGTCAGGGTAGTGGTTACTTCTGGAAGAGGTAGGAGGTGAAATAAGGATAAGTTACACACAGGGGGAAAGGCTGAAGAAATTGTTCATTATTGACCTGGGTCTTGGTAAAGAGGTGGTCACCTAAATTGAGTCATTAAGCTGCACATTTGTTTGTTTTGGTTTTCTAGATCTGTATTTTATTTTATAATAAAAGTTTAAATTAAAATAAAATTATTTGATATTCAACTGATATTTTATAGCAATTTTAGTTGTAAAATAATTCATCATCTCATATAAATTAGTAGAGTGTATAAGTTACTTAAATGTTGATTTTTGGTGAATTTCTTAGTCAATTTAAAGAATTGGTTTATCTACTCTATATTTATTTATTTTTTTTTTTTTTTTTTATGGGCTATCCCAAGAACTGTAAGCATGAAAAACAGATTTCATTAAGGTAGTATTGATGAAAACTAAATAACTGCTTCAAAATACATTTTATCTAATGGAACCTAACAGTGTGGGAGATATAGCAATATCTGGAGATTTCATTGTAGTGAGGCTGCCATCTTTTGATCCTCGTTATCAGAAACTAAGCTTCCACTTGCTGAGATGAGGGCAGAAATGAATCATGCCAGAGGCTGATATTGTAGAAATCGCTTCCAATCCTTCTGGTCACTTCTCTGGGTAAAGTGTCACCATGAGCAGAAAGCCAATCCCCTGTAATGATGATTTACAGTTGGAAAGTGGCTTTGGGACAGATTTACTGTTGCCCTATTCACACCACTCTGTTTCTATCACCAAAAGGTATTTTCCTGTAAAAGCAATGTTAGGAAAGGACATATACATCAGAGCATTTTAATAAAACCCCTTCCTTTTCTCCTTCAGATACAGTAAGCAGTTAGAAAAGAAAGAGGAAAATCTATACTAAGGTACTGAATAAAAAACTGAAGGCATTCAAATCTTGTACAGGAGAAAACAAACATTTCAGCAAATACTCAAGTCACTAGACATGTTATCTTATTTTAAAATCTTAGGGTATATGTTATTTTAATATCTTAGGGTATAGTAACAATTACAAGAATGACACATCTTCAGAGGGTGTACATAAAATGCATATTTTCTTCATCTCAAATATAGTGTTTCTACAAATAATAAATAATAATAGCTCCCGTGTATTGGTCACTTACTATGAAACAGGCCATGTTCTAAGTGCTATACATAAATATTGTCATTAATCTTCCAAAGAAAAGAGTAGAAGGCTGGAGTTTGGAAGTTAACTAATTTGATCAAAATTACATAGCTTACTCTCTTAGCTTAGTATACTGATGCAAAAAGATGTTAAAATGTTAAGTATCAGCTATGGCTCAAAGACAATCCCTCCACAAGAAGGATTAGATCAAGTGAAATTTTTCCAACAGAGGTTGCTTTGATCTAAGTGTGTCCTCAGCATCCCAGTAGCCCCCAAAATTCTTAGGTTGAAACAATCTTCAGTACAGTCATGTTGGAAGGCTGGAAGGTTGTGGAAGGTGGGGCCTTTGGGAGGGATTAGTGTCATTAAGTAAGAAGTCTGAGGAAGCTTTTTCACCCCTGTGCCATGTGAGAAGGCAGCAAGAGGTTACTATCTTTGAAGAAAGTGAACCCTCACCAGGCACTGTATGCGCTGATGCTTTGATCTTAGACTTCATAGCCTCCAGAACCATGAGCAATAAATTTCTACTCTCTATAAATTACCCAGTCTGAGATATTTTGTTATCCTGAATGGACTGACAGAAGTGTTCAACATATAGTTCTTAACCACTTCCCACAATCCTTGTCTGAAAAAGGATTCACATGGTTTTCCTTAAGTGCTATCCAAGAAGGCTAACTAGAGAAAAAAAAGCTGGAAAGAAAAACTAGAGAGGCTAGAGACTAGATTCCTAGAAGCAGAGGAGGCAGTAAGTTATTAAACCAAAATGGAGAAGCATTTGACCTTTCCAAATGAACTTCCAGGGAAAAATTCTAAGAAAGAGGGGAATTATCCAAAGAAGCCATAAACATGCCTGGAAGAGAGACAGACACAGAAAATTATTGCTGGAAATATCTTCAGTGTTCAGAAAGCACCAACAGCAATTCATTTCAGTATTAATCCAGTAGGACATTTTCTGACCTCTTTAATCTCTTCCCTCCCCAAACACCAGCTCTAAGTGGTCAGAAATTACTATGATGAACAAGCTGGTGAGAGGAGCATAGAAGCCTTAGATGGGTTAAGAGAAGAGAAACCAGCTCTCCTGCCCTGATGTGAAACTTCCCATCTGCTACAGAGGAAGGAGAGGAGTCCAAATTGTAAAGAATTTTGAGTTTGGAGTATAACCTGGTAATGATCTTCCTAATTACTGAACTGAGCCTGTGTTTTGTGATTTAACTTTACTGTAAGACATTTTATATCTATTATTATTATTTAAGAAAATGCCATGAGGCCTGTCAAGGACAGAGAAAGAGTTGGCCCAGAGACAACTTTAAAGGGAGAAAGGAAACTAATATAAAGTCATTTTTGCATTACACTCTGAGTTGTGCTTGTTCGACATAAAAATTACATTGACATTTGTGCTTCTGACCAAGAGTGGACTTCATGACATGTCAGTAGGAATGAGTATTTTTCCCGTCATGCTATTGTTGTTATATGCCTCATATACAAGCCCTTTTTCATTTAGAGAAACTGCAGTTGATATTGTTATTTATATGCCAAAGTAGTGTTTAAAGGAGACTTACAGCTCTTGTTTTCAGGGAGTATTTTTACTCTGAAAGGCACAAGCCTTCTATGAATTGTCTACAAAATGTCATCCTTCTTACAAATCAGCTGCAATTGTGCCTTTGTGTTATTTGTTTCACTTATATGGAATTTATTCACTGGCTTCTATTATAATTTTGATCACACATGCATGTTTAATTATTATCATGTATGTGTGCTCTTTCCCAATTTAGACGGCATTCTCTTTGAGGACAGATATTTCAATATATTACTTTTCAAATCAATCCATAGTGTCTGACAGAACTTTATTCATAGAGCTCAAGAAATATATAAAGTCTGGCCGGGCACGGTGGCTCAAACGTGTAATCCCAGTACATCGGGAAACCAAGGCAGGCGGATAACCTGAGGCCAGGAATTCGAGACCAGCCTAGCCAACATGGTGAAACCCTGTCTCAACTAAAAATACAAAAATTAGCTGGGCTTAGTGGTGCACGCCTGTAGTCCCACCTACTCAGGAGGCTGAGGCAGGAGAATCACTTGAATCCAGGAGGTGGAAGTTTTAGTGAGGTGAGATGGCACCACTGCATTCCAGCCTGGGTGACAGAGTGAGACTCCACCTCAAAAAGAAAGAAAAGAAAAGAAAAGAAAAGAGAGAGAGAGAGAGAGAGAGAGAGAAGGAAGGAAAGGAAGGAAGGAAGGAAGGAAGGAAGAAGGAAAGAAGGAGGAAGGAAGGAAGGAAGAAGGGAGGAGGGAGGGGGGAGGGGAGGGAGGGAGGGAGGAAGAAAGAAGAAAAGAGGAAAGAGAGAAAGAAAAGGAAAGGGAAAGAAATAATATAAAGTTGGAACTGTAAGTTAAACTCCAGTTTCATTCTGTGACCTCAAACACTTGTTTCCATTTAGATATCAGCTTTATGCTAAAGAAAGCTTTCAAATAAAGATGCTTTTAGCTGTGTGCTTGTATTTAAAAGTCTGCTGTAAGTATATTCATATTTTTTAATTAATTAATTTTATTTGACATATAAAAATTGCGTGTGCATTGGCAGGGGCAAGAGGGCTGACTAGATGTAGCCAGAAAATGCCTCTTCTACTGAGAGAAACCAAAAATTTCAAGAAAGTCATCACACTTCAAACAGATCTTTTGAGAGAAAACACTGAAAATCAATAGGGAGGTGACGCAGACACTATAGTTGAAGAAGGAAGAAGCCGGGAAGTCTGCTCAGAGATGCCAAGTGCCAGGACTGGCCTCTGGCCCTGAACTGGACCTAAGGAAGGGCTAAATGAAGGAACTCTGTGGCACAACACTCTCACTGCAGACCTTTGGGATCTTAATTAGTGGCATTCCCACAAACCCCACAGACATTTAAACTGGCATGTGGAGCCACCTGGAGATCAGGCAGAGGTACAGCTCAAACCTTTGCAGTATCCAGAAGGTTTCAGTGCTCAGTACTGCTGCAACAAAACACCCCCGTAAGGCACCCATCCCCATAGACCTCTGATCTTTCACTCAGTGGCTGCAGCTTCTGCTCTCTGCCAGGCCAGAAGACAGAAGAGTTGCCATTGCTGCAGGACTGTGGTGCATCCAATCAGTAAGTTCCATCATTGGTTGGGCCTTCCCAAGAGTGCCTGTCTAGCCACTCTAACAGGATGGTGTTCACAGCACAGCGCCCCCTGCCCTCCATACAACCTGAATGTTTGGCTGGTGGCCTAGGAGCAGTTCAGTCCCTCCAGCACAGCCAGTGCTCAAACCCCCGGGGCCAGAGGACAAATCCGTGGGCCCAGTACCAGCTCCTCAGGAATTCAGCACACACCCACGGGTATCAAGTTGAGATCTGGGGCCAGAACTCAAGCAAAAGAGGAGCCCCCACTCTCAGAAGAGACAGGAGTGAGATGCAGGTTTGTATGCCAATGCAGGAACTTGCCATCCCTCCCTCCACAAAAATAGTCTGGAAAGAGTGTGGCCTAACAGCCAGCCACAGTTCCTTCCCTAGAGAGTTCTATGGCCCAGAACATCTGGAGTGGCTCAGCAATATGGGCATAGAAGGCCTGGGACAAGCCTAAAAGGTAGGGCCTGTTCCTGGGGCAAACATGGACGAAAACCTGCCGGCTTGGGGGAGCATGAGTTAGGCAGGCACCACAGTTGTTGACTGGGCTGAAAACCCCAGGCTGCAGCTGTCTTCTTAGTTGTATATCCATGGTAATACTGCCATGACCAGGGATCCTCTGCCCTTGACCCATTGTACCAACAGACCACTAACAGACACAACCTCACAACCTGCTCTGACTCTCACAAGCATAGGGGACCAGTGGACACCTGGCAAGCTGAAGATCTCCTGGTGACTTTATCCTCATCTGTGAGTGCACATAAAAGAGGAAGGAGTGCAGCCCACCAAAGCTCCTCTTGGGGCAAAGGGAATGTGAGCTCAGTGCCATTAGTTGAAGGGGACATCACCAAGGCTTGGAAAACGACTTAAGAGGGACTTATCTCTCAATCTCCTGCCTCCCCTCCTCAGAGCACTGCTGTATACACACTGAAAAACAAAAGGGGTACACAATTGAGTAACATCCTATCTGCTAGCCCTTACTCTTACATGCTATATACTGGACTGAAGCCTTAATTACACCACCAAACAAATATGCATTCCTCCAACACACAAAGCATCTGAAACCCACCACAGGATCCTATCTACAACCTAGGAATCTTTACAGAGACATAACCATCTGAAAATACCCAGAAACAAAACCAGTTGACTATAAACAATATTCACAAAGTCAAACCCTCAAGAGATACAAGATAAAAAACAAAAAGACCTATCCAAGTAACAGTAAATTCAAAAGAAAAGAAACACCAGCTCCCTCAGATAAGAAATCAGCTAATTCAAAAGAACTCCAGTAATTCAAAAAGCCAGAGTGTTTCATTATCTTTAAAGGTTCACACTTACCCTATAACAATGAATCCTAACCAGATTGAAATGTCTGAAATGACAATAATAGAATTCAGAATCTAGATGACAAGGAAGCTCAACAAGATCCAAGAGAAAGTTGAAAGCCAATTTAATGAACCCAGAAAAAGATTCAACATTTAAAAGATGACACGGCCACACTAAGAAAAAAGCAAAGTAAACCTCTGGAATTGAAAATTAACTACAAAATTGCAAAACATAATTAGAAGCCCTTGCAAAAGATTAGACCAAACAGAAGGAAAAAAAAAAATCAGAGCTCGAAGATTGGTCCATTAAAACAACCCAGTCAGACAAAAGAAAAAGAAAAAACGATTTTAAAAAATGAACAAAGCATCTGAAAGTTATGGGATATTTAAATCAATCAATTCTATGCCTCACTGGCATTCCTGACAGAGAAAAAGAGAGAGTAAGCAACTTGGAAAACATATTTGAGGATATAGTCCATGAAAATTTTCCCAATCTCACAATAGAAGTCAACATGAAAATACAATTAAATCAGAGAACCCCTGCAAACTACTCCACAAGATAAACATTTAAAGCACAGAGTCATCAGATTTTCCAAGGTCAACACAAAAGGAATAAGCTTAAAGGCAGCTAGAGAAAGGGTTACATAGTGTAAAAAGGGAATCCCATTAGACTAACAGTGGATTTCTCAGCAGAAACCTTACAAGTAAGAAGGAAGTAGAGGCCTATTTTTAGCATTCTCATAGAAAATAAATTCTAACAAGAATTTCATATCTGGCCTAGCTAAGCTTTATAAGTGAAGGAAAAAGAAAATATTTCCCAGACAAGCAGTCACTAAGGGAATTTGCTACCATGAGACCAGCCTTACAAGAGAAGCTTAAGGCAATTTTAAACATGGAAACAAAAGAAAGATACCTGCTACCAAAAAAATAAAATAAATGTAAGTACATATGCCACAGACCCTATTAATAAAACAACACAACTGAGACTACAATGCAACCAATTAACACCACCACAACAGAAACAAAACCTCATATATCAATATTAGCCTTGAATGTAAATGCCCCACTTAATAGACACAGAGTAGCAATTTGGATAAAAATCAAGGCCTAAACTTGTGCTGTTTTCTAGAGACCTATCTCACATGTAAGACACCCATAGGCTTAAAGATCAATTACACAAATAGAAAACAAAGCAGACAAAGTAGAGCAGGGGTTGCTATTCTTGTATCAGATAAAACAGACTTTAACAATAGTATAAAAAAATAAAGGGACAAAGAAGGTTGTTACATAATGGTAAAGGGTTCAATTCAACAAGAAGAATTTAACTTTCCTAAATATATGCACCCAATATTGGAGCACCCAAATCCACAAGACAAGTACTTCTAGACCTATAAAAAGACTGACACAGCCAGACAATAATAGTGGAGAACATTAGCACCCCACTAACAGAGTTAGACAGATCACCAAGGCAGAAAACAAACAAAGAAATTCTGGAATAATTGACTTGACTAATTGGACCTAATAGACATATACAGAATACTCCACCCAACAACCACTTACAAAATATACATTATTCTTGTTTGCACATAGTACATAGTCTAAGATAAACCACATGCTCAACCATAAAGCCAACCTTGATAAATTCAAAAAAGTCAAAATTATACCAAGCATATACTCAGACAACAGTGGAATCAAAATAGAAATTAATACCAAGAGGATCTCTCAAAACCACACAATAGCAGAAATTAAACAACTTGCTCCTGAATGACTTTTGAATAAATAACTGAATTAAGGCAGAAATTTAAAAAAATTTGAAACAAATGAAAACAGAGAAATAACATTCCAAAATCTCTGGGATATGGGGAAAGCAGTGTTAAGAGAAAAGTTCATAGCACTAAATGTCTACATCAGGAAGTCAGAAATATTTAAAATTAATGATGTAATATTGCACCTAAAGGAACAAGAACAAACTAATCCCAAATCTAGCAGAAGAAACAAAATAGCTAAAATCAGAGCTAAACTAAATGAAATTGAGATTCAAAAAACCATACAAAGGATTGATAAAAAATGAAAAGTTGCTTTTCTGAAAGGATAAATAAGATCCATAGGCTGCTAACCAGATTAACAAAGAAAAAATCAGAGAAGATCCAAATTAATACAACCAGAAATGATTAATATGACATTAGAACTGATCCCACAGAAATACAAAATATTCTCAGAGACTTCTGTGAACACTTCTATACACACAAATGAGAAAATCTAGAAGAATGGGTAAATTCCCGGAAACATACAACTTCCCAAGATTGAATCAGGAAAAAATTGAAACCCTGAACAGATCAATAACAAGTTCCAAAATTTAAGCAGTAACAGAAAAACCTACCAAAAAAAAAAAAAAAAAAAAAAAAAAAAAGCCCTGGACCATATGGATTCCCAGCCAAATTCTATGAGATATACAAAAAATAGCTACTACCAAACCTACTGAAAATATTCTAAAAAAAAATGAGAAGGAGAAATTTATTCTTAACCTATTCTATGAAAGTAGTATTCTCTTGATTCCAAACTCCAGCAAAGACACAATGAAAGAAGAAAACTACAGGCCAATATCCCTAATGAACAAAGTTAAGAAAATCCTCAACAAAATACTAGCAAACTAAATCCAGCAGCACATCAAAAAGTTAATTCACCACTATTGGATGAGCTTTATTTCTGTAATGCAAAGTTGGTTCAACATATGCAAACCAATAAATGCAATTCACCACATAAACAGAACTAAAAATAGAACCATATGATCATCTCAATAGACACACACACAAAAGCTTTCCATAACATCCAACATATCTTTATGATTAAAAAAAAAAAAAAAAAAAAAACCCTCAACAAACTAGGCATCAAAGAAACATGCCTCAAAATAATAAGAGCCATCTGTCACATACCTATAGCCAACCTCATACTGAACAGGCAAAAATTGATAACATCTCCTTAAGAACTGGAATAAGACAAGAATGCCTAATCTCACTACTCCTATTCAACATATTATTGGAAACCCTAGCCAGAGCAATCGGGCAAGAGAAAGAAATAAAAGACATCCAAAGTGAAAAGAGGAAATCAAATTATCTGTCTTCACTGATGAAATGATTCTATACATAGAATGCCCGAAAACTCCACCAAAAGGCTCCTAGACCTGAGAAATCACTTCAGTAAAATTTCAAGATACAAAATCAAACTACAAATATTAGTGCATTTTTTACATGCAAAACATTCAAGCTGAAAGTCAAATCAAGAACACAATCTCATTTACAATAGCTACAAAAATAATAAAATACTTGGAAAGACAGCTAACTCAGGAGGTGAAAGATCTCTACAAGGAGAACTACAAAGCACTGCTGAAAGAAATCAGAAACAACACAAACAAATGGAAAAACAATCCACGTTCATGAATTGGAAAAATTAGTATTGTTAAAATATTTATGCTGCCCAAAGCAATCTATACATTAAATGCTATTCTTATCAAATCACCAATGTCATTTTTCAAATAATTAGAAAAAATTATTTTAAAATTTATTTGGAACCAAAAAAGTGATGGAATAGCCAAAGCAATCTTGAGCATAAAGAACAAAACCAGGGGCATCACATTACCCAACTTCAAACTATACTATGAGGCTACGCTAAACAAAACAGCATGGTGCTGATTCCAAAAATAGATACAGAGACCAATGGAAAGAATCAAGAACTCAGAAATAAAGCACCATATCTACAATCAACTGATGTTCAACAAGATTAACAAAAATAAGCAATGTATAAAGGATTCCCTATTCAGTAAATGGTGCTGGGAAAACTGACTATCCCTTTGCAGAAGAACAAAACTGGACCCCGACCTACCACTCTATATATATGAAAATTCACTCCAGATCAATTAAAGACTTAAATGTAAGACTTGAAACTCTAAAAATACTAGAAGAAAACCTAGGAAATATTCTTCTGAACATCAACCTTGACAAATAATTTATGAGCAGGTCCTCAAAAGCAATTGCAACAACAACAAAAAAAAAATTGACAAGTGGGATCCAATTAAAGTAAAGAGCTTCTTCACAGAAGAAACTATCAACAGATTAAACAGACAACCTACAGAATGGGAGAAAATATTCATAAACTATGAATTCAACAAAGGGCTAATACCCAGAATCTATAAGTAACTTTAAAAAATCAACAAGAAGAAAACAAATAACTCTATTCAAAAGTGGGCAAAGGACATGAACAGACACTTTTTAAAAGAAGACATACAAGCAGCTAACAAACATGTAAAAAATGCCCAGCATCACTAATCATTAGGGAAATACAAATCAGAACCACAATGAGATACCATTTCACATCTTTGGTTCAGCTATTAATAAAAAGTCAAAAAGTAACACATGCTGGTGAGGCTATGGAGAAAGGAACGCTTTTATGCTGCTGGTGGGACTGTAAATAACTTCAGCCACTGTGAAAATCAGTTTGAAGATTTCTTAAATAACTAAAAATAGAGCTGCCATTTGACCCAGGAATCCCATTACTGGGTAGAAACCCAAAGGAAAAATAAATCATTCTACCAAAAAGACACATGGACTTATGTGTTCATCACACCAAAGACATGGAATCAATAGTAAAGACATGGAATCAATCTAGGTGCCCATCAACGGTAGAGTGAACAAAGAAAATATGGTACATGTACACTATGAAATACTATGCAGCCATAAAAAAAAAATAAAATCATGCCCTTTGCAACAACATGGATGCAGATGGATGCCATTATCCTAAGCAAATTAACACAGAAATGCAAAACCAAATACCCCATTTCTTACTTGTAAGTGGGAGCTGAATCTTGGGTACACACAGCCAGAATGATGAGAACAATAGACACTGGGGACTCTAAAAGGAGGGAAGTAAAGAGGAAAGTAGGGAGAGATGGGGACAAGGGCTGAAAAACATTCTATTGGGTAGTATGTTCACTATCTGAGTGACAGGATCAACAGAAGGCCAAACCTCCACATCATGTAATATACCCTTGTAATAAGCTTGCATGTATATGCCCTGAATCTAAAATAAAAGTGGAAACTTAAAAAACTTGTGCATATTTATTATTTACATGTTGTTTTGAAATCAATATGTATACAATGTAGAATGGCTAAATTGAGCTAGTTAACTTATTATGATCTCACGTATTTATCATTTTTTGGTGCTGAGAATACTTCAAATCTACTCTCTTAACAATTTGCAAAAATTAAGTATAGTAACAAGGCTAGATCTCTTGAACTTATTTCTGCTACCTGACTGAAATTTTATGTTGTTGACCAACATTTTCCCAGCCCCTGGGACAACCAGTGTACCCTCTGCTTTTATGAAGTCTACTGTTTAAGACTCCACATTTAAGTGAGATCATGCTGTGTATTTGTCTTTGTGTGCCTGGTTTATTTCACTTAATGTAATTTCCTCCAGATCCATCTATGTTGTTGCAAATGACAGGATTTCCTTATTTTTAAAGACTGAATAGTATTCCCTTGTGTATATATGCCACACTTACTTTATCCATTCATCCACTGATGGATACTCAAATTGTTTCCCTATCTTGGCTGCTCGGAATAGTGCTGCAATGAACATGGAAGTGCAGATTATCTCTTTAACATACTGATTTCATTTTTTATATACAAATGATCTTTTAAGTGAAATTTTTGGAATGTGAAAAAAAAGAAGGCAGAAGAGAGCAGGAGAACAAAATTGATTTCTGCATTAGGAAATTACTGGTTATTATTTTTCTCAAGGGAGAGCAGATAGTCATATTTATACGTTGCACAGAGATTACATGATGACAGAAAAGGTGCTACGTGCACATTTATTCTTAATGTTGTTCAGTGTGCTTTGACCTGCCTGCTAATGTTTTAAAATGTGGTTTTCAACGTTAAGCTTGTATTATTGCAGATGTTTGCCCGTTTTCTCTGACACAGTTGACACTCTGAGAAACAAAACCTACAAAGATCATGTATTTATTCATTTTCATTCAATTATTTATTCAACAAATGTGTTTGAACATGTACTAGTTGTAGTCAACGGGCTTTTAAAGTTCCAGAACTGCACTCCCCACACAGCAGCAGCCACTTTAACCACACTCCCTAGATCACTGTCTCCATTTTCTTATGAGATTGAGCATCAAGCGATTTGGTTTGAATAAGCCACAGTGAATACTGCTGCCTCCTTGCACAACTCCACTAGCTAGCATATTGCTTTTCATTTTATATTTAGCTCATCTGCTGTCCTAAATTTAACAATTACTTCAATTTAAAGAAACATGGTAACAAAACTATTTGCAAAGCCAACTACACTTATTTTTCATTTGCTGTTATTTTGATATAGCATTTAAATCTTGTGCACTGACACAAACTGCCGTTGAAAATGCAAGAGTTTAGGGAAACACACTGGGAGATCAGACAGTAAAGCCAGAGTAGCTAAAAATAATCACGATCCGTTTATGGTTAACCCTATTCAACAAGCTGAAATTTACAATTATTTGATTTTATCTTTAATCCATTTCAGCTCAATGTAAAGAAAATCAATACTGAAGAGTAAAAATTATCTCTAGAAAAAAATACATAATTAAACAGTATGTATTAAGTAACTACAGCGCAAATAACTGTGTTATTTAGATGGATAAAAGGAAACACTATATAATGTTCCTTACATTTAAGTGGGATGGATAAAACATGAAGCATTGAGTTACGTAGAACTCAACTCTACATAACTTTATTCTATGTAAATGTGAGCAAAGAAGAAAAAAAATGTATGGAGGCTGTTAAAAAGGTAAAATTAAAGCAGGTCTTGTGGGAAGAAGATAAATTGGGAGTTGCCTCTTGAAAGCAGCGATGTATTTGAACACAAACAGGGACAGTTAAGGGAACCACTGAGGTGGTAATTAGCATCAAATGAAGTCAGAAGTCCATCAGTTCTTTTGGTTGAAGCAGAATCTTGGTTAAGAATTAGTGACAATAAATGAAACAGAAAGTTATGGGGTACTAAGAAATACCGGATTGACACAAAGCATAATACTACCCTCGAACAGAAAAAGCAGCATAGAGGTGTCAAAGTCGTCACCCTAGAAAAAGTTTACTCTTAAAGTTTCACCCACAAGGATATCTACAGAGGTGCTGATTTTCCAGCTGGAGCAGCTATTGATTTGTAAGTTCATTCCAATCTTTTTCCAAACTGTCTCAGTAATGGATATGAAGTGAGGGAGGCAAAGGAAAAGATGGCTTAACTTTTTAGAAGTAATAAGAAACTTTCATGCCTTATAAAGATTAATTATCTCACCTCATATTATCAACTGATTTTATTGAAATAGTCACATTATATTTGCATTAAAAGAGTGTAAGGAACTTGTACAACAATTACAAATAGTGATTGTTTTACTCCCAGTAACATTTTAGTGATGAGTCAAAATTCTCATCTGAAATATCCTGTCTGAAATACCATAGAATTGTAGACAGTCTTCTACGTAACAAATATTCATTTTTCACTGTGAAGAAATTCATAGAAAGTAACCATCAATATTATCAAACAGCAAAATTAGGTTACAGTCTGTACATTCTCAGCTGAGCTTACAGGTCAGATATTTTCGGCCATTTACAGATGACTTAAAGGTTATTACTGCTACTATAAAACAGGAAAATATATACCATAAAAAAATTACTAATTGAATTTCTGTACAGATGAGCTGCATAAACCTTTGCTTCAGATGTTGATCATCTTAATATTTTCTTTAAACTTAATGATGGAGGCTCCATTCAGTGTATTTTATGTAACTATTTTAACATTGTAGAACATATTACTGTGAGCAAAAAATTAGTATTAATAAATCAATTCTCAGCCACAAATATGTTTATGCTATAAGCTTATAAAATGTACAGCACACTAGATTGAGTTCAGTGGTAATAAGGGCACAAATTTGATATCAAACATCTTGGTGATAAATTCTTTCATAATTTCACTACACTATAAAAATTCCCTGTCATTGATATTTTGTCTGGTTATATCTGTCTATTCTGGCCCAATATGAGACAAATGTGATTTAAAACAGATTGTGAAGAAAAGTACTTTTCTACAAATGATCGTTTAACAGTTGTGAAGTCAGAGAAAGTAGATATTCTGACATATAGGATGATCTGAATCAACCAACCTCATCTTTGCATAATCCTGGCTATTCTTGCTTATTTCTTTTTTGACATGAACTTTTGAACTGCCCTGTCTAATTAAATATAAATTTATCCAAATTTTTATTGGGTCAGCATTAAACTTAAAAATAATGATGTTAAATCTTTTCATTAAGAAAACATAGTACGCCTTTCCATTTGTTCGATATTCTGTCTTAGGTTGGGATCCCCAGTAGACAGACACTGAGATGGAAATTTGCATCCCAAAGGTGGACTGAGGATTGTTTATCTATGATGGAGTGACAAAACCACGACTGGGCTATGGAGAAAGCTGAACTGGGGTGCAGAACAGAAGCTTCAGCCTCACTCGTGGGGAGCTCTGGAGCTGAAATAACTCGTCGAAGATTTCCCAAATTTGAACAAGGGCTCTGTACTCCTGCATTCACCAGTCATGGTATAAAAGCTTCAGTTCACCTAAGGGGGGTTATAACGCTGTATGAGTCAGCTACCTAAGGCTGAGGAGAATGCTCAGGGAGGGATTCAGCTGTGATTAGTCAACAGGCAACACTCTGGCAGCTGGGAGAATCAGTGCCTTACTCTTGCCAGAGGAGTCTGGTATACACACCATATCATCCACTACTATCCATGTTTATGTTGCTAAGATTCACTTACTTTCATATAATAAGTGTACCCCATCTAGGAATATCTTCTCTAGAATTCTGGTCATCCTCTTGCCTGGAAAAACCTATGAGGAAGGTGACTAGGACTAACTAAACCCCCTCTGTTACAATTTTCTTGGAGCTGCAACTGATACTCATTATTCCCCTTCTGCACTAAGATGCTGTCTTCTCCTCAACCACAGCTAGCACCTCTCCTGGTTTAAGTGATAATGGGATGATCCAGACCATCATCCCTGAGGGATCTGAGCCCCTGGTCTTCATCACCTTCTTAGTCCATGGCTTCTGCATTTTTCTATTTAGCATAAATATAAGCAAGGGAGTATCAAGAGAGACTCAGTGGATCACCTAGGTGACAAACATTCTTCCCTATACCCAATGTGTGACTGAAGACCTACCTCCTCCTTATGGCCAGGACACATTTCCTTGCCTGCTGTTCTCCTAGCCCAAGGAATCTGAAGTGACCAGGTGGCAGCCATAAACAAGTCTGACGGTACTATTGCTATGTTCCCTGGCAAAAGCATTGTTTCTCTGGGAGCCCAGATCTCAGACATGCCTGAAGTTGTGGGGAATAGCAGCACAAGTTCCTCAAGTGGGTTCCTGGGAATGATAGTAAGCAGGGATACTGCTGCTTCATGGATCCAGGTGTCTCCTATCTATGGGGAGTGCATCATTACATAAAAATTGTTGATTTCCACACTATGGCTTAGAGAATGGCACTCCATCCTCCTAGAGCATTAGCTCCAAGCTGGTGACACTGATGATACAACTGAGCCATTGCATAATGCAATCAATCTGGTAACTTCTAGGTGGTGTATTATACAACCAATTCCCACTCTTTCAGCTCCTCTGCCTAGCTATTTGTAGTTGATTCTGGATGCAACATTTCCATCCTACAATGGATTGCTAGTAAGCCAATCTAACTTTGACCCAGCTCATGGTGGGCAGTTCAAGCTGCATAGTGGCCTAATCTCCCATGGACAAGCACTCCATCTCTGCCAGGAAACATTTGCATGCCAGGAGCTGTGAATGGTGCATCCGTATCTCTTATAGATGTTATAGGTATCTAAGTTGTAATGCTTTTATTGGGGTTTGCTATCAACTCCACATGGCAACTTTTCTCACCACAGATACCTCTAATACTGTAGGGTTTGCTGGGTCATATGGCCCAGATAGCAGGGCTAATTGCAGGAGAGTCTAAAACTTCTGTAGAGTCCTTTTCTTCTGTAAGCCACACTCAAAGCTGGAAGCCGTCTGTGTTACTTGGTAGATAAGTATTCTACCAAAGTGTGGAATGAGCTGTCTCTCCGATTTAAAGAGGTTTAATGGGTGTTGTGCTTTTCTCTTAGTGGTAGGGTCTGGAAAGTGTAGTAATTTGTATTTATGTTGGAGAGGATGTCCTAACATTTTCCAGATCAATCAATTGCTACAAACTTCACTAATGTGATAGGTCTCTGAACCTCAATAGGTTTTTTCTCTCACTTTCTGGGGCACATATATACTACCAATGACTTGAATATACTTGTGACTTCTTGCTCATCCAGATCATTGGACCATATTAGAGGATGGAAGAGTTAATATAGCCCCAAGGCAAGCATGTAAATATGTACTGTTGTCTATCCTATTTGAACTGACCTTCCCACATAATATGGTTGGCAGGAGTTTTTCTGGATTTTCCTAATATATCTACTCTAGCAAGTTTATTTATCTTAGCCTTTGAATCCATATTGTATCATCTATGGAGCTCTGTCATTTTTAATTTACTCATTGTGGACTACAGTTTTTTGCAAAATGCCTATCAAATAGTATAGAAGTGTTATCTCATATGGTCCTTGCTAGGGTATAAAATCCCTTGACAAAGAAAAGTATTCCTAAATCAATAAACTCTCTCGTCCAACTTTTTATTGTCCTCCTTGAACCAGCCTTCTCAGGATCCAGTCAAAAAATACTTCCTTGGATCTTGCCAATGTATCTTGGCCAGCTCCTTCAGATCTTTCTTTTTGTTGTTGTTGAGATGGAGTCTTGCTCTGTCGCCCAGGCTGGAGTGTAGTGGTGCAATCTTGGCTCACTGCAAGCTCCGCCTCCAGGTTCATGCCATTCTCCTGCCTCAGCCTCCTGAGTAGCTGGGACTACAGGTCCCCCCTACCACGCCCGGCTAATTTTTTTGTATTGTTAGTAGAGATGGGGTTTCACCACATTAGCCAGGATGGTCTCCATCTCCTGACCTCGTGATCTGCCTGCCTCGGCCTCCCAAAGTGCTGGGATTACAGGTGTGTGCCACCTCGCCAGGCCCAGATCTTTCAATGTTAGTCCCTTTTATCCCCTGGAAAGCTCAGAACTTTTCCATATGAGTTATGCACTTTCACCCTAGTCATTGGTCTGGTGGCAAGTAGAGACAGAAGATAAGTACAGGAGAGGAGAAGGGCACCTTGCCTTGTAAGACAGAGTCTCTGCATTGTATTTAAGCTACTGTGAAGTTCTGGCATTTAACAATGAGAAGCAAGACACTTCAGCAGACTCAGAGGATGCAGGGAGACATGGAGTTTCAACAGCCTTAAAAGCATCAACCCATTTTTCCTATCCTAAGGCTCAAGTTCCTTCTGCTTTCCAGACAAGGTCAGAGCACAGAAAACTTGCCAGATTGAGTTTACCTTCTCTGGAGTTTTACTATCTTTTAAAATTAAGTCCTTCAGTCTTTTCTGTCCTCTGGCTGCAAGAAATAAGCATCCTTTCATATGCTAAAAAGGAGCCCTTCTGACTTTTATATTTTACATTAAATCGGTGATTCATCACTTCATATTTCATCATCTCTTGTATTCAACAATCATAAGATTCTATGGTAATTACAATTACTACTTACTCTGAACCTCTTGAGATCCTAAAATATTGCATCTGCCAATTAATTCCTTTCCTGATTTTCTATGCCAGGTCACCACCGGTGAAAGTCTTTACAACTGCATCACCAGAGTGTGCCAGAGCCTATCTGTACTCCATCTACCACCAGTGATGTTACCTACCATTTAATGATGATTCAACACTCTAATTTAGGATCTGTTTTCTTGATCCTCTCTTGGGACTGTCTTCGGTCAGGTGCTCTAAGAAAGACTCTCATGTGTAGATTTGCATGCAGGAAGTTTATGGGGGCATACCGTCATAAAACATCACCTGAGAGGGAATGCAAGCTGTATATCTGGCAGATAAAGAAGTTGAATTGACATACAGTTACAACAGAGGCCTTGGTTGATTATACCAGGAGCTCAAAAGCTAAGCTGGCTCTTCACAGATATAACAAATTAGAGGTAGCAATTAAGCCTGTGTCCTGCTTTATTGACCAGTCATTTCATGTTGTCTTCTCAGGATGTAATTGGCTTTTTGAACAGCAATACTTGATGTCAGACAACAATGAGGTCATAGCTAACCAACCAAATTAAAAGGAGAAAATGAAAATCTTTTGATATATTCAAGGTTGAGAAAAATTAATCCAATGTGCCCTTTTAAATATGTTTTCTTTTCTTTTTTCCCATTATCCCTTGAAAAGTTACCAAAAATCTTTCTTCAAGGAGAGAGGACGTTATGAGATTCCAACCCTAGAAAGCATCAAAAAAAATTCCTAGATATCAGATGAGCTGCTATAGGTTCTAACCTGCAGTCCACATGCATGGTTCCTCCAAGACCTCAGGAAACAGTCATCACACTCTTGGACACAAGAAGGACAAACGTAAAACTTGAATAAAATGTCTGCTACCTGTAAATATCTAACATGCTTAATAAAGACCTGTAAATATCTAACATGCTTAATAAAGACCATTTGTTTATTTTAATGTAAAAGTAAAAGCAAATACCGTAAGAGAAAAATGCTCAGACACAGTGGCTCACACCTGTATGTTGAAGGCCGAAAGAGTAAGGGTCGTGATCAACTCAGTATACCACTGGAGGCTATACGAGTAAACAACAAACTGTTCTCATAAATGCAGAGTGTTGGCAGACCAACAAACTTCATCGGCCACCCAGAAGGAATGCTGAGGGCAGTCATGACCCAGGCACAAGTGTTTCTTGTGATTAGGCACATCTGAAGCCTATTAGCAATAATGTGAACCTGTGATCAATCGAGCAGCTGGACAATAGTTACCTCCTCCTCCCTGCTCTTTCTACCCAATAAAAACGAAGGGCTGTGGAAACTCAAGGTTGCTGCCTTTGCTCACTAGAAGCAGGGAGCCCTCTTCTTCCCCTGGCCTCTTCCTTTAAAATAGTTACTTTTATTTTAAGTTTTTATTTCTACCTTCGTCCTCGGTCATTCAGTCTAGTAATGACAGTCTCAAGCGGTATCAGTAGTAACCGTTGTAATGATGGTCTCAAGTCGTAACCGTGGCAGTCGGCCACACCTGTAATTCCAGTTTTGGGGAGGCCAAGGTGGAAGGATCACTTGGGGCCAAGAGTTTAAGACAAGTCTGGACAACATAAGGAGACTCCATTTCTACAGAGAAAAAAAAAATTAAGTTAGTGGTGCATGGTGGCCTGTGCCTGTAGTCCTAGCTACTTGAAAGACTGAGGTGGAAGATTCACTTGTTCAAGGCCAGAAGTTCAAGGTTAAAGTGAGCTATGATCGCACCACTGTACTCCAGCCTGGACAACGGAGTGAGACACTGTCTCAAAAAAAAAAAAAAAAAAAAAGAGAGGGAGAGATAAATGGTCAAAATGGTCAAAGGGCATAAATTGGGCTCACGAAATAGGATATCTGAATGTCTATTAAATATAAAATGTTAAAATTTGAATATGAAAGAAATATAAATTTTTAAAAACAATGAGATGACATTGGGGGCCTATTACTTTCAGAGATTAAAAGATTGAAAAGAGCTCTGTGTCAGTAAGAAGATATGGGCCTTCTCAAGTATTGTTGCTAAGTGTGCAAATTGTTTTAATAATTCTGGTGGGTAATTATTAACTTTAACAAGGTGCAAAACCCTGGAGCCAGTATTAGTCTCAGAGATATCCATGATAATTTTGTTTGCAATAGTAAGAAATTGAAAATAGCCTAAACAGCAAAAGGAGGGTTGAATAAATAAGTTATACTGTGGAATTAGAAAATGAAATACTACGTTGTTAATAACAAAGGTGTTATAGAAAACTAACATCATGGTAACATTGTTACTATATTTTCAAGAGGGAAAAAGCAGATTGTTAGGTAATGAGTAGTTTGTGAACCAATAATGCAAAGAGATTCTATTTTGCCTCTCCAACCCCACAGCTCAGGTTTTTCTTTTCCTTTGGGCAACTGCTTAAATTCAGAGGCTGCTACCAAAAGGAAACATCTCTCTACCCCCTATTGTTTCTTCTGTGCAAAAGAATGTAAAATGTGAGGTTTCTCTTGTGCATGTAGGCCTGAGAAGTTTTGACAAGAATGTGTATGCAGGGAGAAATGACTGGCGAAAGAAGTTAGAAAGAATGTATGGGGACAAAAAGGAATCACATGAACTGATTTAAATTCTTCTTGTGACAAGGAGGTATGCAAACACGAAGGAACTAGGGTTTTGCTTGTAAATGTTTATTGGTTTGGGAGAGGCAAAGATCACAGAATGTGATATTCTTGGGATAAACAATTTAATATGTTGGTCCCAAGTGACACCATGTGGAATTGAGGAGAGGGCCATTCTTCTCATCTGAACACCCATCTGAGCCCAGGTTTGGCACTCTGAAGATCAGGAACTTCCATTTGTTTATAAACTCATTTGACTGACAAGTATTTATTGAGCTACTACTTTCAATAGTCCCTGTTTTTGCTGTTGGCAGTATAAAATGAAAACGTTTTCTGCTCTTAAGGCAGTTACCAAGTTAAAAAAAACATGCAATCATCTTATAATGGTACATGTATATTTATATAAAAATATGTTATGATACTATATCTTAAATATCATAATATGTTATACTATAAGAAAGAGTATAATACATTCTATAATAAAAAATGTTGTGAAGAAAAATAAATCCAAGAAGGAATGATGTGGTAGTGAAAGAACTCATCTAGCTGGGGTCATCTAACGAATACAGAAAAATGTTAACTGAGATTTGAAGGAAGAGATAGAGTGAACTCTGCTCATACCTGGAGGAGAGCACACTTGAGGGGAGAGCACTTGGCAGCTGGAGGAAATGCAGCAAGGCCTGGTGCTAGGGAGCACAATGTGGCTAGGGGAGAGCAGCACCAGACCAGTCAGTGGGCTGGTCCCAGGTGGAGGCATGGCTGGAAGGCCCTTCTAGTCCCAGTAGAAGAACTAGGACATGATCTCACTTAGGTTTATATATATATATAATATATATATATATTCTGGCTGATTGGTGGTGAATAGAATCAGGGAGACTGTCTAAGTTGTTATTGTTACAGTCCCAAGGTGATAGCATATCGCATTAAAGCAATCAAAATTGACTTATAGGTTGCATTTGTGTCATGAAAGAGAGATGTCAATGATGACAGCCTAGGTATTGACCTCGGCCACCAGAAGAACAAAAAACATTGAGAGAACACCCATGGCCTAGTCACAGTCATTTCATGGAGAACTGTATCCCCATAGTGACTCTGAAACTCCCTAAATTGGACTTCAGATTGGATGAAGACATCCAATCAAAACCTAAGTAAAAGAAAAAAATACGGTAGATGCATAGTGATGATTTTTGATGATAGACTGATTTGTGAACAGTCATGAGGAATCTCCTTGAGGCTTTCAAAAACTGAGTTTTCGGAAGAGGGTGCTAAGTTCTAGCAATCTAGTACATAGATGGATAAATGGATTGATAGCTAAAAGGGAGAACAATTATATAGAAAGAGGCAGAGAGAAATTGTGTGTATGCATGAGTGGAGTCTCAGGAGAATGTCAAAGTAAATATTTAATACAAGTCCCCATACACCTACTATGTACCCAAAAAATAAAAATTTAAATAATTTTAGAAATAAATAGAATTTAAAATTGAGAACTGACCAAAAAAGTGATTGTATCTGGTGTCTGAAAAATAGTAATTAGTTGGGATTCCTAAATTAAATGCCATTCTTAGTCATCAATCAAAAGATAAGGAGGATGAAAATTTTAAGGAAAGGAGAGGAATGTTCTCTACCAAAACACTTAAAAATGGAATTACTTATGGGTAAAAGCTTTATGATTATAGGAAACTATATTTCTTCACTAGTTTTCAGTTAGAGTTTTAAACAGTGCAATACTATTTAAGACCATGTGTGTTTACTTTTTCTCTCCTTGGAGGAAATCACAACAAAACAAAATATTCCTTCTTCATAAACTCTAACCTTGAGATTTTGTGATATTTTACAGAAGTCTATGAGAGTTGATTGAGTTAAAATATACTACTCAGAGATTTTAAAGTCTCAAAAATGACTGTTCCTTTGGGAAATGTACCTCCTAAATGAACCACGATTTAAGTGGAAACAGAAAATGCCATTGTTAACATTCTAACAGACTGGCTGCTCTAGACATGTGCTCAAGTGTTGTTTGCACGTACTCAGCAGGCTCTCTGTGGCCATGTACCTGCCTTGTTTCCTCCCTTGGCATGTGCTTGAGCTATAAAGTCATCATCTAAAATTAAAAACCCTAGGTATGATGCTCATAATAATAGCTTGTTTCTAGGTTTACTGGGTCAGTGAAAGTAAAACTTCACATAGTAAAACCAAAGCATAATATTGATTACTTTGTATGCAAACTTTTTTAAATTTTAAGCAAAATCTACCTGTTTTGCCAGGGAAAGTATCACAGACTTTAATGACCTATGAGTAGAAGATCAATCAGAGACAGGGATATTTAAATGACAGCAAACCAATAGTGGGTAGGTTTTTTTTCCCCCTCAGTGAGGAGTTATGGAGACAGGAGCAAAGATAAAACAAAATTTTAAAAAAGACAATGTCTTAAATTTTAAAATGAGACAATGGGCCCAGCATGGTGGCTCATGACTGTAATCCCAACACTTTGGGAGGCCAAGGCGGGTGGATCACGATGTCAGGAGATCGAGACCATCCTGCCTAACCTGGTGAAAACCTGTCTCTACTAAAAGTAAAATACAAAACATTAGCCAGGCGTGGTGGTGGGCGCCTGTAGTCCCAGCTACTCGGAAGACTGAGGCAATTTAACAAATAAGATATCTAAAGCAAAGACCTTGCCCAAGCTCACAACCCAACAAGAAGTAGAGCTGGGATCCAAATCCAGATAGCTACTTTTATTGAGTGTTTTAATCACTATAATACACTGTATGAACTGTTTGAGTATTCTCAAAAGTAACAGTTGGAGTTAAAATCACTTTAATCTTAATCTCTCTCTTTCTATGACTTATTCTTTTGCGTTTAAAATCTTTGAGGAACAAAATTTTTACTTTGTCACTGTGACTTAAAATCCTTCCAATCACAGACAGAAAATATAAACTGGGGAAATAAAATATGGAGTGCATTTTGTATTAAGTGTCCTAGTATTAAGACACGTACTAGAACACATTTTGATCATCTAATTGGAGCCAATTGACTTGGATCTTGCATTGAAATCCTGCTGAGCATCACAGACACACTTAGCCTAGATATTATTACTTAGACTTAATTTCTCCAAATTATGGCTTTTATGGGGCTTATAAGCCCCATAAACAAATGCCAATGATTATAGAAACACACTTTCTGTTGACATAAACAACAAAATGTGTGGATCACTGTACAAAGCTGAAAGCAAAAGTTGACTTTTATTACCTCTGTACTAATAACAGTTACCATTAGTAGACCATGCATATAGAAGGACAGTTATTAAATGGATGAGCTTTAGAAAAAATTAAATCAAATTTAATTCTATCAGTTCTAGATAATAAAGCATGGGCCAGATAGCATAACTGTCAGCATCAGTGTGGGCCTTTAAGTAGGTACTAAATTACATGTCATCTCTCCTTCTGAGAAAACAGAAAAAAAGTTGCAACAGAGTGAAAATCAAGAAAACCTCATCGAGATAGATATTCTGCCAGAGACAAAATGAGACATCAGATATGTGTGATCACAGGTCATAGACTCGGTGAAGGTGAACAATTCTCAGACTTGGGAATTTTGAGACCAGCAGGCAGGTCTTATAAGCAGCATATTGGCTGTAGCCATTGGCCACAGGTAATAAAGTAAGCATGAGGGTTTCCCAGGTCCAGAGGTTCTTGCAATTGATTGCTCTAGAGCTATGTGCTTCATAGGGTGAGTGTGACATCTGAGAGATGTCAGGTATGGTGACAACAAATTTAGTGGAAGCCTTAGGACAAGGTCATACTGTTTTAGAAGAAGCCTAATCCTAATTCTTTAAACTAGCAGTTTGGGTTTCTGGTGAGTTGTTTAGCTTGGACAGAAAACCAGATCCAAACATCTAAGACCTTTTCCTTCTGACTCAAAGAACTTTTGGATAAAATCACCCTCTAACAACCTCTTCTGAGGTAGGAATTTTCCTTTTTCTCTATCTTGTGGCTTGAGCCTTCTTGCCGTGTGCCTTCTCCTAGGGCTCCAGAACTTTCTTATCCAAGTCTTAGCCTACTCACGATTGAAGAGTAAATAGGAGTTGAAACTTGTCTATTACAAATTCAGCTTATACTGGTCTCCTGGAAGCTGGAGGCTCCTTTGGGAACATAAGTGGGTAGAATGCATATATTTCACTTTGTGCCTTTTATTTTCGGAGTTTAAAAAAAAAAAAATCCTTACTTTTTATACTGCCTCATGCTAGCCTCTCTAAGATAACTTAAACCATTTTCTTTACCCTTTTATTGAAGCCAATGGGGCATTGCAAATTATCATTGTACTACTGAGTCAGTAATAGCCACAGAGTTTTTTTAAAGGCATTATTAAAGGAACTAATCTGAATGCACATCAACTACTTTTCTCATTTGAATAATACAGCCACGTAATTTTTTAAACTGTATTAAAAATGCCCAGTTTAAATTACAGAACATAGTTCCATTTGTGAGGCTCTAATGTGAGTTTTTTTTTTTTTCCCCAGCAAGGGAGCAAGGGTTTGTTAAGTTTTTATGTTTCCAAAATAAATTACACAAGAGAATGATTAATAAATTCCAAATCAAGCTTTTAAACCTATGTGCTGATAAAACTGTCTTAAAATTTATGTCTCAAAGACTATAGTTTTCTATGAAATCTATCCAGAGTAGAGGAAACAATCTCTTTTCTCCATTACTCCAATAATGTCCAAATAGAGGAAGATAATAATAACTGTTTTTTTTTCCTTTTTGAGACAGAGTCTTGCTCTGTCACCAGGCTGGAGCGCAGTGGCGCAATCTCAGATCACTGCAACCTCCACCTCCGAGGTTCAAGTGATTCTCCTGCCTCAGCCTCCCGAGTAGCTGAGACTACAGGCATGCACCACCATGCCCAGCTAATTTTTGTATTTTTCATAGAGACAGCATTTCACCATGTTGGCCAGGATGGTCTCAATCTCTTGACCTCATGATCTGCCCACCTCGGACTCCCAAAGTGCTGAAATTACAGGCCTGAGCCACCATGCCTGGCCAATAACAACATTTTTAAGCTCAATTTAGATGAGTGACATTATGCTGTGTGCTATAAATATCCAATCTTCCAAACAACCCTGAAATGAAGGTATTATTATTTGTACTTTACTTTGTATTCATCTACTTATCATCACTACATATCCTCTATTCTGGAGACACCAGGTTGATAGTGAATGTGTTCAGGCTTCCTCATGATACGACCAGAATATAACTGGGTATATACACAAAGGATTATAAATCACGCTGCTATAAAGACACACGCACACGTATGTTTATTGCGGCACTATTCACAACAGCAAAGACTTGGACTCAACCCAAATGTCCATCAGTGACAGACTGGATTAAGAAAATGTGGCACATATACACCATGGAATACTATGCAGCCATCAAAAAGGATGAGTTCGTGTCCTTTGTAAGGATATGGACGCAGCTGGAAACCATCATTCTCAGCAAACTATCACAAGAACAGAAAACCAAACACCGCATGTTCTCACTCATAGGTGGGAACTGAACAATGAGATCACTTGGACTCGGGAAGGGGAACATCACACACCGGGGCCTATCATGGGGAGGGATTGC
>NW_016818390.1:29715-72479 GCF_001698545.2 Rhinopithecus bieti
CTCCTTTCCTTTAATTACCAGCTTCTGGAACCATTTTGAACATCCCTCTGAAATATTAAAAATTTGAGATTGTTGAACTACTATGAATATTCACCAAGCAGTCATTTGACCCCTTTGTACATTCGTAGGCACAATATGATAAAGATCATTCAATCCAATTCTGCAATTCCTTGTTTGATTTTTCAGATATAAATTTAAGATTGATTACATAGTCACTGAAATGAAATTAAAATGAAGACCAGACAAATTATGCAAAAAACTCAGACCCCAAATGTAGGCATTTCAGGTAAAAGTGACAGAGGTCTTTTATTCTAAGAAGGTTCTGTGTCCTTTTGTGGAAGTACCCTAAGAATACTCTTGACTTTTCTGCATACCACCCAGGTAACTATCTCATTGGTGGGCTCATTCAGGTATCCAGTTATTTTCCTTAAATATGAACTGCCCCCCGCCACACACACACACACACACACTTGAGGAACAGAAAGATACATTTTTCTTTCCTTCTCCAAAAAGTTATTTTCCCTGCATAGGCAACCTGGAATACTAGAAAATGCATCTGTAATGACATAATAAAAAACCTGAATATTAATCCCTGCTTTGCCATATAAATAGTTTGTCATTGTTCATTCATTCAGCAAATATGTGTTTAGCACCTGTTATACTGAAGGGGTTATGTTAAGTGCTGGAAGCAGAGAGCTGCAAAGGCAATTCTTACCTTTAGGAAAGGTGGAGATGCAGTTAGGTGCTTTTCACTGTGTTGAATGTTACAGTAGAGATATACATACAATGCCATAGTAATGCAATAAAACACCTAAAAGACTCTCCCTGAAGAAGAGGCCTAATTTTGGCTGAAATTTGAAAAGGAAGAGGAGTCCTCAAAGTCTTCACTTTTATCATCTATAAAATGAGAAATATGAACTTTGTCTACAACTGCTGCAAGGAGGTTATTTTGCAAAACACATTAAGTAAAGGCACCTGGACCAAAGTCTGGCACAAAATCAGCATTCTAGTAATTCTCTTTTTGCTATCCTGGCTTAGAAGCCTCAATGCTTAGGTTACATGTTTTTCTTTAGTCATAGCTTTCTTCTCATCTGAAATGGACTTTGGTAAATTCAATAGAAGAATGTACGTTTTCCTGTTTACTTATTTAACTTTTTTGCCTTCAGTTCTTCTAACTGGCATGTATACCCCCTTTTAAAATTTCTCTCAACTCGACAATCAGTTGCTATCGGACCAAGTCCATGCAGTATGCTTCTCTTGCTGTTTAGCACAATACCTATATACAGTAGGAGCTTGATTAGTGCTCATGAAAGAAGGAAAGGAAAAGCAGGCATGCAGCTTGTTCTTAAGGAATAAGATTGAATTGGATTAACAAGTAGGCTGGAAGTAAATACCAAACAGTAACAACAAATGTTCCAAAGTTAAAAATATTTTATGACCAGCAAATAATTACAGCCTGAAAAATTCTCTTTATTGCCATTTTTTCTATGATTGGTATCTATAAAAGCCACGCTTATTAGTATGCAGGTTTACAATTATGCTCTGAGCCTTGTAATGTCCTGCCATTTTTACCTCTAGGGATTTATGTCTGACTCTTGTTCCATTATTAAATGTCTGTAGGACAGAATGACAGAGCCATTCATGTTTTGCCAGCACATGATAATGATGATGATATTATTTTCACAATCAGTTAGGTGATGGCTGTTTGAACCTCATCATGTCTAACAGAGGAAAAAAATAAAAAATAATAATACTTGAAAACAGTGTATTGTGTTTAGCATCATTATTGCCACTTTTAAGGCAAGTGCTTTGACATTTAAGTGAGTTCCTATTTACAATATTGCCACCATAATCTCCCCATTTTGTAATTGCTTTTCGATACCTATAAGGTTTAACTGCTGGTATTACTCTTCAATAAAAAAAGAACTCATGTATTAGATTTATGTAAAGTTATCCTGGGAATTTTAGATTGTTATTTTAATGTTAGCAGAGCTCAATACAGCATAGGTCCTATTGTTAGCTTCTGTAGCCTGCATGAGTCATGTGGATTTCTTGGGCTTTACAGCCACTGGGGCCAGTTGTGCTATTGGGGTAGCAACTCCCATCTTGGAGTTGTAGAATAAATGTATAATAAGGTATTCTGAAGTGAGCAGCTTATTTGGCTGCTCCTCAGAGACCCTCTGACTCTGGGATGGATACAGGATGTCTGCCCCAGCATGCTTGCTTTCCTCTTCCCAACTCCTGACAGAAAACACCACTCAAGTGTGGGATTTTCACTAGTTGGCGTGATGTCAGCCAACTGGGGAATACATCTGAGAGGGCAGCATACTGAGACACTGCTGCTTGACAGCTTTGTTTTCACATGATGGATTGGTCAGGAGATCAACAAGGCAGAGATCAGATATGGTCTAAACATCCAGCTGTAGGATTTGGTGTTTAGGAAGAGGGGAAATTGCTTCTGCTTGGCCCATAGATTGGAACCCACTATAGAGATGGATTTTTGTTTTTTGGTTTTTTCCCTTTCATGAACATTCTTTAATTAACATTATAATTAACATTATAATGGCTTCTGAGTAGCCTTGCCAAGCTTAGATCTTTTTTCCAACTGAAATCATTCTGCTTCACCTTCTGTACCAAAAGCAAAGAAGTATTTCCAAACCTCCACCATGCAATTTGGTCCTCCTGAAGATTTCCTATTTATCTTTTGAATCTATCATATTCCCTACGTCTAATAGAAGCATTACTATAACTTACAGAAAGCTCAGTTAGCTGTTACTTACTTTTTATTCAGACCACAAAACGTGAGTTCTGAGAACACCAAAAGTAGGTGCTGAAGGCAGAAATCTGAATAGGTCAGATTTTTCTTCCTTTCATGATTATGCAGTGAGTCCTATAGAAAGAATTTTTCCTTGCAGTCTGGCTTCCCTCTATATGACAATCTGTCTACCAAATTCTGGATATAGGAATATTATGAATCATACAAGTTATGTAAATACATCTTTGCACCAAATGTTGAAAAACTAGATTTAACAAACAAATAGGAGAGGTATATGATACGATTAAGCAAAAGCATGTTCCTAAGTAAATAAAAATCAAGTAATTTTGTTTAAAACAGAATAACCTAGGTTACTGGGGAGCCTATACCATGATGAGTTTCAGTAAATCTAACTCCACATTCATTTACCTAACTTGTGCATTTTGTTGATTTCATCAAAAGCAATCTAGCAAGACAATGGGATAAATAAGGTTGCCTGTTAGCACTTACTTATCTAACAAACTGGGATTTTAAAAAGTTATTCCTGCTTCTCAGTTAATAATTCAAGATTTATAAGTATAATGGCTTTGATAATCCAGTCAATAATTTACATGTAGATAACAGTATTAAAAAATTCTGCAGCTACCCGTTGAGATAAGAAATCTTCACATTTCAATAGATAACCAAGAAAAAACCCTGCAGCTTTCAGCTGCCAGTTTAGAGGAAGTTTCTGTTGAGGTTCTGAGGCCCTCAGACTACTCTCTCCTCTGTCTGTCCATTTCTATAGCAGCTTTGTTATGTTTTATGATGACAGTCTCAGCCCCCTTGAGACCAGCCATAAGAAAGGTACAATAGCAGCATTATTTGTATTGTTTGGTTTTGTATGAGATGCACATTGGGAAACCACTACTTCATGGAATAGCATTTGCAGGAGGTCTCCAGGGGGCAGCTCTTACCAATCTCGCTGGCTCAACCCAAGGCTGAATGACAATAAAGAATGAGAAAAATTAAAAGAAAAGGTACTTTAATTGAACCTGTATTTGTGGAAATGTGATACAGACCTAGAAAACACCTTTCTTAGTTCCTAGAATGAGAAAGACAGCTTCTCCAGGGACCTTGTACAGTGACAGCTGAATCTTTGCTGGCTAAAACAAACGCCCCCCATTAGCTAAAGATGTACTTCAAAAATACTTCTTTGAGAAAATGCTTATTCTCCCATTGACAAATAAAACAGAATAAGATAAAATAAAATAACAAAATAAAACAGACAAGACCAAAAACAAGAGATGGCAAACTTTCTCAGTCAAGGGCTTTGCGGGGCATATGGTCTCTGTGGCAACTACTCAGCACTGCCATTATAGTGTGAAAGGAGTCATGGAAAATAACATAAGCAATGTGCGTAGCTGTGTCCCAATAAAACCCTTTTTATAAAAGGAAGCTGAGTTTGGCCCAGGGAGCTGTATGCTGATCACTGATCTAAAGTATTTTGCAGTCTAGCTATTTACTATAAAGTTGGAAAAAAGTCTGGAAAAATGACGTCGTTACCCAGCATGTCTAAAATTCAGATCTTTTGACATTGAGTTCGCTTGCTCTACAGTGCCACTGTCACAGTGTTCTCATGCCAAACCTTGCCTGCAAAGCTGAGATGTTAATATGGAACACCTGAGAGGGCTGGCACTTCAGCATCCTTATTCCTCCAGAACCACACCATGAAAGTCACCTTCTCCCCAGACAGATTCTCTACAAAATGCCTTGCAGCCAAGTTGTGGTGGAAAGAATATTGTACTTGGAATAAAAATTTTGATTTTGCACCATCATGGTCTCATTCACGAGCTATGTGTACTTGGGCAAGACAGGCTGTTCATGGCTTTTATTTTTCTTTCCTCTAAGAGTCAATATTTAACTCCATAGGAGACTTGTTAAGCTCAAGTGAGAAAATTTACCTAAATATCCTTTAGTGATGACAAAGGACTAAACAACTATGAGCTATGTCATTATATCGATTAAATACATGGATAACTGAATGGCTATCTTCAGGTAAACTGTGATCGATGAATTATGTGGTGGGTTGTGATTGGCAAGCACACGAGCTCCACACGTGCCTAAGCCAGTTGATTTTACTGTACTTCAAGGCCTCAAAATTATATCTCCTAGCCTTGACAAGCCTACTTGCAAATACATTACAAAACTGTAATAAATTGCATATACATCAAATCATGAGAGTATCAGGATAGGATCCAAATTGTTTAAAAATCTACTAACATGACAGACTCTCTTGGGTTAAAGCATAAGCAGCTTTTTCATATTCGGAAGACTGACTGTCACTGTGTCTCAATTTGGGACGCAATACAAACTTATCTTAAATTCAAAAATCACCCATTGAACCAGATTCTGTGGGAAATTTCTTGAGTTGAGCTGATAAAAAAATTCCCTAATGTTTCTGACTCCTGAAAGACTCATAACCACTGGCTTCTCTAAAAGCAAGTGCAGTCCAGGGCATGGATCCCTTCCTTAAGAGGTACTCTATGAGAACACTGTGAAGGAGAAAACTAAAACAAAACAAAACAAAAAACAAAAAAAGCATTGTTAAATAATCGGTTTTGGCTTGTTTTGTCTTTGGTGCACAGTATTTTAGCACCATTCTAGAGTCTATCAATTTGTTCGCTATCATACAAAAGCTTTCTTAGAGCTACTCCACTTCTATCACTTGCTTTAGTTCTATAACTCCAAAAAGACATAGGATCTAGTTTAATTTAAAAAGAAACTTTTTTTATTTGAAGAAATGTTTTTGTCTATGGCTTCCAAAAGTATCTATAAGCTTCAAATAAATCTTTTGACCTAAACATTATTATGGGTCATTGTAATTCTAAGAGCCAGTCAACTACCAGCTCAGACTCAATCAGTATTTATCTAGAGGCATACTCTACATGTAAAACCTTGGTGGTGGTGGAGAAGCACTGGTTAGGACAAAGGAGGGAGTGGAAGGCAAAAGCAGAAAAGATGCAGAAGACATTCCACATTCACCCAAGTACAGCAAGATTTGTAAGACAGAACACAAATGATGGGAACCACATAGCACCACACCTAGTCCAGTCAAAAGAGTACAAACTGGGATTATGAGACCTGGTCTATCCCAAATACATTGCTAAGATCCTGGATGCTTTTGTAAATCTCCGTCTACTCACCTTTACTGGAGAGTTTAGTCCACGTGCCAAACCTGCTTTTACTGTTTTATGGATTCATGACTCTATAGATTTTAATAGCACAGATTACAGAAAGTTCAATAGGGAGATTCCCATCTGCATATTATGATATGATAAAACCAAGTACTTAGGCTTTCTCACCAGAGTTCTGTCTTATAAGGTAGTTTCTTCTTTAACACTGACCTATGGCTATGTGAGGACTCCACAATGAACACATGAATGCTCAGACTGGGATTATTGAGAGTTATTTTTCCTAGGGCTTCATTCATTCCAGAGAAGAGACAACTGTTTCTCTGTGCCTGAAACTATGTCCCCACTTCTCACATTTTAGTAGACAGCTCTACCACTTCTCGCATTCTAGTAGACAGCTGTAGGTAAAATGTTTGTTTCTGGTTGTGCTTTGTGTGTAGCAAACAAAATACACAAAACAGAGTATGAAACAAAAATCATGAAGTTGGAAAAGTGCTCCATGAAAGATATTTTATATTTAGAACTAGATTTTATATCTCAAAAATAACAGATTAAACACTTAATGCTTCCTTACATCAATGAAGAAAATAATAAACAATATAAAATTTGTTATTTTTTACATCACCTAAGTACTTCTAAACTAGAGTAAAATCACTATCAAAAAACACAATGTACAAGGACAGTGATTTTCAACTCTGTAGTAGAATAAAATTATGTGTTAATATTTAAAAATGACCAGGGTCCTGCCCCAAACGACTAGACGAAGAGGTTTGCATATGGGAGTTTTGCTCCAGAGAGCAGTATTTACATACATCAGAACGAAAATGGTGCACGTGGAGTTTTCCTGCTCCGTGGCCCTAACATCGTTATAAAAGCAGCTGCAAGAAAAACGTTTACAAACACTTCACTTTTCCAGCAAAAGTATTCATTCCTTCATTAGCACATATTCCAATAAGGGAATAAATTGGACTTCATTCTTCAAGTTTTTGTTGAATTATAAGAAGCATAGAAGGAAAAGACCAATAGTTATGATCATTTTGGAAGGACGATGTTGCCTGAAAAAAAAACTAGTCATGGAACCCGCTCCAGGTGGCCTCTGAGACCTGTGGAGATTTTTTTCATTTCTCACTAACTCATGTTTTACCATCTGTAAAAAGAAGGCAATATTTGCCTCTGACCACCGAAGAATGATCTGAGAGAAAATGTAATTAAAAATGAGAGTTCCTAGGGGTGCTTTTTGTAAAAAAAAGTATGAGGTAAAATTAAGATATGATGATAGTTAATGCGGTTGTCACTACTACTGTTACTTGACTATTGTACTACAGCATCCCTGTCACACTGTTAACGATCTTCTTGGGACCAAAAGTGACAGGTGTAAAATGATTTTTTTAAATGTCATACTTGCTTTGTCTTCTAAAGTATATGAGAACCTCAGAATGGGCCAAAATACAGTATTCTTAGGGAAATCCCCTAACCCCGGATTTACTATACACACTCATTATTTCAGTTTCCCCACCCCTTCAGTTATTATGTCTTTTTGTTCAAATACAACGTAAAGCTTCAGCTGATTTGAATAGTGTTATAAACCACAGAAGGGGCTCTCTTTAGAACATTAAATGGTGACCGCCTTTCTTGAATCCAGCCTTCTTGAATATCACAACTGTTTCTATCCTGTTTCTAGAGAAAAAGTTCCATTTTCATATCTGTCTCTTGCAGAGACATAATATGTGCGCAGAAGTAAACCCTGCTATGTGCCGCTGAAGGATTCAGTATCCGGAGTCTGAAGGCCTTTTTCTTTAGGTCTATAATGAGAGAAATTGGACTAGCTGAGGCCTACAGTGCTTCTATTGCAAAAATGCTGTGAGTATAGAATTATGACCAAAATCCCAATAGGTTTTTTATTTTTATTTATTTTTGTTGTTTTCTTGAGACAGATTCTCACACTGTCTCCTGGACTGGAGTGCAGCTGCGTGATCTCGGCTCACTGCAACCTCTGCCTCCCAGCTTCAAGCGATTCTCCTGCCACAGCCTCCCGAGTAGCTAGGATTACACGCACCTGCCACCAGGCCTGGCTAATTTTTTGTAGATTTAGTAGAGACAGGGTTTCACTATGTTGACCAGGCTGGTCTCAAATGCCTGACCTCATGATCCACATGCCTTGACCTCCCAAAGTGCTGGGATTACAGATGTGAGCCACTGCCTCTGGCCCCCAATAGGATTTTTTAAATGGAACGATGTGATTCTAAAATTCAGTTTAAAGAACAATCCAAGTATTCTTGCCTAAAATACAAAAAAAAAAAAAAAAAAAAAAAAAAAAAAAGTCTTTAGTTTAGTGGTGTGAATGGGGGAATAGGAGCTTTTGCCTGCCAAATATCAAGACGTTTGATAAAGTTGTAATTAAGGCAGTGTCATTCTGGTCCAAAATATATAGTCCTACAATAGAATAGAATAGTAAATACAAAAAGAAATTAATGTTTGTAAAAGAATCAGTGAGAAAAGGATGAAAATAGAAATTACTATTATGACCGAAATGTTTATCCATTCCAAGTATTCAGTATTTACAGAATATGTTTATATTCTTTACATTAATTCATGACTGGCCATGTTCCTTAATTCAATATTATTTTTGAATAGTTTTTAAATTGATTATCTTTCAGTTTCCAAGTCAACAAAATTATTACTTATAGATGCTATCTTAATTTTTTATTTAAATATACTTAGTATTAATTTTAATATTATTGTGCTCGCTTCGGCAGCACATATATTAATTTTAATATTATTATGTATTAATTAGAAATTTCTCTTTGTGATGGATAATGACAGTAATGAGAGATACCCTTCTACCTTTTCCAATAAGTAGGCATTGGTGGTTACTTTTAAATATATTCTTTATTGGAATGAGGGTCCCTATCTGTACTGCATTGAAAGTTGTTTCTTTTTTTAATTTTTGAATCGTGAGTATATGTCACATTTATAAATGCCTTTAAATCATCTATCAAAGTTTTCACAGCTTTTACTTATGATCATGTAGTGTGATGAAAAGGGTTATAGATTGCAATCTTAAATTTCTAGATTAAACCTTATTTGGTATAGTTTTCATTTTAAAAATCAGAATTTGATAATACTATGTTTAATATTTGTGCATCTATAGTCACAAGTAAAATGGTCTATTTTTGGTATTATTCTTTTCAAGTACTTGTCTAAGTATTAAAAATTTATTTTTGTAAACCAGTCCCATGGCTACTACCTAGCTGAATAGGTGTCTTAGTCCATTTAGTGTTACTCTAAAGGCATAACTGAGGCTGGGCAACTGATAAAGAAAAGAGGTTTATTGACTTATGGTTCTGTAGACTGTATAAGAAGTATGGGGCTTCAGTCTACTTCCACTATATTGGAAGAAGAAACTAGTGCCTGCAGAAACCACGGAGCAAGAGAGAAAGTGGCAGGGGAAGTCCCAGGTTCTTTTTAACCAGCTCTCACAGGAACTAATAGAGTGAGAAGTCACTCACCCCCAAGGGTGAGGCATTAATCTATTCCTGAGGGTTCCACCACCATGACCCAACACCTTACATTAGGTCTGGCTTCCAAAATGGGATCAAATTTCAACATGAGGTTTGGAGGGATCAAACATCCAAGCTACAGCAATAGGTAAACAAATAGGAGAAACTACATTACCCAAATCTACTTAACTAGAAGGCATTCAGCTGTTAGACCTAATGAATGCAATGAATAGATGCAAATTTTAGTCTTCTATACACAGGTTAAAACAACTTTGAGAAATACAGTTGTTTCCATATCACATCAAACCAATTTATGTATTTGTAAACTAAAACTTTAAGCTATTTGGTTTATCACCTATATGCATAACACATAAATTCAAGGAAAAACTGGATTGATTTTCATTAATTACATTACTGACAAAATGGGCTTCAAGAAAAAACTCTAATCAGAACAAATTTTGGTAAAAGCTGGCACTATATAAGAGTAAAATTTCTGTGTAATAGGAAAAGACAGACATATAGATCAATGGAATAGTATAGAAAGCCCAGAAATAAACTGTTGCCTATACAACCAAATGACTTCTGACAAGAATGCTAGATATTCAATCAGAAAAGTATAGTTCTTTTTGACAAATAATGTTAGGAAAACTGGATATTCACATGCAAAAGAATGAGGTTGGACCCTTACCTTACTCCATATACAAAAATTAATTCAAAATGGATTAAAGACATGTAAAGAGATATAAGAGTTAAAACTATAAAACTGTTAAACCATAGGATAAAAACTTCATGACATTGGATTTGGCAAAGCTCTTGGACATGATACCAAAAGGCAGCAAAAGAAAACAGAGATAAATTGCACTTCATCAAAATCTAAAAACTTCTGTGCATCTAACAACATCTATCTTTCTATAGCTACTATTAACAGGGTATAAAAGGCAATGTATGGAATAAAAGAAAATATTTACAAATCATATGTCTAATAAGGGTTTAATATCCAGAATATATGAACAACTCATAGAACTCAACAACAACCCAATTTAAAAACAGTTAAAGGACTTGAATAGACTTTTCTCAAAAGATATACAGTTGGCCACTAAGAACATAAAAAGATGTTTAATATCACTAATCATTAGGGAAATGTAAATCAAAATCACAGTAAGCTATCCCTTCACATTCATTAAGATGACTATTTTTTTTAATTAGAAAATAATAAGTGGTAAGGATGTGGAGAAATTACTGCCCTTAAGCATTGCTTGTGGGAGTATAAAATTGTGTAACTACCACAGAAAACAGTATGGCAGTTCCATGTTTAAAAAACTAAGCATGGAATTACCATATGATCCGTATATTTCATTTCTGGGTATGTACCCAAAACTACTAAAATCAGGGAATCAAACAGATATTTGTGCATCAGTGTTCATAGCAACACTTTTCATAATACTGAAAATCTGGAAACATCCCAACATCCATCGATCAGTGAATAAATGTGGTATATAGATACAACAGAATATTATACATCCTTAAAAAGAATGACATTCTGACACATGCTATAATAAGGATGAGCCTTGAAGACATTTTGCTGAGTGAAATAACCCAGACACAAAAAGACAAATATTGTATGCTTCCACTTATATGAGGTACCTAAAGTAGTCAAATTCATAGAAACAGACAATAGAATGGTAGTTGTTAGAGCTAGAGGGAGAGGAGAATGGGTGTTACTGCTTAATGGGTACAGTTTCAGCTTGGAAAGATGAAAGATTTTTGGACATGGATGGTGGTGATTCTTGCACAACAATGTCAATATGTGTAACAGCTCTAAACTTTACACTTAAAATTGTTATAATTGTATATTTTAAGTTACGTATATTTTACCACAATTAAAAAATACTAAACTGCTTGAGGTCAAGGTTTATGTCTTTTTCTCCATACGTCAAAAGTTGGCCACACACTGGGGCCCCCAGAGTCAGATGCACCACATTTAAAACCCAGCCTTTTCACTTACTGGCTATTTGACTATTGCTAACCTTTAAAGATTATTCTTTGCATATCTATGAAGTAACAGTTATAATAATACCTACCTGTGACTTGACATAGAATAATATCTACCTGTGACTTGACATAATGCTTAAAATGTTTAGTATAATGCTGACAAATGGTAGTCATTAAAAATTAACCACTATTACTCCTGTCTTAGAAAATCTGACACAGTGCTCACTTCTGAGGCCACCTGCATGTCTGGACGTGATCTTGGCCTTGATTCTCTGTCTGTAAAGTGGGAACTATGTAGCTTGCATCACAGAGTCGCTATGATGACTGAATGAGATTATGTGAAAGTGCTTATAAATTACAGGACTATATAGAAATAAATTATTTCACAGCAGAGAACAACAAAATACATTAGAAAGTAAAGCAAAAAAATGAAAAGGAAGGAAGGAAGGAAGGACGGAAAGACAGAAAGACAGACACAGAAAATTCTTGCCACGAGAAAACTTTTCAATGCTGACTTTACATGTAAAAACACTTCAACAGAAGATATTCAGAAACCTCCAAAACTAGAATTACAATATCAAGGTTTCTCAGATATAAAAATATTGATCACACACAAAAAAGAATATTTTATGGTGACATTCCAACACATGAAAAATAATCCAAACACCTATCATTCTAGAACTATTGCTTATACCACACTATATGACCAAATAAAAAGCTGCCCTCCCTATAGGCTCTGGTCTGATCGCATACTCAGCATCAATGAGATTTCCTTAAGAGTCAAAACCCATAACTGCATGAAGCCAGAAGCTCAGAGATCTACTGAGGGCATCTATCTGGTTTTCTAAGCAGCATTTTGGAGGTTTTTCTTTACCTGGAGAAAGCACTGGCTAGAGCTATCTGTACATGCACTTCTTCTCTTGAACAGCAGAGAGCACTCCAACTCCACGAGAGACAGACCATCTCAGCCCCTCGGTCCGCTTTATCTTCCTGGCCTCGTCAAGACGTGAACCCCAGACCAAAAGAGCTCCGTTTCCACAAAATATTCCATTGAAAACCTATTACTATTCTCTGGGAATTATCGACACGTTCCAAAGGGGTAAATGGAGCCGTGGCGAAGGGAAAGGGTGGAGTTCCACCACACTGCAGGCTGCCTTAGGCCTGACCTGTTCTTCTCACGCCTCTTACATTCTAAAGAGAGTTAAAAAATCTCTGCGGCAGAAATTGTGAAGGATTAACGAATACCTCCCATAGCCCCTAACTCCAAAGCAGAGTTAGTGAGGAATGTTAAGTTACAGTCACCCAGCATCAAACTGGCACCTGGCTGAGCTGTCCCACCGTCTCAATAAAAGTCCCATAAGCGGAAGGTATAGAATGGGAGGACTCTTACCTAGCACGCTGTCAGGAAAGGTTTAGGAAACACAAGACAAAGCGGTGACTCTACCAGCCTGACCAAAATAATGTCATCTTACTTTAAATGTGAATATGCCTAGAAATTTCTGAGGCTAATTCATATTGTACAAATGATGCTGCCTTCTAACGTGACACTGAAAGAATTGCAAAACATTCTCTAAATATAACAAAGAGAAAAAACTTTCATACCGTCTGCTCTTTTCTTCTTGATGCCATTATTCAGGTAGTTATTCAAATGGCCCTAATTTAATTAAGGGAAAAGCCCAGATACAACTTTTCTTTTCTTTTTTTTTTTAAATATGAGATTCCCTTCACTCCATTTGTATGGCTTAGGAGTTCTGGTAATTCTCTGTAAGTTCATCCAAGGGAGACTTCTTTTCCTGTTTTCTATTCTCCCAGGCTGTTCCCTTTCCCCATCCTATTTTTGTCATCTTATCTCCTTCAGCCAACACAACTTGCATTCTTTCCAGATCAGGCAAGCATCACAAGGAAATAACCACTGGCCGGGCGCGATGACTCAGGCCTGTAATCCCAGCACTTTGGGAGGCCAAGGCGGGTGGATAAACTGACGTGAGACGTTCAAGACCAGCCTGTCCAACATGGTGAAACCCTATCTCTACTAAAAATACAAAAAATTAGCCAGGAGTGGTGACAGACGCCTGTAGTCCCGGCTACTTGGGAGGCTGAGGCAGGAGAATCGCTTGAACCTAGGAGGCAGAAGTTGCAGTGAGCCGAGATTGACCCATTGCACTCCAGCCTGGACGACAAGAGTGAAATTCTGTCTCAAAAACAACAACAACAACAACAAAAAGATAACCATTCAAATATGAATCTAAATTAACTAATATGTCATGAAGTCACCTTCCCTTTGTGGTTTTGGCAAAATTCTGGTGAAATTTCTAATGAAGGGAACTCATTATAATCTCCTTCTTCAGGCAATTTAACAAGCTTCAGAAAATGAGGCATATATAGAATATACAATCGATTCTTACGTCATAGGCACTGTACCTTACGTGCCTTGGTAGTAGTTGTTAGGCCCTTTTATGGGCTTTGTGATGGTAGAGAATCAGATTCAAATTCTGTTTCTGGTGGTTGTTTTAACCTGTGTGACCTGGGTACTTAACCTCTTTGATATTCCATATTCCCAGATATAAAAATAAAGAGAGGGACAATCTAGGGCTATTAAAAGGATTCACATTTCATAATCACATTTCAACCAAAAACCTGGATGCTCAGTAAACACGACATTTTCTCTTTGATTAAAACAATGAATTAAATGCTACACCAATTTTATAAAACTCAAATTGACAAATGTTAGTTTCATCCACAGCATTTGCATGTTTCTGGCCTAGAAGTCCAAATTTTTCATTTTACTCTCTCCATTTCAGGGCATACAATGTAAGGAAGCTTCATGAAAAAGAAAAGAAAAGTAAAAATATATGTAGCTACAAATGATTGTCCTCTTCCCTGAAAATTCCAGAAGAGGTATTTTCTATTAATGGCAGTGAACAAGAAAATGTTCTGGTGTCTCTGAAAATGAACAGACGTAAAGAAGACTGACAAAGAGCCACCTGACATTGTGGAGAAAGCTTCAGTGCAGTGCTCTCAGCATTTCTAAATAAAACTGCACATCTAGGTTTCCTTCCAAATAGTATATTGATTACTTGCAGTCAAATTGTGGTCTTTCAAACAGCATGTTCCTTTATCATCATGGAACCAGCACTTTCAGATTCCATAATTGAGAGCTACATAGTTTATACGAATTGGTATTCAGAATAAGACTTTTTAGTTTGAAGCTGAATAATGATAGATGTATGTGGAGATCAGTCGCTTGCTGGGAAAAAATTGTGCAATTCATGTTTTCATATTTTTGCCAGGAGAAATAGCACCTTATGCATTTTTTCCAGAAAGAAAAATATTTCCATCTACCATACCAGTTTGAAAGACTGAATTCTAGAAATTTCTTGATGGTAGTTTTTTCTTTTGGGGAGAGGGCTACTCTAAACTAAAGAAACTCCCTAAATTCACCTCCTAATATGGCAAAATTATTTGTTCCATATTATATACAACATTTATTTTATCTTTAATGCTCAATTCATGAATTGTGAAAAATGACAGAGAGAATGTATCACCCAGCTATTCCACAATGGGTCATGATATACTTGCACCCCCCTAAATAAAATGAAAGCAAACGCACGCTTTTCTGTCATTTACTTTTTTTTTTTAAGTAGAGGTCATTAATGATCTTTGTTAATTTTATTTCATCCATATAATTTGAGAAATATCATTAATGATATATCTGTCCCTTTCTTCTTTTGAATGTGCATATATATATATATTATATATATGTCAAGCTCTTATTCAAATATAAATCTTAAAGTTATTTACATTTTATGAAATATTTTAGATTTTTTTTTAAATAATAAACTCTGCGATTGATAATGGCACAAACATCCCTTACCCTGCCCTTCTTTTTTTGGTGGGGAGAGAGAGCTCAAATGTACTGATTTAATCACAAATAGACTTTTTAATTCACATCTCATTAAATATGAGTTTGAAAGAAAATACTAAAGTGTTTTATGTAAAGTTCTGTAATGTGCAAAACCTAAGAGATTGCTCCTGTAGCAGTTCCCTGAGCAAAATATAATCAGTCCATTTCAGAACACACAAATTGCTTACCTGATAGACCAAAAGAAATCTAAAGGAAATGTCCTACTCTCCTAATTAGAAATATTTGTAGAGAATGTATACAGCTTATGGCACTGGAAATAGTTTCGTCTGCTGGTTCTAAGTGCATGTACTATTCTAAAATGCACTATTCCCACAATTAATTACAGTATCATATGATTATAATTTTAGGTGTAGCTCCATGATGTATTTTGAGATGTCACTAATCCACCTTGATCCCCCTCTTCTCTCAAGCTCTACAGTGTAATGTCATGTAGCTAGGCATTCCAAGCAGTTTTCTAGTCATTTCATATATTTTAGTTTGCAGTTTACAAAGACTACATATTATTCATGGGCACAGACTCACAAAAGTTTGCTTCTTATATATCCCTATATTTTTAAAAAATTAGCAGGCATAGAATAGGACCTCCAAAATCATTTTTTGTTCAAAATAAATAATTTTAGGAAATTTTATTGCATACTAAGAATACTTTTTAAAATCACAGTGATTTTGTTATGGTATCAGCAATATCAAGAAATTGTGAAAAGTTGTTTGCAAACTATAGTCCTTCGATCCAAATTATTTTTTCACTTTACAGAACACACATTTATTGGTGAAATTTGCAGGCTTCAGTATATATGTCAAGTAATGACTAGATCTAGAATAGTTGTGTTAATTTGGAAAAAAAAGTAATTAAAGTTTTATTTTGTTAGCCTTGACATATTCATTTTATTATTTTAAATTAAAAGAATAATGAAAATGGAATTGAAAGTTTTTTTTATTTTGAAATTTAAGAATTGTGTATCATGTCTTAAAGAAATGTAAGATCCTAACAATATGTGAAAGGAGCCAAAGATATTTTTACCTAAACAACATGGTCAATTACTTAATAGTTTATCTTTACTTTTCAAATTCAGTAAATATTTGTCTGATTTGTTTCACATAAAAGAGATGGCCACTTGCACATCATAAATTACATAATTATTTTATGTATGGAATTTTACATTATAATCATTTTTGAAAAACCTTTTGTAAGAATTAGGGAATCCTATTTAAGAAACATAGTGGCATGTAGTGTGCACCAAAGGGAAAGAAACCCAACCTGTATAAAATTTGTTTTGCTAAAAAGAAAAAAAAAGGTAAACTGGAATAAGGGGAGTGAAACAATCCTCCTTCAACTCCAACATATACTTCATTTGCACCCCCTACAATAACTGTCACTGCTTTTTAAAATACTGCATGAATTCATGCTAAAATTCACTTTTAAAGCAAGGAACATCTTGCAGTAGCTTGGATATGTCCAGAAATAACATGAGTAGTGGCTATTTTACCCAGCAGGCTCCTTTATCACTCCAGAGAAGGAAAGTCGACAGCCTTTGTATCTGCAGTGTAATTAGCTTGTGGATGTAGGGTCATAATGAAAGCAAAATGTACATTATTACAGGCATGTGGCTGTTTGCTCATTCTAACTGGCATAAGAAATGAATTCCACTATGTACATTTAAAGGTGTATTCAATCCATTTTCCAATATTTTTCCCTCCAGAAAAGCAAGAGTGTGCTCAGCAAGCTGGAACTAAACTGTTCCTGAATGGAGAGTTCCCATCCTGCCTCAATGGAATCAAAGAAAAGAGAAAACCTCCAAAACGAACACAATGAGTGTTATTTGCTACCATAAACTGTGCAACTGGTTTCTACTGCCGTGTTGCAATTGAATAGTAATCAGGAGAAGTTACACATTGTTCTTAGAAATAATACTAACAATCCTGTCAATCCTAAGTCCTGACACTGAATTTAATGCTCTGTTTAGTCCTACGATCAAGGATGAGTTGCAGGTGAAGAATTCTTCATAGTCAGATGCAGACAATGTCTTCAGATCCTGTGGCCTAAGGTTATTAAGGTGGGAGAAGCAAAATAAATGCGGTTCTCATCCAATAATAATGGATTTACAAGAATTTGAAACAAAACTTTCCTTCCAGCTACTGCTTTCACGTCAGAGAAATAAAATACATTTACAAGATTTAAAGCTTTGTGTGTCTAACCCTTTCTGACCCCTTTTACATTCATTTATTAATAATAATAACTATGATAATATTGCTTATGCCCAGGGCTGAAATGAGGGTTAATTAGTTAATATTTACAAAGCTTTCTGAAAATGAAAAGTACTGTTTAAGCACTAAGTGTATTCTTTTCTTCTTTCACTCTCTCTTTCATTTCCTTCTTTCATCACAGATCAATTGATTCTTCCTCCCATCTGGCTAATTTTTTCACTGCTTATATTTCCTGCTCGTTTTGGATTCTCGCCCTTGACTCCACATTGACCTCAATCACTCTTACCCTTCAACCTTGTGTTTGCTCTTTTCGCCTCTCATGCTGTAGTCACTTCTTTTTCACTTTCATTTCTTCTTTCTAGTCTTCCTTTATCCACTCCTAACACTAATCTTGTAGCTGTAGACTTATCTTTTTCATTGTCCTCATTTTTTAAGCATAGGTGAAATACCAGAATTGATATAGATTTAATTTAATTTTATCTCCTATGTTATTCATTATTGAGACCAGAAAGTAGATAAATCAAATTGGTCATACCCAATCCTTTCCTACAAGATAGTAAATGTCTTGAAGTCACAGACTATTGCCATCTGGAATAGTCCTTGTTTTGTAACCCTGTGTAATCTCCACAAAAAATGTTATTTTTAATAAATCCCTCCACTCTATAACATTCTGATGACCTGTAAGCTTTCAAGAAGTCTTGAAGGTGCTTGGAATTTTTGAAAAGTTTCTTATATGGCATAAGTATGGGTCAGGTATTAGCTGGTTCCACATACTTCCCATTGTATGTACAACTTCTGAATAGCCAGCAATAAAAGCATATACTAACTTATTTCCTTTCTAAAAGTAAAAGGAGAAAAATAATACAGCTGTTCCCTCAAGCCCATACAAAGAATTTAGTTGTAGTTACAAGGATCAACTAAGTTTTAATTGTATATTTTAATGGTATATTTCAAGAGAGTCTATTAACTAAGAGAATTATTCAGATTTTGGAAATAGGATGCCCAATATAAAGACATATAAGTCTATTATAAGTTCATGACTTAACTAGTTGCTACCTAATTATTTTCACTTAACTGTGCCCCTGTATCTAATTTTGTACATCACCACCAGAATACTCTAACTAAAGGATTTAAACTTTGCTATATGCTTGCTCAACGACATTAGGGCTTTCAAGTTGCTTATAAAGTTCAGCACTTACCAGCTAATACCCTGAAAATCACCCCCCCCCCACCTTGAATTTTCAAGTTGAATAAAACATTTAGTAAACAAGTACTCTGTGCTATGTTAAATGCAGTTCAGCTGCATTTTATCATGTGTGCAGACCTCCTGGAGTACCAGCCATTGTATCTAAAATGAAAACACCCAGTATAACTTAGTTTGGGCTTCATTCATTCAAATTCTTAGTGCCTACCAACCAGTTGTTAACTGGTCCCACAACATCCTCTGTTCTTTTCAGTTTCTCTGCAATTTCAGTCATATTCACGCCACATGACCTTGCCACTCCTCTCTGCATATCATTTTTTGAAAAAAAAAAAACAATTTTACCATATACATTAAGGTAATTATTTCTCATCCTATGATAATTATTGTTCTTTACATTTATTTTGATAATTAAGCAAGCATAGCTTTGTTATACTTACTCAACAAATAGACATTAAACCCACACACATTCAAGGCACATGGGTGTGAATATCAGGAGTTTTCTAGGTGCTACAGGAATATATGAACCAGTTGCTATCATTTAAAGATATTTATCATCTTGGGGACATAAACAAGGAAGCAGGTGACACATGACAATGAAGGGTACCAACTAAATATTATAGGAATATAGATGAAGAAGGAAACATTTTCAGCAAGTAGTAAGTAAGTAAAGAGTAGTTAGTGTTAGAACTGGTATATTACTGATGGATAAACAAGACTGTAAGGCTGGCTGGGCGCAGTGGCTCACACTTGTAATCCCAGCACTCTGAGAGGCCGAGGTGGGTGGACCATGAGGTCAGGAGATCGAGACCATCCTGGCTAACATGGTGAAACCCTGTCTCTACTAAAAGTACAAAAAATTAGCCGGGCGTGATGGCACACGCCTGTAGTCCCAGCTACTCAGGAGGTTGAGGCAGGAGAATCATTTGAACCCAGGAGGCGGAGCTTGCAGTGAGCCGATATCGTGCCACTGCACTACAGCCTGGATGACACAGTGAGACTCCGTCTCAAAGAAAAAAAGACTTTTATTTTAAGCAGATACATTAGTTACTTCTTGTTGTGTAACACATTATCCAATAATTTAGTAGCTTAAAGCAACAAACATTTTATTTATTATGTCATAATTTCTGTAGATTAGGAGTCTGACTCAAGGTCTCTCATGGGATTGCAATCACGCTATTGATTGGGGCTACAGTCTCATCTGAAAGCTTCCACTTCTAGGATAACTCACATGTTGGCTAGCCTCAATCCCTTGTCATGTAGGCCTTTCTATAGGGATGCCTTATGACAAAGCAGCTGGCTTCCTCTGGGTGAGGGAGAGAGAGAGAGAATACTCAAGGCAAAAAGACCTAATCTCAGAACTGGCATTACATAATTTCTGCAATATTCTATTTATTATACATAGATGTGAATATCAGGAGGTAGAGATCATCTGGGACCTTCTTAGAGATTGCCTTCCACTGTAATGATGATATGATCAAAAGACAAGTGGGAAAATGTTTCATGGGCATTTGGGAGTGATAAGCCGTCCGAGTTGGCTAGACATGTCACCCAAATAGGGAGAGCTCTGATATTACCAAAGAGTTAATTGTATGGAGTTGCTGGAGTAGTGCTGAAAATATTTACATGAGGCCAGACACAGTGGCTCACGCCTATAATCCCAGCACTTTGGGAAGCCGAGGTGGGCAGATCACCTGAGATCAGGAGTTTGAGACCAGCCTGGCCAACACGATGAAACCCCATCTCTACTAAAAATGCAAAAATTATCCAGGTGTGGTGGTACACGCCTGTAATCCCAGCTACTCGGGAGACTGAGACAGAAGAATTGCGTGAACCCAGGAGGCAGAGGATGCAGTGAGCTGAGGTCATGCCACAGCACTCCAGCCTGGGTGACAGAGCAAGACTCCATCTCTCCATCTATAGATACAGATATAGATATAGACATATAGATATAGATATAGACGAACACCACATTCAGTGAATGTTTTAGAAAAACATAACTATTTTATTAAAAAGTATGAACTTTCATAGTGGTTGAATTTATACTCCCAACAACAGTATATAGGTGTTCCTTTTCCTTTGCAACCTTGCCAAAATCTGTTATGTTTTAACTTTTTAATAATAGCCATTCTGATTGGTGTGAGGTGGTATCTCATTGAGGTTTTGATTTGCATTCCTCTAGTGATCAATGATACTGACCTTTTCTTCATATGATTTCTGGCCACATGCATGTCTTCTTTTGAAAAGCATCTGTTCATGTCCTTTGCCCACTTTTTAATAGAATTGTTTGGTTTTTACTTGTGAATTTGTTTAAATTCCTTACAGATGCCAGATGTTAGATCATTGTCACATACATAGTTTAAAAAACTTTTCTCTTATTTTGTAGGTTGTCTGTTTATTGATAGTTTCATTTGCTGTTTAGAAGCTCTTAAGTTTAATTAGATCCCATTTGTCAATTTTTGTTTTGTTGCAATTGCTTTTGGTGTCTTTGTCATGAAATCTTTGCCCATTCCTATGTCCTGAATAGTTGTCTTCCAGGGTTTTTATAGTTTTATGTTTTAAATCTTCAATCCATCTTGAGTTAGTTTTGTACAACTGTAAGGAAAGGGTCCAGTTTCAGTCTTCTGCATATGGTTAGCCAGTTATTCGAGCACCATTTATTAAGTAGGGAATCCTTTCTCCATGGCTTGTCTTTGTCAGGTTCATCAAAAATAGTTGTAGGTGTGCAGCCTCATTTCTGGGTTCTCTATTATGTCCCATTGGTCTATATGTCTGTCTTTGTACTAGTGCTATGCTGTTTTGGTTACTACAACCCTGTAGTATAGTTTGAAGTTGGGTAGTGTGATGCCTCCAGCTTTGTTCTTTTTGTTTAGGAGTCTATTAGCTATTCAGGCTCTCTTTTGGTTCCATATGAATTTTAAAATAGTTTTTTCTAGTTCTGTGAAGAATGACAGCATAGTGATTCCTCAAAGACCTAAAAACAGAAATACCATTCAACCCAGCAATCTCATTACTGGGTATATATCCAAAGGAATATAAATCATTCTATTAGACACATGCACACATATATTCATTCCAACACTATTCATAATAGCAAAGACATGGAATAGACCTAAATGTCCATCAATAGTAGATTGGATAAAGAAAATGTGGTACATATACACTACAGAATACTATGCTGCCATAAAAACTAACAAGATCATGTCCTTTGCAGGAAAACAAATGGAGCTGGAAGCATTATCCTTAGCAAACTAATGTGGGAACAGAAAACTTATTCTTATAAGTGGGAGTTAAATGATGAAAACACATGGACACATAGAGGGGAACAACACACAATGAGGCTGACTGGACAGTGGAGGGCGGGAGGAGGGAGAGGATCTGGAAGGAATAACTAATGGATACTAGGCTTAATACCTGGGAGATGAAATAATCTGTACAATGAACCCACATGATAAAAGTTTACCTATATAACAAACCTGTACATGTATCTCAAAGTTAAATTTTTAAAAATTTATAAAAAGTATGAAAGCTGAGGTAAGTGATAAAGTAATACCAGTTAAAATGCTTATATAGTATTCCAAATATGAAATTCATTTGAAATGGGGATTATTTGAACTCTGAAATTCCATTATATAACTTTTTATACATAATATATGTTTTGTCTTTCCATTGAGACTAAGTTTTAACACAAGGATAGTATATACCTTTTTATCTTCATTATGTCAAACACAGTATTTACGCAGTATTGTATAAATACTAGTTGGAACGAAAAAGAAGGAAAGAGAAGAATCACACAAAAGTAATATTGCAGAAAAGAGTTTCAAGAAGGATGTTGCTGACTTTCTCAAAATAACACAAAGTATTTGAGTTGGAACTGAAAAGAGGTGCCTAGATCTTTAAAACAAAGTGATATTTTTTTCTAAAAGCAGTATCAGTGGAGAGATATAACTTAGAATCCAACTACGTTGAATGAATAGGGAGGGGAGAAATTGAGGCATTCAGGATAGCCTTTGTTTTCAAAAAGTTTGCTGGTGCTGGAAAAAAAAGAAAAATAATATAGTAGCTAGAGAAAACTGTGGTTAAAGTATGTAAAGACTTGAGCACATTTTTAGGCTACAAGGAAGCAGTAAGGAAAAGAATTTAAAGACATAAGAGAAGACTTTATGGAACTAAATCTCAGAAAAGACAGAAAAAATAGTTTTTAAGAAAATGTAGAGATTGTGGCATTAATTATGGAAAGACGCAGGAACAATTCTTCTTCCATAAGACAGGAGGAAAATGTAGGTAATATGTGAGAAAATGTTTCTCACTTTACAAAGTTCCATAACAAAGCCTCTGAAATCAAAATGATAAAAATTATTATACAGACGATGACATGTCGCTTCTTTGTGTGTCACAAATAAATAGAAGCTAAAATATAGGTAGGTATATGCAGGGTTAAATGAACTGAATCCACATAGTCTCTGTTGTTTAAAATATTTTTTCATTTTGTATACCTTTGTTTTATGGACTTCATGGAAAACTTATTCTCATAAAATAAAGCAGTCATAGAGTTTTGTGTTAATATTAGGTCAGCTGACTTTAAAAGGATGTTCTTTTTTACCCTAGATTGTCAAAAATTCTATATAATGAATAAGCTACTACAATATTAAATGCATGGTTAGAAAATATAGGAGAAACATACAAGAACAAAGAGTTCCTGCCTTTGAAGAACTCACAATAGAGAAAGCAGAGTGACAAGTACACAAATTTCTCTATGACAGAGTAGATGGCATAGGATCATTACTTACAAATCCAAGGGGATTCAAACAAGAAGGACGAAGTGGCATTCAGGTATGGTCCTCAAGATGTCTTCATGAAAGAGCTTACAATTTACATGGAATTGGCAGTTGGACAGGACTTTTAAGAGAAACAATAAAGATAAAGAACACTCTAGTTTTGAGGCAATGACATGAATAAAGGCATAGAGTCAGGAGATTACGGGAATTGTTCAGAGAAAAGCAAATATCTTAATTAAACTAAAGGGGAGGGGCATGAGGCAAGAGTTAGGAATACTCCTGAAACATCTGGGACAGTAATAAATGAAGTTTTAATCAATGAGTCAATAAATTCAGATCTATGTTTTGAGATGGTTAATCTAGCAGTAATATGCTTTAGAATCCGTAAGAAAAAAACAGAGAACACAGTTAGGAGCCTGTTGTGGTACTCCAAACCAGTAATAGAACTGTAAGTGGAAACAATGTCCAAATGGAAAGTATTGGTGGGATGTGTGAGGCATTAGAAGGTAAAATCAAAAGGATAAAGCAAATAACTTTGATGTGAGGGTGATGAGGGAGAGCTGGGAATCACTCCATAGGTATGTAGCTTTGTTACCTATGCTGCCAAAAATTCTTACAGTTTGAAAAACAGACAGTCTCCAAGAATTGCAATATAAGGATAGTGCAGAGTGTTTTGGAAGTGAATGAATACTTCAGAAAATTCCCTCTTTGAACCCTATAGCTATATAATGGCCTAAGTGGGTGTCATGAGCTACAAGGTTCAAAAATGTCCAAAAGATATAATCAACAGAACTTTTTGGAATATGCACTTTGTCCAAAGATCATGAGAAGCAAGAGAGGGAAAATATTGCTATAGAAGTATTACACTACAGACAGCATAACTAATAGAATGCCAGTGTTGGGAAATAAAACTGCTGCATAGTAGGCACCAATGGCTAAGTGTGGTCAGCTTTTGTAAAGAAAATGAGTAACTCTTGCCAGGACATTTTGCAGTATCCATTCCTCAACAAAATATTCCTCTGGCTATCAGCTATTAACTCTTCAGGATCAATCATCTCCCCGAGAAATGCCAAAACATCTTTAAAATGTTCCTTATCAGAGAGAACCTGAGAACAGCATAAAGGCATAAAGTTAAAATTATAACTAGCACAAGTCAGCCAATCAGTATGAGATATATTATTTCTCTCCTCGGTAAAAGATGCAGCAAATAGATGCTCTGTCCTGTCATTCTGCACTTTGAAGTACAAAGACTTGTCTCAAATGAGGACCTAAGTTCTTTCTTTTTCTTTTCCTTAAATCAGCAAATCTACTACATGGGATCTTACTGATATTAGAGTTATATGACTCTTAATCCAATGATACAAGACTTATGGCAGTAAATGGCTCTGAAAGTGCCTCTAAAGCAAAATATGGAAATTCCCACCCCACTCTCCCAATAGAACAGGATGAACAGTCATTATTTTTGTGAATTCAGAGACTATCCCTGTGTTCAGAGATAGCATGTATATATTTGTCTCTCTTTTTGAAGTTTTGTTGTTGTTGTTGTTTTGTTTTTAATATGATACCTCAGGCGTACGCAAGGACAGCTTGCCAGCTTGGTCAAGAACACTACGATATCTACATATTCACTAAGTCATAAATATTCTGTGCTTTGGCTTTGTGTATATGACACATGACCCTTATTTCTCCCTAGTGGTTGCTTACTCAGAGACAATAGAGGTCTACGGAAACACATGGCTTCCTTCACAGGTCGTATTTCACATACAGTTTTTTACATCTTCGTACACATCAAGAAGTACAGCCTGGAAGGGTAGTATAACACAAATTGTCCTAAATAGACTAATTTGGATCAAATAAGAAAGAAATTTTCCCTAAACATTTGTTAGTATAGTAGTGTTACCTACATGCTTCCAAACATTGCTTATACTTTCTAGGAGCAAATGAACAATCCTGATTTCTTTGGGTATTTGGTTTAATCTGTCTGTCAGACATTATTGAGTTCCTGTAATAGTTCATTCTCACTGATGATGAAGACATACCAGAGACTGGGTAATTTATAAAGAAAAAGAGGTTTAATGGACTCACAGTTCCATGAGGCTGGGGAGGTCTCATAAACACGGTAGAAGGTGAGGGAAGAACAAAGGTATGTCTTAAACGGCAGGCAAAACGAGAGTGAGAGTCAAGCAAGAAGGGAAATGCCTTCTAAAACCATCAGATCTCATGAGACTTATTCACTACCATGAGCACAGTATAGGAGAAACTGACCCCATGATTCTATTACCTCCCATTGGTCCCCTCCACAACACGTGGGAATTATGGGAGCTACAATTCAAGATGAGATTTGGGTGGGGACACAGCCAAACCATATCAGTTCCATAGCAATCTCCCTAATATCTTATAGAAAGCCAGCAAAAGTGATTACAAAGGGAGCTGGATTTCAAAGGGAGCACTTGCCTTGACCAGAAAATTGTCATTAGAAGAAGGTTTAACATTCAGATCCGAAGCTCATTTCTCTTTCTCATTGAAAAACAGATAACCATGTTATGAACATTAGCCATATTACCATTATAACCAAGAGGAAATGTTTGTCACTTTTTTCACTACTATTCATAAAACAAATAAGCATAGATTCTTTGGGTTTGCTTGAATACCCAAGAAAAATGGCCACATTCAATATGCCAAGGAATTTAATGCAAAGTGATTTCCAAACTGTGGGTTTCATTTTGCTAAAATGTAACAAGAAAAAATAAAGTACGCATAGTGTTATGACTTCTAACATTTCTTTGAATTATAGTGAAATGAATTACAATTTCACTAAATGAATGTCTACCCAAGAAGTGGTTCTCATTTATCATGTTTCATATATTTCTAATATTTCTTTTTCTCAATTTTTTGGTTCATATTGAGCCAATCAAAGTTCTTATTACAAGTAACAGAAGCCAGGTTTGTCTAACTTAAAACAGAAAATGGATTTATTGGAAGGATATGTGGAGGCTCACAAAATTGATGGACCTACAGGACAAACAGCCGGGAAAGTACATAGGAACATACAAAGTATGTGTGGGAGGCAACAGTGACCACCACCATATCACACCATTGGGATAGCCCCATCTTTACTCTACTTCAACTCCATGATTAGTCCCTCAACAGGCCCAGCATCTTTGTGTCATCACCTAGATTCAAAATCCCAGGCTGAAGTATCCAATGATAGCACTTCAGATGTCTACAGCTTCACTCACTGAGAATTGTGGGGCACTTAACCTAACATTGTATTTAGTGAAAAGTGTTGTCTGCCAAGATGCAGGCAAAGGAGACATTCACCCTATCCAGGTTTCACATGCTGTACAAGCAAAAACCATGATGAATATCCATTGCGCATGCTACAAGGAGCGTTACACTTCACATGTCATAATTATGTCTGTGTAGTAAGCATATTAATTTTTAAAATTAATGAGACAGAGTGGAATGTATTGAACATTATCTTTTTGAAACTTTATTATATAAGGTATAGATCAATTAATATTTTCTATTATAGATGATGTGGAAGAAGGATAGTATTTCCTTCATCACTGTTAACCCTCTGCCTTTAAAAAGCGTTACTATATTTATTAATGAAAGCCATTTTAACACTAATACTAGTGCAGCACAAAGCTATAGCTATGGAGAAGTTAATTTTATCCTTAACATTGTTCTAAGTGTTTCACATGTATTAACTAACTCATTTAACTCTATTGATTCATTTTATTTAGTAGAGCTTCTAGGGTTTTCTGAAATCACCTGGAAAAATAAGTCATTTAAACTTCAAGTAAAGTTACTAGCATCGTTAAGCTTCATTAAATGCTAGAAGAATCTAGAACTGCCCAATATCCCATGCTAAAATTTATTCTTTAAAATTTGCATCATTTTCTGTAAAAGAAGTGATTCTTATTTCATGGTGCATGTTTGTTGCCCTAACTCAAAGATGATTGTAATGTGATCAAAATAATACTATAGATATGCAATCTTTATAAATAAAGCATTTATATTAGTTGGGGTTCTACAGAGGGACAGAACTAATAGGATAGATGTATATATAAAGGGGAATTTATTAAGGAGTATTCACTCATATGATCACAAGGTAAGGTCCCACAACAGGCCATCTGCAAGCTGAGGAGCAAGAAAGCCAGTCTGAGTCCCAAAACCTCAAAAGTAGGGAAGCCGACAGTGCAACCTTCAGTCTGCGGTCAAAAGTCCAAGAGTCTCAAAGCTGAAGAACTTGGAGTCAGATGCTCAAGGGCAGGAAGCATCCAGCATGGTAGAAAGATGGAGGCCAGAAACTAAGCCAGTCTAGTCTTTCCATGTTCCTCTGCCTGCTTTTATTCTAGCAGCTGATTAGATGGTGCCCACCCAGAATGAGGCCTGGATCTCCCAGTTCACTGACTCAAACGTTAATTTCCTTTGGCAACACCCTCACAGACACACCCAGGAACAATATTTCGTATCCTTCAGTCCAATTAAGTTGACACTCAGTGTTAACCATCACAGCATTCCTAGTAAATTTACAAATGGTAACTGAAAAAAAACACCCAATTTGGAAATCTTTAGGGTAACATGATTTAATAGGATAAAATTATAGACCAGTTTGTTTTCATCACCACCATTGTATCAAATAAATATAGTCCACATAGTCTACTGTAGAGAATGTATGTCCACATAGTCTACTGTAGAGAAAATCTAAATCACACGTAATCCCAAGACATAGGGCACTGGTTGTCTACACAATATACATAATCTTCTCATTTACTAAGAGAACTCTAGTAATGTATCCAGCTAAAAGAGAACATTCTCCAGCCTCACAACAAATTACAGGCAGCAATTATAGGATTGTGTTCTAGGAAAATTCTTTTTCCCCTAGTCCTCCTTTTTGGCTCTTTTGGTCATTTCCCCTTTCCTTCCTACTATCTGCCTGAAAGGCACATGTAATGACTAGACCTCTAACAGTCAATTTTAGGCTATAAGATGACACTGAGGATCGAAACCATGAGCTACAAATGGCAGAGCAGAAAGTCAGAAGGAGACCGGGTCCCTGGACAGAGCATAGAGACACTGTATCTACCCCATGCTGCCACCTCTGTTCTTCTTATATATCAAAGTAGATATATAAATTCTATTTTGCCTTGATCATTTTAAATAGTCTAATATCTACCTAGCAATTTACCATTGAAAATATTTCCCACATATATTACCTCCTTTCAAAATTCTAATAACCTCAAAAGACAAAACTATCCTCATTTTATAGATGTTGAAGCAGTTTCAGATGTTAATTGACTTGGTCAGGATTATAGAACAAGTAAATAGAACACCTCTGATGTGGACTTCAGGTCTCTGAACTCAGATTATATCTCTACTACAGTGTATCGCATTATCTGAGAGATTTCCCCCTCCCCACAGGTTAAATCTCTTAAAATATATAGTCAGATTTTCAGCCTGTAACAAGTAAACTTATTTACTTATTCTTTTTATTAACAACTCCAATCTAATGAGAAAACATTTTATTCACAACTTAATGGCCATGGGGCAATGAGAAACACAACAGTTTGGAGATGATTTGCTGGGTTACCAAAAGTCTTTGTCAAATTCTTTTTAGAAGGCTTCCAGTTATCTGATTCAGTGGCCCAAAAGAAGCCAATTACAGAGATACAACATAAGTGGAAGGAATTCAAATGACAGAAAGAAATGAAAGTCTTAAGATCCATGATTTACTGGGGATGTAGGTACTATATGGAGACTAAAAGGAAAAGACTTTGTCCGAATATTAATAGTGATATTTTAGTGTAAATTATTTGTATAATTAGATATATAGTCTAAGCTTGGAAGCTTAGAATTTTTTGCTTTTACTTTCTCTATATAAACAAACACTTTGAAGCATGAATTGTGCAGTTTTAGAACAGTCAATTGGTCATGGTTTTATGTATCCATTGGTAGTAGGCAGCCAGTCTCCACTATCTGTATTACACGAGAGAGAGAAAGGTGAAGAATGGGCCCTGGATTCAAACTACAAAGTCAAAAATTGAACGAATGACTAGACTAGCTTAACCATTTTTATTCTGCATAAGTAAAAATCAGTAACTCTAGAAATGAAGAACCATATAAAACAGAGTAAGGTATACCTGCCATAATTAGGTATTTAAGTGAATCTTAAAAGAAATGCAAAGAATCTAGTATAGTAAACCAGTAAAAGGTAGATTTTGTTATCAGGAAGACCTAGAATACTTAATTTCCCACTAGTGACTCTATGGCCTTGGGCAAATCACGTAACCTCTCTAAGCCTTGCTTTCCTCACCTGTTAAATGAGTTTGATAAAAGTGTCTCAAAAAGTTACTGTGAGCTGGGCATAGTGGCATGCATCTATAGTTCCAGCTACTTGGTAGGCTTAGGTGGAAAGACTCTTGAGCACAAAAGTTTGAGTCCAGCCTGGACAACATAACAAGACCTCATCTCTCTAAAAAATCATTTTAAAATTCAAAAATTGTTTCTAAAGTCATTGTGAGTAATTAAAGAGATAGAGCTTGGTGGGTAGTAAGTGAGATAAGTACTCAAAAAGGTATCATGATTATCATTTTCTAGATATATCATAATTAGAATTTTTTTCTAATTTTGGAGTATCCTCATAGACTTCTTAGGTCAATAAGGATATAATTTACTCAAAGATATCCCCAAATAGTATTACCATAGTCGACTTATTTGTATATGTGTGTGCATGAGTATACATGCAAATATGCCCAAAATACCTTGATCAAAACTAGTGTGGGTTATTTTCATTTGGGGCTTGTTGCTATTGTTTTGTAACTTACCCCAAAATAGACTGTATCCTTCTCTCTCTGAAATATAGAGATTATTTGATGCAAGAGTAGGTAATACTAAGATGGGATTTTTTTCCCTGAAATCTATCTTTCTGAACCATCATCTCTTGAAGTACCAAAAAAAATGATTTATTACAATAAATAGCCTTAAAGATAAAAAGAATGAGGTTAAATTCTGAATACTAAGGAGAGACATTTCATCTATCTTTCTTGATTTCAACAGGGCTGGAAAAATATCAAATTTGAGATAGGAAAATACACCAAGCATTCTCCAGTCCTTTGGCCACCAAATGTTAGAAGTGTAGCTGTACTGAGGACAGGAGGCATAAGAGAAAGTACACTGCCATACAAAGTGCTTCCTAATCCACTGTTGGATTTTCATAAGGTTGTGGTGATGTTTCTTAGGATTATCCAGATTCCTCCATTAATTGATTGATACATTATATCTAATCAAACTGCCATCTCCTGGTACACAAGTTGTTTCCTGGATCCTGTTTTGAAGTCTGCTGGAAGTCTCCACTCCTTAGTGCCTAGCCGTGTAGTGCCTTTGTAATAAAGACAATGATGCTGCTGCTTTCCAGAAGCACCTCGGCACAGAATGAAGCCAAGTTACATGTGCATTTTAACCATTGGCTCTGGAACAAGGCATTTAAATGAGAAAACCGAAAATTAAAAACTCATTAATTTAGAATACACTTTTGCTGAGTATGAGGAAGTATGCACAAAACAGAAGACTGCCTATGAAAGAAAAGTTGACTGCAGAAATTACAATGACAAACAGGAAGCCAGGGGAAATATTTAAGATACTTTATATTCAAGCCTTCAGAAGAATAGATAGGCTAATTACAAATATTTTAAATCAATTCAGCAAAATCTTTTGAAGAACTTTTAAAATGATCTGAATAGCCTAGGTTGACATTATCTCATTCTGAAAATACTAAAATTTGCGTCTTTCAAAATGTTATATAGTGAAGATCACTCTTCCCCAAGTTAATGTGAATATTTTACAATTTTAAAAAAGAAACAGGCAAAAAATTACTGTAATAATATTGTAATAATTGATCAAATATTAAATTTCATATATTTGGAAATGTTTATTCTTTTAAGAATATGTTTATGTATATACACATGCATATGTACACATACTCAAGTATACATCTACCCAGAGACACATATGCATATATATGCTTCTTATTTCATTCACTGGATGAACTGAAAAATAAGTGAGGGTCACAGAATCACTTGAGAAACTAAATGCAAATATCAAAGAATACTTTATTAGCAAAAACAAAAGACAAAAGCTTCAAATAGAATAACCGTACACAGAAGGCAACAAAATTTTTAAACAATTTTGGCAGACATATGTAAAATATATGCTGAGAAGGTAAGTCCACCCATCTTTTCAGAAAAAGACAGAGGGGAATCAAATGCACAATACAGACACGAAGTCTTAGAATCCAGAAGTAGATTTGAAGAGGAGAAAAGGATCACAAATCCCAGAGACGTCTTTACATATATTTTGATGTTTTCCTTTTGTGTACGGTATTGATGAGTGTGTCATGTGCTCATTGAGAAACCAGCCCTCAGTAATTGTCAGGGATCTTCATTCTGAGTGCAGACTCTACTGGAAATTAATTGCTTCGGTGCAATCTGAACCACATCATAAATGTCATGTAGAAGTTGCAGGGAGTGAGGAGGCAGTGACAGCTCAATCCGCACTGTTTCATTTAAAGGTGGGTAAAACACACTGCGACAGAAGTGCTCTTCATCAATAATTTAGTCCGCAGTGTAAAGCCAAGCCGTGCCAAAGATGCCAGGGGAGCCGCTGCCTCCCTGGTTTTAATGACACCAGCAGGGAGGGGTTGAGGGGCCAGCTCAAATCAACATTCACTGCACATCTGGGCATGTCGGCAGATGAAGATATCAAGGACTGAGCTGACAGGACAAAGGGTTGAAAAAAGAAGTGTAACCTAGAAAACCTTTACTTTGAATTCTTTGTATAAATTCAAGGGAGATGACAGTTCCTAAGGTCATCTTATATAATAAAACTTCAGTGATCTACATAGAGAATTTTAACCCTTTCTACCATGTAATCAAAGAAGATAAAAGTTTAGTTTTTATCATTCACTTTACGACTCCAAAATATTCCCATTTGTTCCCCCCAATAAGACTTCTGCGATGAGTCAGATGTTAACCGGAATTGCATTATTTCATCTCATGAACCCTAATTATAGCTCCTCAGAAGCCATGCTACAGTTGGAGGTCACTCCAAGATCCTCTTAACCTAGGGGAGTTTCATATCTTGGCTATTTCACAATGTGTTTGCCTGAAACTTAAAATTTAGTTTGGGAGCTCCCATTGTAATATTAAAGAAATAATGTAAAATGGCACAACCATCCCTTCTTTACTGTACCTACTAAAAAAAAAAAAAAAAAAAAAAGGAGGGAGGTGTATGTGTTCTCACTACCTAAAGAATGCTGCTTGTGGGATTCTAGTGCAAAAGTTTGAATCAAGTTTGAAAATGAGGATTATATGAATTATATGAGTGGCAATTTTGTCCTGCTCTTTTGAGGACACCAGCATTCCCAGGTTGTGCTATTCTTGGAACCCCAGAGACCAAATTCAATTATCTCATCCTATGTTTTGTATATTTAGAGGACATCACAGCCTCACAAAGGGCTGATTGGATTCTCATTCTCACACTAAGGGGAGTCAGCCCTCATTGAAGGAAATTTACTGAGTTTCCATTTTCCCCCAATGGTTTTCATTATAAAAAATGAAATTAGTAACATTATTAATGCTAATCAGAGTTAAAAGTTTAAAATATTTAGCTATATAAATGAAAAATAAAAGACAATCGGTATATGTGATTTATAAAGAAAAAACGTAAGAGCATGAAATGAATTTCAAATGTACTATTCTGATAATATTTAGCCTCCTTCAGGTGACTAGTATTCAGGTTTTTATTCAAAATGAAGAATGTGTGAGAAAGTGGTAGCCATACTAGTTTGAAAGTGTGGGTTCACGGGATAGTATATCCTATTAAGCTAATAAATATAAATTCCCAAGAATTCCTAAGCACGACCAGTCCATCTTGAAGTCAAGGTAGAAAGTATTGACATAATTGAAAGTACATTTCCAAAATGCCTTATAGGAATCAGTGCACCCACTGCTAGCTATAACATTCCGGAACAACACACAAGAACTTTAAATCATTACTGCAGATCACTTCATCATAGTATATCCCTTCAGTCTAAATTTCTGGTATCAAGCAAAGGTTTTAGATCTCACCATTAATATGCTAATTTTTCTATAAACTTAAGAGGAAGACTGCCAAAAGTATCGAAGATATACAGGTAGACAATTCTATAGGATTTAGATTTGACTGGCTGAACAGACACAATTCAACTCAACTCTTGAGATGGGGTTTACCAGTGGAAGAAAATCCCATGCAAGTCTGTGAAAGGTCTTATCAGAAAGAACCCTGACTTTGATATCAAATCCTCATCTGAAGTATGTAATAGAGTCTGTAATTAGATTAATAATTGTCAAAACAACTTGTTTTAGCGCAAGTAAATTTTCCATTTTGTAGCCAATAAAAGACACAATTAATCAATAAAAGTCATATTTTACTTCAGTTAGACCGATCCCACCATTTTGGCTTTCTTCATTGCATTACTATAGTTAAGGTAGAAAATGATTTAATTCAATTTTAAAAAACAAAACATTCTTATTTACCAAGAAGATACATCAGGGAGAAGGCTATTGTCTTCGAATGTATTAAGTTGAACATACAAAATTGTTGATGCTTGAGTTCTTTACCTACAAAAAAGCAGTTTCATATGGCTTAACCTAGTAATTCTTCACCTAATAAAACTTCATAAAACTTCACTTAAATAAAAATCCTAATGGAGTGTTTAAATATTTGTAAAACCATCCATTCAACAACACTTGAAAACATTTGAAGCCCTCCTATGCATCAAGCACTGTCTTTGGTCCTGTTTCGTTTTGTTTCTGTTTTGCTTTTGTAAAAAATTCAACTAGTAATGAGAATGCTTGCTTCTTAGAAACAAATTGAGAGAGATTAGGAAATGAACGAATTTAATGCTGTTTGGATTTTGTTAAATGACAATTAATAGGAAATGAGCAAATAGTGTCTTTGAAATTATCTCAGTTTACAGGAAAGAAAATGTGAGTGATAATGATTTTCTACTTTTATATTTTAGTGTCCATAAAAGCACAATCATGAGGCCAATTTATACAGAAAACTGCCACAACCTGCTAATGGCAAAAAAAGACCTGGTGAGAGGATAGTTCAGATAGGCTCTTTAAACTAAAATAAAAATGGCAGTTGTCACAAATTTCAAATTAATGTCCACTTTCTAAACCGAAGATGCTCAACTGTCTCTCCATATTCACATGTATGAGTCCCCTGAACTCCAGATGGAAACGGATGTTATAATTATCACTGGATTGTTGTAGTCTTAAATGGGAATGGAAGATAATCATGCTGAAGTGTCAGATCCAAAGGATGGCTGCTTTTAAAAAGCCCATTAAACAATATTATTCAATTTTAATGGTAGCATTATCAGAAGGTCTTTGATAATGTAGCTGCCAATTGTGCTCTCTTGATTTGTAACTTTCTTTGAGGGCTTGGAGAACATGAGCTGTTTAAAGCACCTTTTAAAAAAGCTCCTAATTCCTTTCTGACTTTGAATATTCTCTTTTTCACTGAGGAACTGAATAGAACCTGTAACTCTGCTTAAAATGAACTTAGAATACACAGAAGGCCTGCCATACAATTATACATGTACCAAGATTAAAACTCAGAGATCTTGTAGTCAACAGTAACAAGCTAAGTGGTAGGTGATAGAACTTCCATTCGAAACTTCAGAAAAAAGCAGAATGAGTATAGCCTTTATGGAAGGGTAGATAAAATACTTCAGAGGAGCAGATTTCTAACAGATAATTATTTGCAGAAAAGTCACAACCATTCTAACATAACTAGCTATTTTAACATTAGGGTGAGGAGTTTGCCACCTAAGTATTGCCCAAGACACATGACTGCATATTACTGATGGTAGCAGATACATTTTAAATTAAATCTTCTTTTATTTAGAGCATTATGCAGCATCCCATTAACTTTTCCCAGAAGCAAGTAGAGGCACTCATTGTTCTTTGTTTTGGATTCTTGCAAGTAGAGTGATTGTATTCTTTCTGTCAATTATTAGAGTCAGTCATTAAACTGCAACCTTTCCTAAGCCTTCTGTGTTGGCATTTAAGTGTGTAATATGGAAAAATGGCAGATTTATAATTTTTCCTCTGTTCATCTTTTAGTACAAAATTTAAAACTTTTACATCACTAAAAGACAAATATTTGCTTAAAAACTAAAATTTTATTACATCTTTATATCATATAATGTTTATCTAAAATTACAAACTCATCCTAACTTTACCTACAAAAGCTAATAAAGGACTCTAACCCCAGGGAGACTATATAGTAATCAATATTATATCTCATATATATTTTCATAAATATTACATATATTTCATACATATGAGATACATGTAATAATTGCTGTTAGTATGACCATGTGAGTGACAGAATATCAGGAGGAGTTATCTTAAGCCAGTAATTTTGTGATTCAATATGAAAGTCTCAAAGGAATAAATAAGGACTTTAGAAAGAAAGCTTTCTGGCTGGGCACAGTGCCCCAGGCCTGTAATCCCAGCACTTTGGGAGGCCAAGGTGGGTGGATCACTTGAGCTTAGGAGTTCACATCAGCCTGGCCAAAATGGTGAAACCCCGTCTCTACTAAAAATACAAAAATTAGCTAGGCATGGTGGTGTGCACCTGTAATCCTAGCTACTCGGGAGGCTGAGGCAAAAGAATCGCTTGAAACCCAGGAGCCAGAGGTTGCAGTGAGCCAAGATCTCACCACTGCACTCCAACCTGGGTGACAGAGTGAGACTCCGTAAAAAGAAAAAAAGAAAGAAAGAAAACTTTTCCAGGGTGTGGATATTTTCAGCCAATGAAATAATAGCTATGTAGGCAGTGATGGATGAAGTGAACAACTTCATTCTAAGTCAACTCTTTATTCATTTAATCTCAACCTCCATGTAGAATCACAAGATGTACCCTAAGAGTAGACTTTCCTGCCAGGCCTGTTAGGGTTGAGAAGTAACACTGCTCTGGTCCCACCAGGCGTCCACTCTACACACCAGGAAATTTAATTGTCCTAAAGTGAAATATTTCCCACAAGAGGAAAACATTCACCTGGACATTTTTTCCTTGCCATCCTCTTCTGTACTCATAATGTAATATTCATGGTTATTAGGGGATGGGGGATGGGAAGAGGACTTGTTCATAGAAAGTAAAAGAAAAGGTATAATTAAAAGATGGTAAACATCTCAAGTCTCAGTTACCTTGACCAGTTTATGAGATCTGCGGGAAAAAGAAGGTGCTCTGGAGATCTGCAGAAAGGTCAGAGGAGAATATGACGTGGGCAAGGGGTGAAGGGTATTTTAGAGGAGCCAGGGAAGCAACATTTCAAATAGGCTTTTAAAATTCACTTGGGTTTGTACTATATGTCTCTTGAAAGACTTAGAAGCCCAATATATAAAAAGCTGACTATTTATATATTTGATTCCTTAAAAGCAATTAGGAATACAAAGCAGATGGTCCAGCATTGTAGATTTCCCTTTTCATATTGCTTAAACACTAGAGATCAATAAGTCTAATATAAACAGATGATTTCCATAGCAGGGTTTATAATTAGCTGGCACTGAATGTGTCCAAACTCTAAAATAATTAGCAGAAGCATGTGGCACACCATTAAAACCTTGTGGCTTGTCTGCATTTACATTTATAATTATTAAAGTTAATTATGATGCTTGTGTTATGGTTCCAAGCTCCTTTACAACTTAGATTAAATATTTTATTTAATCCCATAACTTCCTTTCTAACCTTCCTTGAGCCTCTGGAAAACAGTGAAATCATACAAAATTAGCAATGTATAGCTGCAGTTTTTTGCTCCAAAGGGTACAAGTCTGTCCTTATCATGAAAGACAGACTCTTCTTAAAGAGCTGGCAGCTTTATCAACTGATAACAATATTTCGATCTTGAATTTTAATTTGTTTGTAATGATGGGACAGGCAGAATAACACTGCTTACAAGTCTTTGGAGTGAAAGCTGTCATTTTTTAGAGCTAAATGAATGGCAAGTTACTGTCAATATAGGATCCTCAATTTATTATATAGTGAAAGAGAATTTTAAAATAACATACATAATGTGCTTGGTTCAAGGTCTAAAGATACTCTACATTTAGATCGCAGCTGATATTTCACAGGAAAGGAGCAAACAGTTCACCTTTATTTTTAAAGTCCACATCCCCTGAAAAGGCTATTTAGCAAAGCCCTCCACTGTATTGGGAACCTTGGATACAACAAAGCACATAACACAGACTTTGCCTCCTCAGCCAGAACAATGACAGTCTTAGTTCCACCAACAGTCATATGAACCACAAGAGCATATTTCTTTAAAATTTGCCTCAAGAAATATGATGACATATTTTTGTTGACCTTATACTCAGGTGTCATCTATTGTCATTGCAACAACTGGCCAGTGTTCTTAACAAAAATCTCATTAAATCTGGAAATTTTTTCATCTTTGTCAAGAACATTTTAAGAAGTTTATATTCTATATGCTATCTAATGCGCCAGGTCATATTTAAAGACACAATTCTTAATATATTTACAAGTCAGTAAATCAGAAAAGGAATATTAAATACCTTATTTGTCAGATCTGCTCACATATATCTGTTACTATATTCAAGTTATCTGTAATCAATAAGTGTAACAAATGTGCTTTCTTTATAAAAGAATCCATTGATTTACATAGTTTAAAGTGATTTATTAATATTTATTTTCTGGTTCTTTCCATTTGCTAGAATTTTACATAAGTACCATACACAGTTGGCATCCTACAAAACAAAAACAAAACAAAAACTCTGCTTTTAGTTATTGTGCTTTTCAGATCATTTCCACTCAATTTTTACATGAGTTTAAATATAGTACACTCATTTACTTACAAATTGTAAAAGACATAGCTATAAAATATCTAACTTCCAGTCTCATTTTTACCACATAGCTGAGAGAGATTTTATTTAATAAAAATGACCACATTTTTATAATAAAGAAAAATCTTTTGTTTCATCACTTCTCCTGATGCATCATTTAGAGGTTAAAAAATTAAATATACTTTACTCAAGCTATTAATATTAGAACGAAATTCATGTTAATTTCATTGCTAATGAAATATGTAGAGACATACAGACACTATCATTTTAATGTAGCAGATAAAAAGAAAAGGATGTAGTATCAGCAGGATGGTTTTAAAATTACTTATTATTTTAATAAAACTATTAAATAATTATGTCCAATAAAATTTTACAGTCATTACTCTTTAAGGGATAAGAGAGGAACAGAAATTGAAGAAAAGATGGAAGTTAGAATGAGATGGATTAAGGTGAGAAAAATCTCAAGATTGGAATGGTAAAAGAAAAGACACAAGAAAATGTGTACATAGAAAGGGTCAAGGAGAAGATTAAGACTGTGGAATCCAGGTATTGAAAATATCTGCCCACTGGAAAAGATCATGAATTTTCCTCCTGCCCATGCTCATACTTGAATAGGGCTTCAACAATCAGTACAGTAATTTTATCTCCAGAGCAAATATTCATACAATGTGCCTAGTATCACTGTAATAGAAATATGTATTATTACTTATAGTCTATGTTATATTTATGCTATGTATGTGTTTATCTGTGTATGGCATATATTTATGCTCTGTGCTTCTCAAAATTTCCTGAGGGTACCTGCACTGAACTGTTAGTCATGTATCATTTTCCCTAGAAAAACCTAATGCACATAATAATCTTTCTTAATTGTAGTATCTCAGGGAGAAAAACAAAAGCAAGTTTTTTTAAAGTTCTTCATATTAAGATAAAGAGGACATATTTATAAGAAATATTATGATATTAATATTTTGCATTCCCTACAAATATCCATGTCATCATTCACAGAATTTAATTACAGAAACATGAATTATGCCATTCTTCATCTATATTATCAATAAATTGTACTTTCTGGGTGTTTTATGTGTTTGAGGCATTTTATTATATACTGGAGTCACTAAGATTAACCTCAAGTGACTCGCAGCCTGATTTGGGACATGCAAAATGTCATGAGCAATACGAGATGGTGCTTGCTCTGTAAGAAATGCACAACATAAACTGTATGTAACAGACATTCAGAAAGAAAAATAATCACCCAGGAAACATTCACTGAAATAATGAAACTCACAATATGTTTTTATAGGACAGGATATCAAAGGGCCCAGATCCTGTGATATTGGGACAGAATTTTTCAAGTCAAACTTCTTAAAGGCATGGGTTAACGCATATAATATAGTCAAAGAAAAAAGATAAGCCTATCTGGAGAACTAGGTAGATGTCACCTTTAAAAAAGTCTACAAGGAGTTTGCATTTCAATAATCAGGCAATGGGATTTTTTTTTTCCTCACAACATACATTATACAAAAAAAAAAAAAAAAAAAAAAATCAGCACAGTATTCAATTCCATTTTGTTTTTGTCAATATATCCTTGCCTATAGAGAACAAAACTGAGGGAACAGTCTCCCTGCAGCTCAAGCTTTTTCATCTCTCAAATCTCCAATAAAAGACACTCATATTCCTTTCTCAGAAAACCCACATTCTTCTCTCAACTATTTAAGTCTACTCCGTGTCCATCATACACATTCTGGCCCACACTTTACTTTCCTCTGGCTCAGGCCAGACCAGGAGATGTCTGGAATATGACAAGGTAGTATGAGCCTGCCAGCTCTATTCTGTTAGCAAATTTATTTTCTTCTCTTAGACGGATGATAAAAATGTCACGGTGTGATGCTTTAGCAGGCCCAGGAGCTCCCACCTACAGCTGTGGGGCTTGAGTGGGACCTGAAGCCAAGAATGCCATAAGGAGCACAGACAGCAACTCCACCATCACTGCTCCTCCTGCATTGCTCATTCTCCTGCTAAATGATGCAATGGGACCCCCTCAGGGATTCTGAGTCTGATCATGTTTTTCTTGCTATTTTTTTACTTCCATCTTCCCTTCACTAAAGCAGCCCAAACTACTGAATTTTTCATGAAACAGATAATATCATTGTACACAAGATAATGGCATTCAAATACATCCATCTGCTTGTTAGCTCTGACTACATTGATTGCAATTCTACTGAAAGAATATTTACCAAAAAAGTGATTTTTTCTGCTTTTATGGTATTAAAAAATGCACAGTTTCATAAGGGAACTATAGAGGGACTGGTATATATACACAATCTAAGAGGGGAAAATGATCTGAGAAATTAAGCAGTGGTCCCTGGGGCGCATCCAAGAACAACAGTTTACGTTTTCTCAAAGACGGATTTGAAATCCAGATGAGTTTTATGACTCAATGATTTTGTTCTTCCATCAACTGAAGAATGGTTGGTGGAAAACTGTATTTCACTGGCATGAGAGACATGGCCCAGGCAGTTCCCCTAAAGGTTGGAAAATACACAGTCATGTCATTGTTCATCCTATCTAGACTGGATGGAGCAGGATGGGAGAACAAGGCTCCAAGCTCCAAGATTCTCCCGGTCTCCATGGGTGTTGAAGTGATAGGAAAGATGAAGAGAAGATCAGAGTGGAAGTGAGAAAAGGAAAAGGCAAAGAAGTGTGTCCTTCTGATCTGGCCTTTCATGGCCTCAGGTTCGGTTTCTGATCCTACGATGAATAATCATCAATCTGATTCAGATGAGGAGAGTTCACTACATTTTTTCACATCTCAGCTCAAAGGCAGAGTTTCTTTCTGTCTATATCATGAAATGTTACTCAAGAATTTCTAAACACTATCTCAATCCTCCTATTCACAAATGATACATTTATTCATTTATTTACTTTGCTACTCTAATTGCCATTCTTATATTCATAAGTCAAATGGAAAATTAATTCAGCATGTTGGTGTATGTGTAACCATTATGTCATAAGATGTTGTTTCTTCCATACTTTTCTTTGTCCTATTCAACCACAGTCATGTCATATTAACTGGCTTGGATTCTTATTTGAATAATTGCTAAGACATTTTCTAACTGGCATGAGATTTTTAATTGAATGTTCAATTAATTCAATTACCCCTAGCTTCCCTAAATTCTAGACAATTACCCCAGCATCCTTAAATTCTAGACAAAGATTTTTTATCCAGTATGTAAATAAAACAAGTTTATTTCATTCCATATTGTCTTCAATTTTCTAAGCCAAAAGAAATGACACATTGCACTTAACCTAAACATTTTATAACAAAACAAAAAAAGCTCTATCATTCTTTAATACCTACAACACTTGTAGACAGAAACTTATATAGGACACCCAGGAAATGTTTTAAAGCCTCAGTCAGAAATTTCTTCACTATAAAGAGGTATTTAATTGAAAAACTTAAGATGTATTGCTATAATAAACACATATACACACACCATGCACAGCCCCATCTTTTGAATGATATTCAGATTGGGCAAGAATGGGTAGGTATAGAGAAGGGTCTTGTGGGTATATCTTACGGAGTGTTATTTTCACAGACTAAGGGATACATTCAGCTTCCTGAGATCTGGGTAATTTCTTCTATGTGCTCTGGACCATATGTGGAAATTGTGTGAACCCAACAAGTGCAGTTCACCCTTGAGCAATGTAGAGGTTAAAGGTCCCAACTTCCCATGCAGTCAAAAATCCAACTTATAAATTTTGTATCCCCAGCACTTAACTACTAACAGCATACTGCTGACCAGAAGCCTCACCAATAACATCAACAGTACATTAACACATATTTTGAATATTATATGTATTATATGCTATATTCTACAATAAACTAAGCTAGATAAAAGAAAATGTTATTAAGAAAATCATGAGAGAAAATGTGTTTGCTATTCATTAAATGGAAATGGATCATCATAAATGTCTTCGGGTTGGTCTTGCCTTCTCACGAATGGCCAAAGGGGAAAAAGTCCACAAACAAGTGGACCAGAAAAGTTCAAATCTGTGTTGTTCACAGATAACTGGAATTAAAAATGAAGTTAAATGTACATTTTTATTATTTATAGGTAGGTATTTCAGTTCATTGCTGAGTCAAAAAAGCAACTTCTGCTTGAGCATGTGAAAATTCATTTTCATCTTAAAACATTTTATCATTTGTGAAACAGAGGCATACAAATTGCTATCAATCTTTGATATTCTTGAAATTAATAAAAGGTATTAGTGTAGTATTCTGTATTTTCTTTTTTTTTTTTTTTTTTTTTTTTT
>NW_016818390.1:75357-105767 GCF_001698545.2 Rhinopithecus bieti
TGGCCGGATCTCAGCTCACTGCAAGCTCCGCCTCCCGGGTTTACGCCATTCTCCTGCCTCAGCCTCCCGAGTAGCTGGGACTACAGGCGCCCGCCACCTCGCCCGGCTAGTTTTTTGTATTTTTTAGTAGAGACGGGGTTTCACCGTGTTAGCCAGGATGGTCTCATCTCCTGACCTCGTGATCCGCCCGTCTCGGCCTCCCAAAGTGCTGGGATTACAGGCTTGAGCCACCGTGCCCGGCCATATTCTGTATTTTCAAACCTTCCCATTTAATGAGTCTATCTCTTGATGTTGTATGTAGTTCAAATAACTACCACTCCTGCATGCCAATGCTTTAGCTAGTCATTTGGCTAATAGGTTATACTTATTTCTAACACCCTAATAAACAGCCATGATCTCTAAATCAGAGAACAAAGGTACCACAAGAGCAATAAAATGATCTTCCTCATTTTAAATATCAATGAGAAAAAGGTAGTAACAATAACTGCATAAATAAACCTCATTCACACTTTCTTCCAATGGTTAAATCATTAAAAATTAAATAACCAGGAAGGAAAGTGAATAGGAGAGTGGTCCATTTTGGCTCCATCAAATGGGATAAAAGAAAGACCTATATATTTTGTATTTTTCTAATCAACCTTGAAGTATATTGGAGGAAATCAATAAATATTAACATTAGCTAACAATTCCATCATAAGTCAATGGGTTTTCTTTGTATACAGTGTTGTACAAAGCATTACCTTGTATTTTCTAATATAATAAAAATTAAACATTTTGGTCTGACTTAAGCATATACATGTTAGATTTCCAATATGAATCTATCATCTCCATGGATGTTTCTGCAATTTCTTCCTACTCAAGCAAGATAACCCATTCACTGCATCCTCTAAATTATCTTCTTAGGACTAATGTTTATGTCAGTCCACTTCCTGTCTCTATCCATGTAAATCTGTCAACTACAGTGGCTTTTCCTAATTAAGCATAACAGCTTTTACGTAAATGCAAATAATATTGGGTTCAGGTCCTTTCAGGACATGTGAGACAATTGTTTATAAGTCCTACAAGTTCCATAATAATAAAAACAAATAAAGGATAATTACTTAGTGCTATTTCAAACACAACTGTGTTCAGATATGAAAAGGAAAAATAGAGCTTTTACTCTCAGGGACCTAGAATTAAAATAATAAAGAAAACAAATAATAGTATCACATATACAAAACAAGCACCAGCATATAATCTATGATTACATTCCAATGCTATGGAATTCAGAGGAAGGAGGAGGTAATTTAGGCAAGAGTGGTAAGGGAAGGCTGTGTTCAGTGAATATAATGAGGAACAAATTGAATGATAGGCAAATAAGAAAGGAAAGTAGGGAGAGAGGAAGGGTTGAAATCATACAAACCAACTTTCTCCTATTATACAGCAGTAACATAACTTTCTTAAGTTGCAAGAGAGAAGTGATAGGAATGCAAAGAGAATTCAAGTTCCGACCACCAAGGTAGTTTCCCCCATGATAGGAGACTACATTATTTTCCAATTTTCAGTAACCAACCTCATTCAAGAAAAGTGGAGAGTGGGATCCTAAGACCAATAAAAGACTTATTGGCAAGGGGTTGGCAAACTTTTTCTGAAGGGCCAATGAAAGAACAAATATTTTAAGTTTTGTGGACCATGTGGTCTCTTACAGCTACTCAGTTCTGCCTTGGTAGGGTGACAGCAGTCATATACGATATGTGCGCAAGTAAACATAACTGAATTCCAAAAAACTTTATTTACAAAAACAGGAAACAAACTGAATTTGGTCCATGAGTCAAAGTTGGCCAGATCCTGTTGTATGAGCGTATTAAATTAAAAATAAGATATATACTTAAATTCAATTTAATCCAATCCCAATTACACTGTTAGAAAATATAAATTTGAACCCAGTTTTGCCAGAATATGTTCTCTTAACTATTGTTGTTTCTGTTAGAAACTAAGGCAATGCCTTACTTTATCTCTCAAGATTTTTCTGTTCAAAATAGCTTCAGAAATTAAAGAGGTAAGTTAACTGCTGTTCTACTAGAAAATGGTGGATTTTTTTTTTTCCTCATAGTCCACATTATTCAATAAGTAAAACCTAGGTAGGAATTAAATTGGTACTCTGAGTATTAAGCTACTAAAATCAAGATTTGCAGAAAAGTTAAATTTTGAACCTAATTTGCATGGATTACATTTGTATTATTTGCATGGCTTTCATACTCTCCAATTCAGATTAATCTTACCTATTATTTTGGCCCTGCATTCTCCTGAAACTTTCAATTCACATTTCTATGAAAGTTAGAAACCCACTCAGAGAAGCCTTCATTTCCTTAAGGGAATGTACTGTTGTGTCTTCAACCTTCAGAAAGGTTGCTGAAAGCATCATATATTAATGACACGTTGCTGAATTTTAGAAATAGATTTATATAATATAAAACCTAGGATGTCAGAAGGAAAAGTAGAGTAATACAATATCCACATGCAGATCTAACTCTGTCACTTCTACCTCCTAACCTCTCTGATAAGTCAAGAATCTTCTCTACTTGAGCACCACCAGACCCAGAAAGAGGTGCTTACGGAGTCCAGCCAATTCAACCATTTCTGATTAATGGTTGGGAGTTCATTTACTTTCAAACGTAAAGCAAAAGATTATTTGAAACTAATTCAGCTTAAGTAAACCTGTGGCCAAACATATTATACAGTTCAAGCTCTGTAATTAATCACAGATATATCTTCTATCACAAAAAGTAAAAATTACACAAATATGCTTATGTTAGATATTCATACTATAATATCAATATTGTATATAATATTAAATATATTATCATATTGCATATATTATATTAAATATTATGATATGCAAAAGAATATATTCCTTGAAAAGATTTGCAAATATTTTGCTAGAGTAGGAGGGCCTACATGTGCAGGAAGGTCCTTCATGTCCAGTTAGTACTGACTCGTCATCATATTCTCATTTTCCTCATTTGTTCTGAAAGTTGAACTAGTGAAAACCACTTTAAATAGGGGTTTATGAAGAGTGTTGTCCAAGTGGCTAAGGGTACAGCCTTCTAAGGCCAAAACTTGGATGAGTGAATTTCAAGTGACCAGAGGGTCACTTTTCTCCAGTTGTTTAGATGGTCCTGAAAGTCAAAGCCAGAGAAACAAAGGAAACTAGACGACTTGGATGTGGGAGAGGAAAAACCTGGGATAGACGAAGGAAATGTAAAAGTCTCCAACTGCTTGTGACTACTGGCATGGCAGCCTGGTTTAGAGAGTGCATGAAACAGCTGGGGCATGTTCTATACTTTAAACGGAAAACCTTTTTTTCTTCCTCGAAAGAAACTAAATAATATTCTGAGGCCCTTTGCAATTCATGCCTTTTGGAAAACTAAATAGGGATACATATATTTATTTCTTTTTTTTCGTGTACTTTTGGTGTTGCATGTAGTCAGGCTGCAAACATTTCACTAGATTTAATATTTTAAAAAATTCAAAGTGAAAAGAATTTTGACATTGAATATCCAAAATGTTTTGGAAATTATAAATCAGGATATAGAAATTATCATATGTGCTAGAATTATATAAATCATAAAATATTATAGAGCCGATATATGAATACAATGCATAATATGTGTGGAGGTGTTTTATTTCTTTCTTTTCTCTGCCCAAGGCAAAGCTGGGTACCACTGTCAGTGCCCTGCTCTATAGTTAAACAAAACTTCACTTCTCAACAGTATGACAAAAGAGTGTGCATTCATCTGGAAAATCCTCAGGCCTGGGCAGAAGAATCCCTATTGCTATTCAAACCCTTATGATAATCTAATCTAGAGAGAGATTTTTCCTAGTGGATGAAAATGGCTTCAAATGACTATAAACCTATGTTAAATTAGCACCCTGTTAACTTAATACAAATAGCATTTTAAGCCAACTGAAATTAAATGATCCCTAAGAAAGATGATTTTAAGACCTCCCAGTCTTTATCTAACTAAAAAGAATTATTTCAAGTGATATATAAATATCATTTAATGTATTATCTGATGATGAAACTTCAAGCAATGTGACTTACCTAGAATACTACTTCAAATATAGACAAAATATAAGGAGAATTCCTTTTTTTTTAAAAAAAAAAAAAAATCCTCTAATGGCAAAAATTGCCATCAAAAGGAAGGAAGGGAAAGGAAAAAAGAAGGAAAGTTACGGCACGGGAGGGAGGGAGGGGAGGGGAGGGAGGGAGGGAAGGAAGGAAGGAAAGGAAGGAAGGAAGGAGAGGAAGGAAAGGAAGGAAGGAAGGAAGGAAGGAAGGAGGCCTACCTTACAATCTTGTTCTGCTCAGGTAACCTGAGACACCCCCATACAGCTGGCTGGGAAATAAAGCCAGTAGGTAAAACCTCAGAACTGGGAGACACTGCAGGTGCCATCAGCAGGAAAAGACAAAAAACTATGTAAATCAAGCAAAGCTATAAAAGCAAAGACCTTTAGCATTATTTGTGTAGAAATAAACTGTCCATTGATTTAAATCAAACATGTTTATAACACTTTGAGTGTTAGAGCATAAGAAGATGAACTTTAGGAAGTTAAGAAAGTGATTCTCAAATTCAGCATGGATCAGAATCACCTGGAGGACTTGTTGAAACACAGAATGCTGAGCTTCGCCCCAAATTTCTGATTCAGTAGTTCAGGGGTGAGGGCCAAGAATTTGCATTTCTACTAGGTGCTCATGTAATGCTGATGCTACTTTTCCAGGAACTGCTCTTTGAGAACCTTCTAATAGGATACAAAACTGCATTCTTTAATGAAGAATCAGAAAAACTGACAGGCAAACAAAGGGACTCACTCAAAATGAGACAAGGTAAGACAATGTTAGATCCTAGATGAACCTATTAAACAAAGGCTCATCCTAAAGTGTCCAGTGGTGAGATACTATTCTCACTGTTATTTCAAACCCAACTTCTTACATGGATATCTAAACTCCCTTGGAACCCATTTTTCTAAGCATGTAGAGCCTTCCTAAAATCAGAAATTCACTCATGACTTTGTAATGCATTGGCATGATCATCCAACTCAATCTGAGTTGTGGTATCAACTTGTAAGTATATACACCTTGCTCTATGAACAAGCTGATAAGCTATGACTTCCTTAAAAAACTGTTTGTGGGATTGTTTTCACTGTTTTTGTTTGTTGTTTGTTTTTCTGGCTGTACTTAGTTTAGTACAACGAACCACATTTAAAATGTACAACGGGACTTCTATTTAAAGGAAACATACAGAAAATCTTTTTCTAATGTGAATGACTACTGCACACAAATTTATCTCTCTGATAAGCTGTATTTTATGTACCAGTTTTGGTAAAAGCAAACTTGTCAACACATTGCTCTAACAATTTTAGATTCGGAAAGTTGCTTTTACCTTTTTGTTTCTCTCTTGAGGTAATTCTCCTACTTCAAGTTAGCCTCATAAGTAAAATTTTCACATGTGTTACTTTTAATTTCTTTTCATCCTTGAGAAAATGAAAGTATCAAGAGATTCTTGCTTTAGAGTGAAGGGCTTGTTTGAAACTCCAATGCTCCAAGCAATGCCCTAAGTAGGTCAAATTTCCAAGCTGTAATTTCAGCAGACAAATTTGCCTGATTCCCCAAGACAATAAAAGAAGATACTTAATTCAAAAGCATTCAGCTGTCCAATCTTGACCTTCAGGGTCTTTGTGGTCTGGCTCAACCTAATCCAATAGCCTATGACAAGTAAACATTAGCTTCAGCAGGGATACTCATTCCAAAATTCCAAACTGTACTTACATATTTCTCTATTCTGAATAACCTCTGTCTTCCTATGTACATTGTATCCATTCATCTTCAAGTCCTACTCTACAAGGCTTTCTTCAAACACTCTGCCTCCCGACACTCTCCATTTTCTACATTCCTCAAAAATTTATTTTCTATAAGGCTCTTTATGGAAATTTAAGATCAAATTTAAGAACACATATTGTCTTGTGAAGGAATTTATTTCACATGTCTGCTTTTATCCTTAACTATAGAATCAGTTCTTAGATATTATGAAATAGTTTATCCAGCACTGGTTTTAACAGCAATTACTTAACATATGTCTTGAATATTATATGAACAAGTATTCATTTAGTGCCTATTATTACGTGTCTAGACACATATATTATAGTCCTCATACTCCGGTCCAGTTAACCCCCAAATGAGCTCCCTGAAACGGTTCCCTTCAGAAACTTCCATATTTCTGGAGATTACTTCACCTCAACAAGAAAGATACATATGGGTTATTCCTTTGCCACAACAGAAGGTAAACTAAGTACTAACACGTTGTAGCTCTGCTCTTATTATTCGTTGGCCTTTTCTTGGAGATCAATTTCCATCCATATTTCCATTGAAAATATTTTGTGCACCAAATAATTGAAAGTGTCTATGGTGATATGATAATGGGCTCCAATATTATAAAGTGAGCACTATATCTCTTCATAAACAGTGTTAAGTGTAATGTTTACTTTGATAACATATCCACAATGAACATTACCAAGCATGTTGGTTAAGAGTCTGGGCTGTAGAATCAGACATCCGGATTTGAAGAGCTACTGCCCTTTACTGATGGTTTGATTTAGGACTAGTTACAAATCTATCCTTGGATGCCAACTAAACATGGGATCAGAATGACCAGAATATAAGGCAGCTTTAAAGAATCAGTGTATCGCTACCACATAGCTACCATCAATCAATCAATCCCTGCAAAGCAATTAGCAATATGTGGTACAAAATAATCAATTAATAAGTGGTGGTTATAATTCTTATTAAAGAAATTTTAGCCCAACAAAGTATAGCTCACACATATGGACTGCTGAAGCACACATACACACACACACACAAAAGTAAGAAAAGTAGCTAAATCCAGGGAGCTGCCTGGAAACATTGGGCTCTTAATCATAAGCTGCTGAGTTGCCCAGTCTTAGGGACAACCAGAAATCCTTTTGTTGGTTTTTAAAAGACAAAATAGCCCTGTGAGAGATATGGAGAGGGTGCATTCTCCTGCCAAGTGGGCTGCTGAGTAAATATACTTTAAGCCAATCATGGATGCCATATCTCCTATAGGACTTATAGCGACAGCTTTCATTTTCTTCTGTTTTTCCTTTTCATTCTTTTCCTCGCCTGATTTGCTCTTTCCCCCTCTATCACTAGCCCTAATCAATGCAGCAGGTCAGGTTGAAAGAATGGACAGCCTCCGTGCCACATACATTTAAGCCATTTTAATGCAAATATTGATCGTAGGAGCATAGACACAGGCCGGGCTGCATTTTTTTAATGGACGTGCTTTTTTTCTGGGGCTGTGCTACCCATGATAAAATACATCACCATAGATCAGTATTCTACCATCTTTCTATGCATAGGAATGCATAAGCAAATCCAAAACGTGGGCCAGATTCAATGCCAAGCTTATAAGCCTCCTAAGCAGGTACTTCAGTAGTCTACTGGACCACATTTGTTTAACCACTTACACTTCCCTCCTCATGCTTTCTACATGAGTTATTTTAGTGCACACAGAGACAGACTATCAGAATGGATGTGGTACCTTAGGTCACAAGAATAGTTGTACCACAACAATGTCTACTATGCTAAGACACTTAATTCCTGTGTACACAAGATTATCAAAGCATTGTATCAGAGAACCACTGTCCGAAACATATTTAGCAACAGAATCTAAGTCTGACTTGAAATTCAAAAGGAGAGATCAAGGACAGGAAGAAATTCTAAGGGCCACTTTAAAATGTGATACTAAAAAGATTTGATATCCCATCTGTAGGCATTTTTAGGCTGGACTGGAGAGGGGGGTAAAAAAGAAAGAAAAAGAAAACCTGTTTGTACTAAGAAAATTTTCTTGGCCTATTGCCAAGAAAGGAAGTATCACAAACTGGGTACAAATTAACCTAAAACTAAAGAAAGGAGCAAGAAAGTAAGTGGACTCAACAGCCTCAAACCACACCAGTTGCTTCAAAGCAATACCGTTGCTTTCAGATGTTTCTCCTTCGATTCTTTTCATAGGTCTGTGGTTGTTGTTGCTTATTATAACTCTAAAGGAAAATGTACTATTACATTTAGTGAGATGTCTGTGGAGATGGAAATGAGACCATCACAATTCTCACCATTATATGAAGTCGCTCTTTTCTTCTTTTCCAGAGATCAGCTGGCTCCCACATCTTTATGCAAAGGGGTAAATGTCATCGTAAAGAGGGACAAGCAAGATGTGTACACCAGGTGCACAGAATGTTCTCTGTGGGCGGATCAGCTTAAAAGGTGGAGATAACTGGAGGTGAAGGGGAAGCTGAGTGGTATGCAAAGTGGGAGGGAGGTTAGACAGAATGAAGCCTTTGACCTTGGAAGAGCTGAGTACTAGAGAAGTAGAGGGAGGGGGAGGGAGAATGGAATGCGGAATTCCTTGCTGTAATATATTCGGGCAAAAATGGGGCTGTCATCTTGAGCTACAAGTTAGAAAGTTATTACTTTTAATATGCCACTACCTTAGGCCTATACTGTTATGTAAAAGAAAAATAACCTTGTGTGACAGTTTAACATTGATCGATGTGCCTGCCAAATGCAAAGAGATAAATAAGCAGGTGATGAATAAACAGCACTTCAAGTAAAGACATTACGCTGCATGCATAAAACGGCGCCAGGCACCTAGGAGCTGTGGGTGGCCGAAGGTTGGCCATTTCATGCCCACTCAGTAAAGCAGACTTAATCGCTTCCAATATTTTCTGTTAAAAAGCACGCTTAATGAGCCAATTTCACAAGCCCAGAGAAACTGATTATTATCTCTGAGTTCCAACAGAGTTGGTTGTTTTCCAAGAGCCAGGTTTTTTTCTTTCTTTTTTTTTTTTTCCTTGACGGGATAAAAAAACCTTTTTTAGAAAGAGAGAGAGGGGCGTAGGAGAGAGAGCAAGAGAGGAAGGGAGAGAGGGGGAAGAGAGGGAAAGACCGAGCCAGCAAGAGGGCACTGAGTGCCGGCTGGCAGGGGAGAGATGGCCACTAGATGGCAGTGTTACCCCGCCGTCAGCACCCGGTCCGGGCTGGGAACTGGACAGGCGCCTTTGGTGGAAACGTGGCACGGTGAATAACGCTGAGAGCTGCGCCTCGAGAGTTCAGACCCGACCCTCCGCCCTCCTCGGGCCTTTTGTCCACAATTTTTCCATCCTCCAGCCCATACAAGGCGAGGAGACAAAAGGGGCAGTCCCCGAATAGCCTCCCTGTGATAGCCCAGGGCTCTGATTCTTCTATGCAGCCTTCTTTCACAAAGTACAGGGGTCCCTTCGTCTGGTTAGGCTGAGTTCTTCCTGAATTTTTTTTCTTTTCTTCTTTTCTTTCTCTCTCTCTCTCTCTTTTTTTTTTTTTTACCCTGGGAGGCTTGCAATCTCTGCATCCGTCACAGGACTAAGCATGTGCTTCTCAAGGCATGTAAAATTCTAAGAGGATGAACCTATTTTTTCACCATGTATTTACTTTAGGGCAGGTTCTTTTTTTCTTGCCTCATATTTTGCACACTTTTTTTTTTCACTTTCAGTAAAAAGTGTGAACAAAAGGAATTTACCCCCAAAGGAAAAGATTGGGAGTAGGGAAAGGGAGAGAGCACCCCTTAGGAAGCCAGCTGTCCTTCAAAGAGTGTCATTATGTATCTTCCTCCAGCTATACAGCAATGTGGTGAACGCCACAGAAACACAGGGTTATTGTCACCAACTGAAGTTATTCAATTGCCACTGGGAGAGAGGACCCAGCAAGGAGACCTCAGCATATAATTAACTCGGATATTTTTTAAAAATTGAAATGAACTGTTGTTAGGTTCTAAATTGAGATGCAAGTTAATTATTTATGAATATTCATAGAAAACTTGAACAATTTCCAAACTTGACCGTTAGTTTCTCATCAGCTCACCAAATAGTTGATGTGTATTTTTTTCTGTAATTTTCTCTTAATGTGCACTGGAACTACCAACTTCATTAAGATTTTTGAGATTCATTTTGTCTTGTGATGAATCAAAAGGGAATGGACTTAGTAACAGAAAATAAAATGTTTATCTCTTATCTTTTACTTATAGTCATACATAAGAGAAGAATGAAATGACACTCAGCAAAGATTGGTCAGTTATGGTTAAAAAAAAAAAATTAGCATATTTGAGGAACATTCAGAAGAAGCAGGTCAATGTTCTATATGTGTATGGGGGGAAAAGGAGGAGGGGAAGGTAGTGTTTGGGGAGTGGAAGGTGGCCAGAGACATGAAACCACTGAAAGAAGGAAGGTATCCAGCTCCCAAGAACTTATTACAGGTAATCATGTACCTGTGGTGGGTTCAGGATATGCTTCTCCCAAATATGGCACCTTGGCATTTCAGAAGCAGGACAATCGCCCGTACTTTCCTCTCACCTTTCTGCCTTAGAGCAGGTCATAAAACCTAGGAAGCTCACTCTCTAACCTTCTCCCACACTTCTCGTCTGAAACAGAATTTAAGACCCTAATTCCAAAAGTATCCTCCCTTGACCTGGAGGAAAGGAACATTCTTATTCCTGGAGACAGAGGGACACAGAGAAGGACCAGAACAAACAGGCCTTGCTAAGTTCCCCCCAGTTTATTACCATTAGATCATATTTCCTTTGTCTATGCATACTTCCTCACAACTGTTCACTCTTCGTCAAACCTAAGCACACAAGTTTACCTGTTTCTCTGGGCATTTTCCTTATGAAGGGTCCTATGTCACACAAAACTTATATTAAGCAAATTTGTATGCTTGTATCTCATTAATCAATCTTTTGGTGTAGGAGTCTCAGCCATGAAAAGAAATTTCTTTTGCGCTAAAGTGGCCACTATTCTCACTCACTCACTCAGAACAGAAAGCTCCTATATGTCCACAAGTTCTAGCTCCCACTACCCCTTCCTCACCAAGGGGCCCAGTCCACTCTCCACATTTACACCTCTTCCATGACCCTGCCACAAAGCCAGCTATCGAACTGGACAAACTCATCTCTGCTGAAATAGTAACCAACCGCCACTCTGGATTTTCAATTGACTGAAGCACTTCATCCCTAAAGAACAGCCAGCTATTTATTAGGGCCTCTCAAAAGGAAAGTTAAAATTAAGGACACACTGGATACCTCAGTTACATCTGCCATTAAAGACAAAACGCAGCAAAACAAATACTAGGATTTAAAAGACATTACACAGATACAATTAACTGACAAAAAACTGTTCTATTACATGCCAGGGACTGCACTGGACACTGCAGGCAGAGCGCTAAGGGTCATGTCTTGCCCTCAAGTAGCTCACTGGCTGGTGGCTTTCACATGGCAATAGAACAGAGAAGCACATGGTGCCCAGAAGTTGATCCCCACCCTGACATGTGGGAGGTCGGTCCTGAAGGTTTTTTGTTTTTTGTTTTTTGTTTTTTTTTTTGAGATGGAGTCTCACTCTGTCCCTCAGGCTGGAGTGCAATGGCATGATCTCGGATCACTGCAACCTCCACCTCCCAGGTTCAAGAAACTCTCCTGCCACAGCCTCCCGAGTAGCTGGGACTACAGGCACGTGCCACCATGCCCGGCTAATTTTTTGTGTTTTAGTAGAAACGGGGTTTCACCATGTTGTCCAGGTTGGTGGCGAACTCCTGAGCTCAGGCAGTCCACCGGCCTTGGCCTCCCAAAATGCTGGGATTGCAGGCGTGAGCCACCACGCCCTGCCCCTGAAGGCTCTTTCAATTGGGAGAAAATTGGGGGAAGGTAACTTAGTGTCCTAGGGCTGCCTTTAAAAATCACCATGTACTGGTTGGCTTTAAACAAAAACAATTTATTATTTCACAGTTCTGGAGGTTATACATCTGAAATCAAAGCATTGGCAGAGTTGGCTCTTTCTCCAGACTCTTCTCTGAGAGAATCCACTGCATGCGTCTCTCCTAGCTTCTGGTGGTTGCTGGTGATCCTTGGCATTCCTCTGCTTGTGCATACCTCAGTCCAGTCTCTGCATCTGCCTTCACATGGCCTTCTCCCTGACACACAGGGTCTCTGTGTCTCTTTTCCTTTCCTTATAAGGCACCAGTGATACTGCATTTAGCGCCCACCCTAATCCAGCATGATTTCCTCTTAACTGATTACATCTGCAAAGTCTCCATCAATGAATGAATGGATAAACTGTGATACCTATATATGTATGGATGTAAACACACACATGCATATACCCAGTGGAATATTATTTAGCCTTTAAAAAGAAAAGGATGCCATTTGCAATAACATCAGTGAACCTGGAGGACATTATGCTAAGTGAAATAATTCAAACACAGAAAGACAAATACTACATGATCTCACATGTGGAATTTTTTTTTTTTTTTTTTTTGAGTACATAGAAACAGAGAAAAACAGAATGGGTGGTTATCAGAAGCAAAGAGAGAGAGGAAATTGGAAGAAGTAGCTCAAAGGGTACAATGTTGCAACGATGTAGGGTAAGTCTAGAGATCTAATGGATAGGATGAGGACTAGAGTTAATAATGTTGTATTGTGTGCTGTAAACTTGCTAAGAGAGATTTTAGGTACTTTGCCTTACACACACAAAAAAGGAATTATTTGAGGTGATGGATGTGTTCATTTGCTTGACTGTGATAATCATTTCACTATGTGTATCAAAATATCCTGTTACACACCTTAAACATATGCAATTTAAACAAGACCTATTTCCTAATGAAGTAACATTCGGAGATGCCTAATATACATGAATTCTTGAAAGACACTTATTAACCCAGTTTAGGGACATTTCAAGCAAGGATACCAGATGACAGAATATTGTAAGAACTTCTGGTGGTTCTTTGCAGTTATAGGGTAATACGCAAGGGAAATGAGAAAGATAGCATTGGAAAGAGGCTAAAACAAATCAAAAAGTAGCTCGTTAGGTATTAAAGACTATGGATTTTCCACTGAAAGGTGGTAAGAAAAAAATAGTGGGTTTTAAGCAGGTAAGTGTTAGAAACATCACTACCACTCTGGCAGGAGTATAGATATTTGGAAAGAAGTGAAATTAGAAGCAAAGATACCAGTTAGAACATTGTTGCAGTAATGCAAGCAAGGTACGACTTTATAATAACATAGTGACTGTGAGGATGAAATGAAACGAAGAAATACATTTGAATTTTTTTAAAAATTGTCATTGACAGAATTTGAATGGATAAGATTAACAAAACATGTGTTGTTGAAAAATGAACATGGTGAAAGCTGATGAGATTCCCAGACTTGACCCAGAAATCTGGCCTGAGCAACAAGCTTGATCATCATGTCATTAAGGAAAGTTGGTAATCCATTTTTACAAGGAAGCTAACTTGAATATATTAGAAATTGGTGTGTGTGTATGTGTGTGTAAGTTCTGTATAATTTTGTGTAAGAGAGGCTGGGAGAGAAATACAATTTTGGAGGAAGAATCCTCAAATTAGATTGAGCAGGAGCTCCCTGAAAAGGTGAGAGTAGCTGCCCAAGATGGAAGAGAGAGCTGGAAGAAGCAAGAGATGGATCTCAGTGCCAGCGCTGAAGAGAATTCACAATGGGACTGAGAAATTCAAGGAGGGAAAGCAAGGGAGATCTTCACACAGTGACTGAGGCCCCCTCTCCTGACACTTGGCTGTAAAGGGCAATGGAGGCACAGGGCTGGTTGTATTGGGAATATTGGGGGGAAAAAAGAAGAATGCTATTGAAGAATAGGATGATGTTTTTGTTCCCTTGTTTAAAACAAGAGTGAGTTAAGCCTTTTTATGTTACAGTTATGAAAAGCCTTCATAGAGGAAGAGGATGAAGGGACACGATAAAGAAGGAATAGTCAAGAATGTAAGAGAAGGAAATCAAGAACAAGAGTTGAGCCTTTCTCTATGCCTCTAAAACAAGTCCAGCAGTGGGGCCCTGGTTATCTATCTAAAAGTTGTTGGAAGGAAAGCATAAGATAATGATGTGGCTCACTCGCTGCAAATGGTCTACCTTCCACCTCCCTGCTCCTCCACCAATCTCAATGAAAGAAAAGATTGCTGGCTCATCATTGACAGTGGCTCCAGCATGTGCAAAGCTGCCTTTGCTGGGGAGGACGCCCCTGAGCCATGTTTCTCTCCATCATCAGGTGCCCCTGGCACCACGGTGTGAAAATGGACATGAGCCAGAAGGACTCATACATGGGTGACGAGATTCAGAGCAAGCCAGATGCCGACCCTGAGTTACACCATCCAGCACAGCATGGACATCAACTGGGGCAACATGGAGAAGATCTAGTACCATACCTTCTACAACAAGCTGCACATGGCCCTGGAGGAGCACCCAGTGCTGCTGAGGCCTCCCTGAACCCCAAGGCCAATAGAAAGAAGATGACTCAGATCGTGTTTGAGACCTTCAATACCCTGGCCAGGCCTGTGGGCTTCCAAGCAGTAATGTCCCTCTATGCCTCTGGGTGCACCACTGGTATTGTCATGGATTCTGGAGATGGGGTCACAGTGCCCATCTATGAGGGCTACACCCTTCCCCAGCCATCCTGTGTCTGGACCTGGCTGGCCGGGACCTGTCCAACAACTTCATGAAGATCCTCATGGAGCACAGCTACAACTTCACCAACATAGTTGAGAGGGAGATTGTGCATGACATCAAGAGAAGCTGTGGTATGTTACCCTGGACTTTGAGCAGGAGATGGCCACCACTGCATCCTCCTTCTCCTGAAGAAGAGCTACCAGCTGTCCAACGGCCAGATGATCACCATCAGCAGTGAGTGGTTCTGATGTCTGGAGGCGCTGTTCCAGCCCTCTTTCCTGGACATGAAATCTTGCAGCATCCATGAGACCACCTTCAACTCCACCATGAAGTATGATGTGGACATCCACAAGGACGTGTATGCCAACATGGTGCTGTCCAATGGCACCACCACGTACCCAGGCATCATGGGCAGGTTGCATAAGGAGATCGCCACCCTGATATCCAGCACCAAGAAGATCAAAATCACCTCCCCGCTGAGTGCAAATACTCAGTGTGCATCTGTGGCTCCATCCTGACCTCATTGTCCACTTTCCAGTAGATGTGGATTAGGAAGCAGGAGTACCATGGGTCAGGCCCCTCCATCATCCACCACAAATGCTTCTAAATGGACTTCCGGCAGTTACTTGTAGCATTTGCTGCATGGGTTAATTCAGAAGTATAAATTTGCCCCTGGCACATGTATACACCTCATGAAACGGTAATAAGCCTTTGAAAAGAAATTTGTCCTTGAAGCTTGTATCTGATAGCAAGACTGGATTGTAGAACTTGTTGAGTTTAACCTTGTATTCAAGTTAACTCTTCCCTAGTCATTTGTTTAAGACCCTGTACATACCTTTGATTTCAACCTTTAGTACATGTGGCTGGGTCACTTCGTGGCTGAGGAAAGAACATGCTTGTCAGAGACAAGTCCATGGCTTGGTGAGCCTGAGTAGCCAGTAGTCTCTGATCTGCACAGGGTATTAAAGTGTCATGGCTGAGTGTCATGGGATTTCTCTCGAGGCTGGCAAGGGCTCCTGAACCAGTTGTAATTTCTATCTTGCCAGTTTCTCAGGGTTGGAAAAGTCCAGGCTGTAGGATCCTGCTTCCTTTCTTACCTGATGTTTTCCTGCCAGAACACCATGGACTGTTACTTGCCTTGAGTTGGAAGCAGTTTGCATTTACACCTGTAAATTTATTCATCCTTTAAATTTATGTGAGCGTTTTTCATACACAATTCTCAATTCTTTAAGACATGACAACAGACTTTGGTTTTCTACTGTTATGTGAGAACATGAGTCCCCAGCAACACATCATTGTGTAAGAAAAAATGAAAATGCTGCCAAAACCAGGAAAAAAAAAAAAAGATAATGATGTGAAACCACTTTGAAAAGTGGATTCAAATTTGGAATAATGAAAATGCAGTTACTATTAAAACATTGATGTTTTCAGTGATGTGCTGTTAGGTGTGTGTTAGGTTATTTTTATTTTATTAAGTTAGCATAATCTGCAGAACTAGGATGGCAAATTTAAGCCTGCTCAGGCTAGGTGTGGCTATTCTGAGACTCATCGTGCCCCAAACTGATCCCACACAGTAAGATTTTTTTTTCCCACAGGGAAAAGGAAAGCATTTGTAGCTCTGACGTGCTTCAACCAGTTTTCATTTCTGCAATATGGAAATCATGGCATATGATACCAAAATTGCATTATCCAAACCCCATTGCAAATATGTTCTCCATATTTTTATCAGAAATATTAAAGTTTCACAAACCCACAAAGTAGTACAATGGGTCGACATTCCTCTTCCTCTTTCATATTAATGGATTTTACTCTGTCCTATCATAATAAACAAAACACCAACATAATACTTAATTAATAACTAAGCTTAGGCCTTCACCCTTTTCCAAGATCTCTAAACAATGAAGATACAGCCACAGACATGAATTTGACCTACTAAAGAGATTTGGAAGAGGGATAAAAGAGCAGTATTTTCACTTTAGACAAAACACTTCATTAAAAACAATCCTCAGTAAATACTAAAACAAAGGTACTTCTTTCTCATTTATCAGCAACCCCCTCACCTTTCACTCATTAGTATGTTCAATGACCAGTGTGTTTACAGTACTTATACCTACTCATGTTCTTTCTTAAGTGCTCAAAAAGATGACCACAGAACAAGGTCCTCAATTACAATAAATAGAACACTACACATTTAGTACATTCCAGAAAAAATGGACTGTAATATTAAATTAAATGAGATCAAAATTCAATTCAATTCAGAAAAAAAAATGAAGCACCAAGCTAAGCATCAGCTCTATTATTTTGCCAGCATGTAAAAGCTGTACGTTGATAATTAATGAATGCATGAGGAAAGTTTGTATCAAAATACTAAAGGAAGGCTCGTACAATGCACATGGTTCTTATCAATGTGAAAATAGCAGAAACTCTTACATGTTTCATCAAAGCTCAAAACATTTTACAACATGCTCGAACTAGTCTAAATAGATTCCCTGTTTTTGGTGTAAATTCAGAAAGAAGTTACTTCTTAGATCTAAGATTTAAACTACTTTGGAAATAAAACATGAAGGTAAGAGGGTTGCCAAAAGTGCATATATATATAGGAAAAGACAGACAGCTGCCACTCTCATTGTGCATTAATCTTAAACATTCTATATATAAGTATAGAAAAACTCAGTCTCTTTGGCATTTGGAAAATTCTAATAATGGATATAATTAGAAAGAAAAAGGTAAAGTAACTTAAGGGTGGCTACAGAACAATCTTCTTCTTCTTCTTCTTCTTTCTTTTCTTCTATTATTATTATTATTATTATTTATTATTTATTATTATTATTTATTATTATTATTTTGAGACAGTGTCTTGCTCTGTCACCCAGGCCTGAGTGCAGTGGTGTGATCTCGGCTCACTGCAACCTCCGCCACCTGGGTTCAAGCAATTCTGCTGCCTCAGCCTCCCAAGTAGCTGGGACTACAGGCGTGTGCCACCACACCCAGCTAGTTATTTTTAGTAGAGATAGGGTTTCACCATGTTGGCCAGGCTGGTCAATTTTCAAAAACTACAAACACATACAATAGATTTACCTCTCGGATTTCTAAAATGGAGACTTCTTGAAATTTTGAATTACAAGAAATTCCTCCCATTATTGAGAATGATTACTCATGTTTTTTTTTATTATTATACTTTAAGTTCTAGGGCACATGTGCACAACATGCAGGTTTGTTACATATGTATACATGTGCCATCTTGGTGTGCTGCACCCATTAACTCGTCATTTACATTACGTATATCTCCTAATGCTATCTCTCCCCGTCTCCCCTCCCCACAATAGGCCCCGGTGTGTGATGTTCCCCTTCCTGTGTCCAAGTGATCTCATTGTTCAATTCCCACCTATGAGTGAGAACGTGCGGCGTTTGGTTTTCTGTTCTTGCGATAGTTTGCTGAGAATGAAATCCACGAAGTGAACAGATGCTGTTTTCACATTTTTATAGAATTATTAGAATAGAGATAAGTAAATTGGTCAAAAGATTGCATCCTTTATATTGGAATAAAGACTATAAAGGGAAGTCTATATTAAGGGTCATGACAATCAAAATATCTCAGTTAATATCTTTGGGAAACAAAGCAAACAAGACTGTCAGTAAGCTATTGCACTCTTAGGTGAGTATCATGATTCTTTCTGAAGCACGTTGGTAGAACTGCCAATATTTCAATATTTAATGTATTCTAAAACAGTCCAAATTAAAATATATTAATATTTTAAAGATTATATATAATATGTGTGTGTGCATGTGAGTATGCGTGCGTGTCCCTCAGGAATTAGAGAGTAAAGGCTATGCCTTGTTTTCCCAAATAGCTTACTTTGTGCCTGTGTTTTCAGTTCTTACTCTTTCACTTTATAGATGATTAAGCACTAAAGTTTAAGAGTGGAAGGGTGCAACACACCAATACTAATCTGGGCTGAACTTACCATTATATCTATATCCATATAAAATGTTTTAAAGTCCATCTTATTTTTAAAAAATTAAAGGATCTATTTTGAGACTGTTTACCAGGTTGACATCCTGGCACATAACAGGTGCTCAACAAAAGCAAGGAAATGAACATGCCAACCCCAAAGAGTCACCTCTTCATTGAAATGCTCACCTATTTAGGTTGCATTCTTCCTTTCCTGGACCCTTCCTTCTTTCTTATCAGTGAATTCCACTCTAGACTTTACTACATGTTTGTTAATAAATAGTCCTTGAAGTAAAAAACAAAAAACAACTAGCTGACAAAGTAACCCAAATGGTGGTATCAAATGATCTGTGGAGTTTATCTGGAATAACAACAAAGAGCCACGTGACCCTTAGCCACCCCAGATGTCATCTCTTGTGCTCCACTATGCTAAAAACTGCACCTAGCAGAGAGAGTCAAGAGAAAAGTGATGCCATCACTGTAGCAGGCAATGTAGCAGGTTTAGGTATCTCTTACCAATTCCTGTCTAAGTAAAATAACTTTTATGTTTCAAACTTTATTTTAATGAAAATATTTTGGAAACTGGATAACAAGTATCAAAATAATAGATTATACAATTTTTAGTTTTACAGTATAGTAATAGCAAAATGTTTTAGCAGTATACTTTACTCTGAGCAAATAAACACCCTAGTAAAAGGGTCAGATTGCTACAAGGTACCAGGAGGTCTACCGGAAGCCCAAATGCCCTTGGCTTGATTTTCAGCTTCAGCAGTTACATGCTGTAAACTGTGTCTGTTTCATTACCCCTAAAGCAGACATACAAGTCAACCTCAAAAGTCTGTACTGAGAATTCTAAGGGTAATGTATTTAGCTTAATCCAGATATCCTACAAATGTTAGACTCCTTTTCCTTGACTCTGTCTCATTCAACACACACACACACACACACACACACACACACACACAGAGTATATTTCACTTTCTTCTTAAACAAGATACAAATAACAAAACTAATTTCCCTTGGCTTTTCCAGCGAAGCTATAGTAATATATTATTTATAATATATAACCATAAAATAGTATATGCTTTGTTCACATGTTGAAACTTTACTTGCATAGAACACATAAAATTTTTGTTTTCATCATTTAGGGAGAAATGCTTTCTAAACTACGTTTTTTCTTTCCCTAATTTTAATGATATTATAAATCTGATAAAATGTATGCATACTTATTGCAGAAATTTGAATATACAATAAAGCACAAAGAAAAAAATGAAGATAATTAATTCCCTAACTCAGAAACAATTATTACTAATCTTGATTTCCTTTCTATGCATTTGAATGGGATTATCTGCTACATCCTGTTTTGTAACCTTTTTATACTTATTAATGTTCTATGAATATTCTGAAAGTTTAAGTATTTTCAAACATTCTATACAATACAAATATCATTTTAATGGCTGCATATTATTTTATCTTGTGGTTATACCATAAATTATTTAATCAAAGCCATATTGTTGGACATTTGAGGTTGTTGCTGTGGCCATTGTTTTTAAGCAATACTGCTACAATTAACTGCCATGACCCAGCTTCAACAATTATCAACTCACGGTCAGTTTTGTTTTATCTGTACCCTTACGTATTCCCCATACCACCCTCAGATTACTTTGAAACAAATCCACTCATTATTTCATGTACACGTATTTCACTGTGTGCCTTTAAATTAGGTAGTGTTAAAAATCCTTCATCTTTACACTCCTTCTTTCTCCTTCTTCCCTTTCCTTCACCAGACTGTTAATATCAACAACCAAATAAGATCCATACACTGCAAATAGTTAACAGGTTCCTTTCTGTGTTTTTCCCCTAGAAATTTATTTGTCAGGAAAAAACACAAAGAAAACAAACAAAATAGGCCAATGAATCTACAGTATTTCCCATGTTTTGGATCAGTGTCATTTACCATGCTCCTCTATCAACTGTATTTCCTAGAAATAGAATCTTAGATCTAGAATTTTGTTCAAATTTAGGATCTATGTTTTGGCAAGAATATTTCATAGGTAGTATGGTATACTACCCTCAGGTGGTACGTAATATCGGATTATTTACTTTTTTCTGATGTTAGCAGCCATTGATGATCCATGTCTACATCCATTATTTTATCAGCATTGTACAATGGTGATATAACAGTTTTGCTAATATAAATAACACTACATAACTAAAATATTATAGCTGAATATCTGGGCACATCTATATATATGTTTATTTTTTTAAAACCCTAAAAAGTATCTGAATCAAAGTAAATCAACATTTGGAAATTTACATTACCATACATATTGTCCAACTATCCTCTTAGGAAGTTACACTAAGCATCATCTCAATGTCGGCCATTAGTATAGTTTTAATGTTTGTTCATTGCCAAGAATAAATTCATTGTGGTTCATTTTCAAATACTTTGCTTATGAATAGGATTAAACATACTTTCTTTACATTTAAATTTTATTTCTTTTGTGAATCGGTACCCTTGTTCTTTGATCATTTTTCTGTTAGGTGTCTTTCTTTTCTTTTTCTTGGTTCCCTTACGATATTTAGTTAAGTGTTCTGGAAACCATCTCTTATGAGTGAGATCTATTGTGATATACAAACACATACCTGTAACATTCAGGTACTCTGTATGCTATGTTTGCCCAGCCTAACATTTTATCCAAGATTCTGGTTGAAAATAGCAAAGCAAACATCTGCAAAACATGCTGAATATAACTTTCATACTATTAGGAAAAGAACTTTAATATGCTACAAAGAGGGACTGAGGTACCCGGGCTAGTCTACCATTACGCTCAGCAAAGGATTCATTTTGCTCTTATAATTTAAACATTAAGCCCATTAATTTTCTAATGGTATTATGATTAAGAAATACTGAATACTGTGGCCATAAAAGTTGTCATATTCCCATATAAAATTATAGATTCATTTATCTCTAGGTTTTGCGAATATTCTTTTTTCCACAAAGAAAAAAATTGCAATTTTATTATGATGCAATTAAAAGGTAATAAGGAAGCTATCACAGTAAAAAAAATTATTGATATATAGGCTGACTTTTGTCATTTAAGAGTCCTGTACCTAAACATACCATGTGCCTTAGAATAGGTTTTATGCTGGAATAAATGCTTATAGATGCAGTCATGCATATTCAGTCTAATTTGCTGAATACATTTCTCTAAAAAGGAGTTACAAATAATTGAAAGTCTGTAACTGACATATGCTTTATATAATCTAAGTCCAAATATAAAATTTTATAAGTAATCTTTGTAGGAGAGGTAGAATGTTGAGCCTACATCAGTGGGGGAAACATAATATTTATAATTGAATCAAATAGCTAACAAACACAATTAGGTATCTGCCACATCAGTATTCACATTTGTGCATTAAGATCATGCAAATGGAATTAATTATTGCTCAAGTCATTTAGTTACAAGCAGTAGCTAAACTCAACAGTTTTCCAATTTCAAGCATATATAATATGTAATAGAAATAATACAGTTTGTAATGAAGAATGGAAAGAGAAGAAAAGTGGGAGAGAAGGAAAAAAAGAGAAGACCAGAAGAAAAAGTGGAGAGAATAAGGAAGGAAAACTTGCCGAGAACATACTTTTCATTTCAGAGAAATTCATCTTTCCATTATAATAATCACAATGCCTATTTTACTATAATCAGTTCCATAACTGTCTTTTCAGTTAAATGCCAAATAAGTTCACACTTGAATTTTAAGATAATTCTTGTGTAGTGTTTAAGTAAAACCCAAATATTTTACATTAATTTCCTCAATAGACCACAAATTGACACAATTTAAAATGTAATCAACATTCAAAACTATTGCAGATCATGAGGTCAAGAGATTGAGACCATCCTGGCCAACATGGTGAAACCCTGTCTCTACTAAAAATACAAAAAATTAGCTGGGTATGGTGGTGCTCGCCTGTAGTCCCAGCTACTCGGGAAGCTGAGACAGGAGAATAGCTTGAACCCGGGAGGCAGAGGTTGCAATGAGCTGAGACTGCACCATTGCACTCCAGCCTGGTTACAGAGCAAGACTCCACCTCAAAAAAAAAAAAAAAAAAAAAAAAAAGCACAAGTTTTTCAACTTCTTAGAAATGCAAAATCTTCAAGGAGGGTTATTTTATTTCAAGTTCTATCAAATGGAGTCAGGAAGGCTTAACTAGGCCTTTATGTAAATGTGGGCATTATTTAAACTTTCTAAACTCCCAAGAGAGAGTAACAACAGGGCCTACCTCACAGAACTGCTATACCTTCATACAGTGATGACATAGATAAACTTAGTGAATATTTGTTATTGCTGTCATCTCAATGATCATCATCATTATGTCATCAAAAGTGTCTGGGAATTTATATATCAAAAGATTTTCCCATAAAAATAATTAACCTGTAAAAAACTTCCACTCACCTGGCAAGGATGTCTTATTATACAATATATCTGTTTTAAAGTAAATTTTTCAAATAAGGGCCAGTGAGATCAGTGATTCTCAGTAAGGGGACAAGTTTGACCCCCAGGGGATAATTGCTAATGTCTGCAGACATTTGTATAGCGATAGAGGGTAGGGATAGAGGGGCTGGGGAGACTACTGGCATCTTGTAGGTAGAGGTCAGGGATGGATGCTGCTAAACATTCTACAATGCACAGGACAGCCCCACTGCAACAAAATTTTAATAGTGCCAAGGTGAAGAAACCCTGCGGTAGGATCACCATATTCCTAATAAAGACGTTTACCAAAAAATATTCAGGCCTTCACTAAAACAAATCATCTTGAAAGTCTCCAATATATCTTCTGAATTTATATTTAATATCAATTGCATTAAAATCTACTGTTTCACAAAGCTTAGTTCCATAATCATAGTTGAATTGACCGCTAAAGCATTCACTTAAAAATCCATGAAGTTATCATTCCTTTCTTGTATAATCTAGTAGCTTATTTATACTTTTTGGGGACATTCTTAAGAGGCACTAGTAATTTTCTACATTTGATATTTTAATATCTAGAATGCATAATTTTATGTTATTTCACTAGGAGAAAAAATACACCATGAATACATGTTAGCCATATGGAAAAGACAATGAGGTTTAGTAATTAAAATTGAAAAAGTAAAGAACTATGCAGTAATTAGAACACTGATTAATCAGCTGATAATTTTATCTTGATTAATGTTGCTGGTTTCTGTACTTATTGACCTAGGTAAAGTAGGTTTAGACCAATTAAATATAAATTATTCTCCTCTTTTTACATTCTGGGCAGCTTCCCGTCTTCTAAGTCATACTACATTTAAGAAGTACCATTGAAATGCTTTTACTAAATTGGGTAGTTCAACAAAAGATAGAATTAAGTTTGTGTTCCAAATATACTGATGCTTTTATCTCAGGCTAAATTATATGGAGCTGGTTTATTCCAATATTATCTAGGGAATATTAAAATTGGAATAAATTGTTATTTTTGAAAAATCCTCTGAAAACACTCAGTAAAATATATACCTAGCTGTTTAAGTCTAACATGAGAAATCAGAAGGATTGAAATTAAGGAATATAATTAGTATCACATGTAGGGTCTCACGTCATGAAAGTCTGCAGCTATGCTAGTTAATAGAACAAATTCTGGTATTAAGAAAATAACAATCATTAATTCTTAGCCAATCAGTTTTCTAGAAGAGATCCCCCCCTAAAAAAATAGAGAGAACTATTGTTGGAGATTCCTGTATTCCATAAATGTATATCATCAGTAACGCCCATTTTTTAAAATCCTAAGACCAAAAAAAAAAAAAGCTTGAGCTAATAATTATGATTTATAAACAATAAAATATCTCTTCTCATCAATTAAGTTGATTACACTCAGGTAACAAAGACATTTTGATAAAGCCAAGCAGTTAAGATGTTGCTGCAGTCTGTAATTTGATGCATCTTGCCCTCATCTTCTAATGCAGGATCCAGTCTCACCCAACTAGCACTTCTTTGATAGATCACCTGGTAGAAAACCAGCTTCCTCTATTCTTTTCTGCTATCCCCTTTCCCTATGTGTCTGGCCCCACATCTCCAACTACTGCTGAAGCTCTGGAGGTGATAAAGCTGCCCAGTTTTCAATAGATGAATGTCTTCATAGGTTACTGCTTGAGAGGGAGATGTCAAAGCAGGGCTTCATGTACTGAATCTTAGAAAATCTCCTTTACATATGTATATCACATGTATGATTATATATAATTTAGTGTTTCTTTAAGGCCTCAGAAGGCACATGAAGATGATTATAATAAAAAGAGCAACCACAAACAACAGCATCACCTAACAGTATATGGGCACTTGCTCTGAGGCAGGAACTTTGACAAAGGCTGACATTTATTGAATCATTAATCCTCAAACAGTCCAATGAGCCAGTATCTATTTTAGCCTCCTTTTGTAGTTGAGGACTAAGCCACAGAAGGATAAAAAAGTAGAATGCAGGATTGATGGGAATTGAACTCAAGGATTCTGACTCCCCTGTCCTGACTTCCCTGCCTCTGAATTTTGGTGTTTTGGACTCTGGATTTCAGCAACATAAATACCATATGAGAAGAGGGAGTTATTTATCCATTTTATAAGTAAGTATAGGTAAGCATATGTTCAATAGGTATACATTTATGACTAACAGTGATTTAAATAACAATGGTTAATGTAATTATTGATAATGCTTTACTGTTTATAAATACATAAAATACATCCAGGAGCCCAGTGGGATTTCACAGTCATTGTTAATGATAGGAAGGTTGATACAGAAAGGGCTTCCCCCATTAAATGCTCAGGTGGAAGACGGCTTTTAAAATTATTTCTTGGATTTTTTTTTTTAACACAAGGACCATCCATTTAATAAGTTTATTCAATATATCTAGCCTCTTGCCAACCCCTGTTCAAGTTGCTATATTTGATACTAATGGTTATCTGTTCATTCACACATTTGACAATTCCAGAAGATAACAGCAATGAATAAAACTGTCCTCATGGAGCTTACAGACTAACTACATAAAATAAGAGCAAAACTGATGACACAGTGAAAAACCAGGAGCATTTCATTTGTAAGTTCTTTATAGAAGTCAGGGAGTTGGTGTCTGAACTGAAATGTTTAAACAATTTCAACTTCAACATTTTGAGAACTTTTTAAACTATTGCAGTTAATCTAACATGTGGATAGCACTTAGTAATTAACAAAGTACTGGCTTTGTCCCCAAATCTCTGTGATTTAGGTCAAATTTTTGTCACTGTTTTATAGAGGAAGAAACTGTCGCTCAAAGAAAATAAGCTACTTTCCCAAAAATACGAAACGAGTAGAAAATCTAGAACTGAAAATTTAAGATGTGCTGGGCAAACCACACAAATAAATACTAACAATAAACACACATGCACAAGATTATATGATAAGGAGCCATGTGAACAAAGCTCATTTATTCTACAAATGTTTACTCTGTCTAGTAAGCAGCCACATGTAATATGTGGCCTTCTATCTGCACCATGATGATTGAATAAATATTCAAATGAATACAGAAGTGAACAAAAAGAGGCAATGCACAGTTACAGCATTACAAACCAAGACAAGGTGTGAACCCATGAAAGTATCTGATACACCTAAGGAATTATGACTACTGAGGGTTACTAAAGCATAGGGTCAGTGAGGAGGAAACGTTAAATGACAGTCAGGACTGTATACTAAAGGATCTATGGGAACTATGCAATGAATATGTACTTAATTTTGTAGGCTGTGTAGAACCATTAAAGGTTTTAAATGGGAGATGTGAATTTTGTGTGATATGATTAATATTGCAGGAAATTAACACTGTCAGCACAATGAAGGAAGGCTTGGCAAGGTAAAAGCTCTTCAATTTGCTTATCTCCTCCAAGGCTCACAGTGTGCGTGTGAAGAACAGATAATAAGTCGACATGGCTGAAGGGGAGAGCAACTGGAAGACAAACACAGGAAGGACGGACTGGAAAGTTAGATTAGGTCAAGACTCTGCAGGACGTGATTGTTAACAATTTAATCTTTATTTTATAGGCAGGCTTTATATCACTTATGATCACAATTATATTAGTTGTCCATGTGCATTTCCCTTAGTACTTAGCATTGGATCACTGGCTTGTACATTTGGTAGACAAGTGGTACATTTTTTAGTAATTTTATATATAAGGCTAAATCTAATCAAAACTGATGAAGACACAAAATTTCTGTAAAACGTAATATATGCATTCTGAAAAAAATAACCCTCAGGTTCTACAAAATTAGACAAAATAAAATAAAATTGATTTTAAGGGAAAATTTTAAGATTTTAAGGAAAAAAGTATTGGGGCACTAATTATAATCTATGAAACTTTTAAGTTGAGCTCACAATAAAATCATTCTAATTTTAAATATTTTCACAGTTTAAAAGACATGTTAAGTGACTAATAAAGAAATACTATAGTAAATATGAGACTTTACTTTTAAATAATGAGTAAAAGTGGTTTGATGGAAGAGGGTGTAGGAAAAGCTGAAGCTGCTGAATTACATAAAAAAGAACAAAACACACACTGGGAAAACTGCTCAATTAGATCATCCAAAACAGAGGATATGGTTAAATTGAACCAGTAAAATAACTTGCAGTCAATACGCTATTTCTCTGTGTTTTGCATGTTCTGCTGTGTTGGCTTTAGTTTGAGTCTAAATGCGATTACAAAATATGAACTGCAATATGAACCCACATGATTTCCATCTAAACAGGTATCATTCCCATATTTACAATGGTATAAGAGCTAATTAACATTATAGAGGCACACATAAAGCAAGATAGACTATAACTGGAATTACTGAAAGAATCTTCTAACATCAACTATGTGGATATTTTTTAAATAAACATACACTGAGGAATATTTATAACATATGAATATGTGAACAAAAATAGCAATAAAACAAATAGCCACACAGTCCCCATCCAGTTTTTTAAATAACATTTTTGCTATTTTTGAAGCCACCTCTCTGATCACATCCCCATCAGCACCCGATACTTAGAGGTAACCGTGATCCTGAGTTTAGTCCATGTTATGCCTTATTTATTATCTTAGTAATATTTTGTTTGATTTTGCATGTTTTTTTTTTTATAAATGGAATCATATTGAACATAATCTATGCCTTGGTTTGTTCATTGATTATGCTGTTTAGACTTCATGATATATATAGTTGTAGCAAGTCCATTCATTTTGCCTTATAATATTGCATTTCATGAATACCTCAAAATTCACTTATTCATTCTGCTGACAATGGACATTTGGGATATTTTCCACTTCTCTTGATACTATAAACAAAACATTTATGCATGTTATTTTTCATATCTACAAGTACACTTGTAAAGCATTTTTATTGGATAAATTCTGCTGGATTGTAGGGCATCTATATGTTCCACTTGATTATATGATACAGAATGGTTTCTAAAGGAGTTCTAACTATTTTCATTTCTAAATACATTGTATAAGAGTTCCTATTCTTCTACATTTCTACCAGCACAAGATATTGGAGACTTTTAACTTCTACCAGTCTATTAACTGTAAATGGTATTTGATTATGATTTCAATTTGTGTTTTATGACAGCTAATAATGCAGCCAAACATTTTTTGTTCACTTTGTAATCATGCATCTTTTAATGTGAAATACGAAGTTTGTCTTTTACATATAAATTTGTGCAATATCTTTGTACATTATAGATTCTAATACTTTGTCAATGCATGTGTGTATGTATATATTTGCATGTACACTCACATATATATAGTTAACATGTTCTTCCCATTTGTGGTCTATTTTCACTTTATTATATCTATTGAAACAGATACTCACATTTTTGTGAAGTCAAATTTGCCTTTGTTGTCTTATTCTGTTTTATTTAAAACTTTTAACCTCAAGACAAAATATATTCTCCTATATTGTCTTCCAAAATTTTAGAAACTTCACATTTTAATGGGTTTTTAATACATGGAACTGATTTTTGTGTATGTTGTGACATAAAGAGTGAGGCAAGTTAGGTTATTTTTTTTTCCACATATTGACATGGACCTGTCTCAGCACACCTTATTTGTACTCAATACTTTCTCTCACTGACACGTCATGGGATCTTAACAAAAGTGATGGTCTGTTTCTGGGCTTTCTCTTCTGTTCCCACTGGCCTATTTGTCTGAACCTGAACAAACAATGTAAATCTTAACCATTCTAACTTTATAATAAGAATTTATATTTGGTAGGGTATATCCTCCATCCTTACTGTTGTGCAGGAGTGTCTTGGCTTTTCTTGCTTTTCCATATACATTTTAAAACCACATTATCCAAGTCCACATTGAAAAAGATAAAACTTTCAATATTTCACCATTTATTATCATACTATTTGTTTTAGAAAACTTATCTGGTTAAGAATTTATTTTCCACCTGCTTTGCTAAAATTTTAATCATTATTATTGAATTTTATCAATTAATTTTCTGGATCCACAAAATAATTGTTTTCTAATGCTGTGCCACCTTACATTCCCATTTCTTTTAAGCTACATAGTTTTGATACAATGTTTATACATTCCCAGATTTATTCTGTTAATACTTTAACTTTTTAAATCTAAGAAATCAAGCTATAATTATTTCTTATACTGTCTCAAAAAATAAGTTGGAGGGTAGACTTCATTTTTCTCTCTTCCAAAATAATTTTATAAGATTGGAATTTTCAGTTCCTTAAAGTTTTAGTAAAAGATCCCAACAAAATTGTGTGGCAGTGGTGATATTGGAAGAGAAGATTACTGACTCAAATATTTAATGGATATGGACATTGAATTGCTCTGTTTCTTTTCACTCTGTTTTGGTAATTTATGTTAGGAATTTGACATTTCACATGGTTTCAACTTTGGCAGCATCAAGGTGTTCATAATGCCCTTTTCAAATCACTTTAAATCCTGCTGAACCTTTTCATTTTGATTCATTTTAATACTATTTATTTTGTCCTCTTTTGGGTTTTTTTAACTCTTGCCAGTCTTTTTAATGAACCAGCTTTGATCTTCTTTCAACACTCATTTTCTTCTTTTAGTATTATTGTATTAATTAGACGTTTGTGTGTGTTGTTTCCTTTCTCCTATTATCTTTGAACTTATTCTTTTTTTCTAATTAAGATTTGATCAAATTTGGCTAATTTTCTGTATCTCTTATGGTCATTGGGGATAGTATTCCTTATACATCTCTTCCATAAAATTTGCCTACATTGTTATTCAATTCCTCCTGATCTGTAAATTCTTAGAGACATATATTCAAATCTATTACACCTGCCATTTTTTTTTTTTTTGTAGTTTTATCAATTAGGGCTTTACATATTTTGAAGCTGTAGTTTTAAGTACATAAAGTTTAGAACTTTTATATCTTGATTAATTGAAATTTTCCTATGTTTTGGGCCACTTTATATCTAAATTATCTTTTTGTGGCCGGGCTTGGTGGCTCACGCCTGTAATTCCAGCACTTTGGGAGGCCAAAGTGGGTGGATTACCCAAGTTCAGGAGTTCGAGACCAACCTGGCCAACATGGTGAAATCCCATCTCTACTAAAAATACAAAAAATTAGTGGGGCGTGGTGGTGCACACCTGTAGTCCCAGCTACTCGGGGCGCTGAGGCAAGAGAATAACTTGAACCCGGGAGGCAGAGGTTGCAGTGAGTCGAGATTGCACCACTGTACTCCAGCCTGGGCAACAGAGTGAGACTCTGTCTCAAAAAAATAAAATTATTTTTACACTGCTTTAAGATCTATCTTATCTTGTACAAATATACCTATCCCAGATTTTGTTGGTTAATGTTTGCCTGGTACATTTTTTTACTACTTAAGTTTTTATGCATTCTATGTTTT
>NW_016818390.1:105946-141342 GCF_001698545.2 Rhinopithecus bieti
AAGCTCCACCTCCCAGGTTCACGCCATTCTCCTGCCACAGCCTCCCGAGTAGCTGGGACTACAGGCGCCCGCAACGACGCCTGGCTAATTTTTTGTATTTTTAGTAGAGACGGAGTTTCACCGTGTTAGCCAGGATGGTCTCGATCTCCTGACCTCGTGATCCACCCGTCTCTGCCTCCCCAAGTGCTGGGATTACAGGCGTGAGCCATCGCACCCAGCTGCGTTCGTTTCTTCTAAGCTGATTTTTTTTTTAATGTATCCTAGCTTCTAAACAGAAAGTTTAAGCCATTTCGTATTTTAAGTGAAAAGTTTCATTCATTTAATTAGTTATACTTTCTATTTATCACATTATCACATTTTTTCCATTCTTTTATTACCTACTTCAATGACTATTATACTGATGTTTTTCCTCACCACAATTTTCCTTCTAATAACCTGAGAGCTAGATACACATTTTATCTTTTAGTAGTTCTTTAGACATTTTAATAAGCAAAAGCCAGGCACAGTGGCTCATGTTTGTAAATCCAACACTTTGGGAGGCCAACATAGGAGGATCACTTGAGCCCAAGAGTTTGAGAACAGGTTGGGCAACATGGCAAAACCACATCTGTACAAAAAGTACAGAAATTAGCCCAGTGTGATGGTGTGTGCCTGGAGTCCCAGCTATTTGGGACTCTGAGGTGGGAGGATCGCTTGAGCCTGTGAGATGGAGGCTGCAATTATCTGTGATCAGGCCACTGCACTGCAGCCTAGGTGGCAGAGGGAGACCCTGTCTAAAAAAAAAAAAAAAAAAAGGAAATTTTAATAAACATACTTAAATTAAAACCTGAAGATAACCAATCTTTTAAAAAATTTTCCAAACTTTACAAGAAACTTGGAACCCTTCAACTCTAATTGCTTCCTCCAAATATTATTTTGGGGCAGTATGTTGGTTCATTATTACCTCAAATTAGAATTCTACACACTTAACATTTTTTTAAATCTTAGACTTTCAAAATGGGATTGCTCTTCTTCCTGAAGCACTCATTTTAAAATTCTTTTTTGTAAGAGTGTTTGGATAGTTAATTCTCTCAGCACATGTTTGTCATAAATTTTCTTCATATTACTTCATTCTGAGTGGACAGTTTTCTGGATGTATAATTCCAAGAAGACAATTATTTTCAATACACAGATACAATTCCACACTTTCCTCTACCTTCTATTACTATTATTGAAATGTCAGCTGTAAGTCTAATCATCATTTCTCTGTGTGTAATGTTTTTTATTCACTGAGTAGCTTTTTAGATCTTTTCTGTATTTTTGTCTTCCGCAGATTCATTACGAAACTTCAAGATTTGGGTTTATTTTTATGTATCCTTTGAGACTTCTGTATCTTAATTAAAAGTTAAAAAATGTCCATAAATTCTGCAAATCCTTCCCCATTATTTCTCTAAATAGTGCCTTTTTGACATTCTAACCTTGCCTTCTGAGGGTCCAGTTAGAAATATGTGAGGTTTTTTCCATTATTACGTGTCTATCCACTTGTCTTCATCTATATTTTCTATCCTTTTGTCCTTCTGAATTATTTCTTCAGATATTCCAGTTCCCTCAAACTCTTAGCCTCTGTATTGTTTGCTACTTAACAAATTCTTTATTTTTAAAGTGATTTTATTGTTAAATTTAGATTTTTCAAATCCGATTATTTGATAGTGTTTATTTATATTTTTCTACCAACCTTCAAATTCTTTAGACATATTAGTCTCATTTTATGATTGCATAAATTTATTTTGTTAAATTTCTACTGGTTATTATTGCTATTACTTTTGCTGGTTCTCTTTCATGGTGATTTATCTTTACTTTCTATTTACTTCCAGACCATTACAGATAAGGTACCATTTTAAAATAAATTCTTTACATGACGTTTTTCTATTTGTTTGGTTTTTGTTTCCACAGAGATGTTTTAATTTGGGTCCAAACAAGGCCAGCTTGTATTATAAAATTTCAAAGATGTTTCCCACCCCTTTCTACCTACCACCAAAGTTTTGTATAAGAAATTTATCCTGTTTATGGAAGTTTATTTCTAGTTCATTCTGAAGCTAAAAGTGCAGCCTTTTGGGGTACCAGAGTCACGTAACAGTCTCCCAAAAGATCTTACATCTTATGTAGGCAGTAGATTTGTTTCAAGTCTTGTGTACCCTGCCAAGACATCAAAATCAAAGATCAACTTCACTGTAGTCATCCAAAAGCCTCCTAGGCAAAAGCCAACTTGAGTACTAGCTTATCTATCTTCACCTATTCCCACCTTCAGTTTATTGCTGGATTCGGAGGAAGCCAAAATTTCTTGCTAGCTCTGCTATGCAATTTTAAAGTTTTATTTTATCTTTAATAATTTTTTACAGGAGTGTGGTTCAGGGTATCTATTCTGCATATTATCAGAAGGGAAGTCAAGGTTATTTTTCTTTTCCATTGTTTTATCTTATAAATCCCCCATTGGTTTACCTGATATTGCTGATGAATATTGAATGAATTTTGTGTGAAGAAGTAGATGACCCAATAATCAGCTTCTCTATATCATCCCTTAACATCATGGGTTTAAGGGCTAGATGGCAAATATTTTAGGTTTTACAATTCGTATGGTCTCTATCCCAGCTATTCAACTCTGCCTTTGTAATTCAAAAGCAGCCACATAAGATACCTAAATGAATGTGCATAGCTGTGTTAAAACAGGTAGAAATATTTTATTTACCAAGAAAAGGCAGTGAGTCAGATTTGGCCTATGGACTTCAGTTTGCTCACCCATGCTCTCTCTATACCATCATAATTTTTTTACTGGATCCATTTAAGTGATGAACATAATCATAATATGATGAAGATATTTTATGAATACATGCAACTGGTGAGACTTATGAAATGTTTAGGTGCCCAAAAAGTAAAGAGAAAAAAATCAATCTATGCATTGTCTAAATAAGTAATGATGAACTCCCACTGCTACACGAACAACAGAAACAACAAAACTCTAATCACAAGAATAAGGTCTTGGGAAATAAAATAAGCATTATGAGCATGTCTCTGAAATACACAGACATACTGACTCTCTACTCTGTACATCAATTTCTAGGAAACCACAGAAAGTGAGAGGACATATCCATCTCTCCAGCTGTCTCTCAAGGGCTCACAATCCAAGACACCCTTCAGTAATATCTCATTAGTGATAAAGTTTACACTGAAACTCACGTGGTATCATACAGATTGTATTACATTTTTCAAAGAACATAACACTGCGTATTGGAAAATGAGTGGAAATTACTTGGGATTGGCTATAATGTATACCCTTCAACTGGGCAATTCTTAAGTGATTCTCTGACAAAATTGAGATTAAAAAGCTTACTCACTTGAAAATGACTCTTGTTGGTACTCCACAAATTAGAACTTTATAAATTTAGCACTAAGTATCTTTATAAGAGGGGAGGCATTCCATGGAGCATGCTTTATTAGTTTGGTCATTAACCTTGCTTGGGCCTTTCAGAAATTTTAGTTATAACTTATAAAACATAAGGAAATATCCAAAGTTTTTAACAGAGAGTTTTACTCTACTATCAAAGACCATTAAAATAGAAACTATTCATCTTCATGGAGAGCCAAAATACCCAAATATGACAAAAATATCCAGAAGGATGTTACCTTCCCAGCTGATAGTCTAAAAGAATAAATGCTTAAAATATTGGCTATGGATAGCTGTTCTTTTTAGACATGTTGATCCACTTCTATGTTGAAATCATTTGACATTTACTAGTTTGAAGAAAAGATAACCACTATTATAATACAGTAGTAGTCAACTATATTTCAAAATAGTTCAACATTTTATATCATATATATATATATATATACGTGTGTGTGTGTGTGCCCCCAAACTGGGCAGAAATAAGATCAGCCTTTTTTGTTGAAGTCTGAACTAGCCGCTAAACACTAATCCAAATAGTGTTTTCTGCTTCTCTCCAAATGTAACTCCTGGCAATGCCTATGGCAGAAGTTGAAACACAAAGATGAGAGGCACTATCCTTGTTTCTCTAGATTCAGACACCTACACAGGTATCATATACACCATTAACTTCCAATTATTAAAGGATCCTACCTTTCATAATAAAAGAGGAAAAATATATTTTCCTTCTACCCTTCTAGGTTCTCAGCTTGGGTCTCTCTGTAACCAAAGAAACATTAACAGGAGAAAAGCATTTACTTTACTTTACTTGATACTTATAAGATGTTTAATGTTTTTACTGTATTGCAATTTTACTATTCCATGTGTTTTACCTATTACTTTATTTATGGAGAACTAGAAGTGTCAATACAAGAGTTCTCTACACTTTCTACTCAAAGAGGAGTCTATGAACCAGCACAGTGTTTTTTTTTTTTTTTTTGGAGACTTAATAGGAATGCAGAATCTCAGGTCCAGTCAAAGCCTACAAATTCAAAATCTGTATTTTTTATTAAGAAGATCCAAGTGATTAAAACATACTGTCCTTGCTGATAGAGCATTGATACGCACTGTCTTTCCAGTGCAAACACATGGGACTAATAATATACTCAATACCAGTAGAACAGAGTGGGAAGAGTTATGTAGTTTAGAAAAAGCCAAGCCAGGCATCCTGATATATCTTCTCATAAACCTATTGATTACTCTACCTTTCAGTTCCTTCAAAACAAGGATCACCTTTCAATCCATAGCAGTTATCATGTTTTAAATTTACTAATTTAGTGAATGCTTGGGATTCACTCACCAGTGATTTTCTCACCAGATCAATAAACCTGTTCCTCTAAAATCAAAGCAGTATCTTCTAGAATAATTTGACCTTCTAAGATATGAATGTTGAGTAATAAAATTTCCTCACAAAACAAAACTCAGGTGAGTTACTAAAGTATTATATTGTTACTCAAATCGAGAATAACTCAGTCACTGTATATAAAAACATTAACATTAAAAATAATTACGCTAACATCCATAAGATCTTAATACAGTTCAGTCCTTCCAGTGAGCCCAATTTGAACACTAAGAAGGAAGTCACTGGGAAACTATATTCACAATATAATCTTCTGAAAGAATTCATTTTAATTAAAAACCAGGTGGTCCTGAGTTTTCCTCTAAGGCTCTATGTTAAAAAATCCCATTGATCATACATTCTATAATGAAAGATCCAACTATAAACCTGAAGGAAAATGGAACAGATGAATAAAAATATTCTCATTCTACTTAATATAATCTTGGTTTCCAGTAGGGGTTTATAATTATAACACTGAAAGTAGAAACCATGAAGCACAAAGCTAGTAGGTTAATTAAAGATTAAAAAAAAAATTCTCTCTATAAAAAAATCTACATAATTCAAAGGCATATTTACCTAAATATGAACGCAACGTTTATAAATAATGAAAAGACTAATATATCAAAGGAAAAATTGGGGGAAAGGATATGATTAGGAATTTCACCAAAAAAATGACCAAAAACCACAAAATATGTTTGTCACTTTAATAATAAAAAAAAGCAAAGTAAAAGAGTAAGATATTGCCAATCATTTTGACTGACATAAAATTCTAACTATATTAGCCAGTGTTTACAAGAATTTGAGAATGCTTACTCTGATGCATTACTGGTAGAAAGGTGAAAATTTAGCAACAGGCAGCAAAAGTCTGAAACATTTGCGTACTTTTTGAAAAAGCAAATCCAACCTTTCCAAATTTACCTTTAGAAAATAATCTGATCAGTGTGATGATGTTCAATATGTAACTATTAAAAACCTGTAAGCAACGTAAGTGCCAAGTAAGACAGCTCATTTGAATAAGCTATGGTACCTCCATACCGTGTAACAAGATGCAAAGATTGAACATAAGAATGTACAATGATATGAAAAGAAGTTCAAAATGTGTTAAACAGAAAAAATAAAAAGTATACAATATGATCACTTTTCAAAAAAATGTGTAAATGGATGGATAGCTAAATGGATGAAAAGTGACATACAAAGAAACTATATAGATGAATATATCAAGCAATAGGTATAGATAGGATAGGTAACAGACTGGAAGGATATTCAACAAAACCTCAACAACTTTATTTAAATGATTGGTATGTTTATGGGTACATATCTGTGATTCCTAGTTAAACTGAACTTTTTAATATGTTAAAAAATTATCTTGTGAGTCTTCTAATCTGTACTTGGTCCACTTTTCTATTAGGATTTCAGCATTCTAGGTGTCAACTTATATGAATTCTTTGACCATGAAGATGCAATGTCTCTGAAATAGTTGCTGCTAATAGTTTTTTCTAGGTTATTTTCCCCAAGGATTTATTTTCCATTCAAAAATTATTAAACTTTTACGTAGCCAAACCTATGGTTTTCCCTTTTAATTTTTTTATTTTTAATTTATGTGGGTATAGTTATACATATTTATAAGGTACATGAGATGTTTTGATATAAGCATGCAATGTGAAATAAGCACATCATGAAGAATGGGGTATCCATCTCCTCAAGCATTTATCCATTAAGTTACAAACAATCCAATTACACTCTAAGTTATTTTAAAATGTTCAGTTATTATTAACTATAGTTATCCTGCTGTGCTAGCAAATAGTAGGTCTTATTCTATTTTGTTTTTGTATCCATTAACCACCCTAACCTCCCCACTAATTTCCCGCTACCCTTCACAGCCTCTGGTAAACATCCTTCTACTCTCTATGTCCACAAATTCAATGGTTTTTTATTCTTAGATCCCACCAACAAGTGAAAATGTGTGATGTTTGTCTTTCTGTGCCTGTCTTATTTCACTTAACATAATGACCTTCAGTTCCACTCATGTTGTGGTAAATGACTGGATCTCATTCTTTTTTATGTCTAAATAGTACTTCATTGTGTATAAGTACCACATTTACTTTATCCATTCATCAGCTAATGGAAACTTAGGTTGCTCCCAAATCTTAGCTATTGTAAACAATGCTGTAACAAACATAGGAGTGCAGATATCTCTTCAACATACAGATTGCTTTTCTTTGAGGTATATATGCAGCAGGAGAATTGCTAGATGGTATGGTAGCTTAATTTTTAGCTTTTTGAGGAACTTCTAAATTGTTCACCATAGTGGTTGTACTAACTTACATTCCTTCTAACAGCGTACAAGGTTCCCTTTTCTCCATGTCCTCACCAGCATTTGTTATTGCCTGTCTTTTGGATATAAGCCATTTTAACTGGGGTGAGATGATATCTCATTATAGTTTTGATTTGCATTTCTCTGATGATCAGTGATGTTGAGCACCTTTCATATGCCGGTTTGTCATTTGCATGTCTTCTTTTGTGATATGTCCATTCAACTATTTTGCCCATCTTTTTATCGGATTATTAGATATTTTTTCGTATAGAATTGTTTGAGCTCCTTATATGTTCTGGTTATATATTGTCAGAGGGATAGTTTGCAAACATTTTCTCCCATTCTGTGAGTTGTGTCTTCATTTTGTGGATTGTATCTTTTGCTGTGCAGAGACTTTTGAACTTGATGTAATCCCATTTGTCCCCTTTTGCTTTGGTTGCCTGTGCTTGTAGGGTACTGTTCAATAAATCTTTGCCCACACCAATGTCCTGGAGATTTTCCCCAATGTTTTCTCATAGTAGTTTCATGGTTTGAGGTCTTAAACTTAAGAGTTTAATTCATTTTGATTTGATTTTTGTATATGGCAAGAGAGAGTAGGGATCTAGTTTCATTCTTCTATATATGGACATCCAGTTTTTCCAGCACCATTTATTGAAGAGACTGTCTTTTCCTTTCCCCAGTATATGTTCTTAGCACCTTTGTCAAAAACGAGTTCACTGTAGGTGTCTGGATTTGTTTCTGGGTTTTCCATTCTGTTCTATTAGTCTATGTGTGTTTTTATGCCAGTACCATCCTGTTTTGGTTACTTAACTCTGTAGTATAATTGGAAGTAAGTTATGTTATTCTTCCAGTTGTGTTCTTTTTGCTTAGAATAGTTTTGAGTCTTTTTTGGTTTCATATAAATTTTAGAATTTTTTTTTCTATTCCTGTGAAGAATGTCATTGGCATCTTGATAGAGATTACATGAATCTGTAGATTGCTTTGATAGTATGAACATTTTAACAATATTGATTTTTCCAATCCATGAACATGGGATATTTTCCCAGTTTTTTTGATGTTCTTTTCCATTGTTTTCATTAGTGTTTTATAGTTTTTATTACAGAGATCTTTAACTTCTTTGGTTAATTCTTAAGTAATTTTATGTGTGGCTATGTGCACGGAATTACTTTCTCTTTCAGATTGTTCACTGTTAGCATGTAAAAAAACGCTGCTCATTTTTGTATGTTAATTTTGTATACTACAACTTTAGTGAATTTATTGGTTCTAAAAGTTTCCAAATATAAGATTATATCATCTGCAAACAAGCATAATTTGACTTATTTCTTTTCCATTTGGATACCCTTTGTATCATTCTCTTGCCTAACTGCTCTAACTAGGATTTCCAGTATTATGTTAAATAACAATGGTGACAGTGGGTATCTTCATCATGTTCCAGGTCTCAGAAGAAAAGCTTTCAATATTTCCCCAGTATGATACAAGCTGTGGGTCTGTTGTATATGACTCTCCTATGTCGAGGTATGTTCCTTCTAACCCCAGTTTTTTTTAGGGTTTTTATCATGAATGGATTAATTTTATCAAATCGATTTTCAGCATCAATTGAAATGATCATGTGATTTTTATCTTGCATGTTGATGCAATGTATCACACTGATTGATTTGAATAAGTTAAATCATCCATGTATTTCAGGGATAAATCCCACTTGGTCATGATAAATGATCTTTCTAATGTATTGTTGAATTTGGCTTGCTAGTATTTTGTGGGATATTTTTGCATCAACATTCAAAGATACTGGTCTGCAGTTTTCTTTGTTTGACGTGTCTTTGCCTGGTTTTGATATTAGGGTAACACTGGCCTTGTAAAATGAGTTTGGAAGGATTCTCTCCTCTATTTTTTTCAGAATAGTTTGAGTAGAATAGGTATTAATTATTTAAATGTTTGGTGGAATTCAGCAGTAAAGACATCAGGTCCCAGGCTTTTCTTTAGTGCAGGACTTTTTGTTGTGGCTTTGATCTCATTACTTGTTACTTCTCTGTTCAGGCTTTGGGTTTCTTCCTGGTTCAATCCTCGCAGGTTTTATATATAAGTATGCCCACTTCTTTCAGATTTCCAATTTATTGGCGTATAGTTGTTCATAGTAGTCACTAATGATCCTTTGAATTTCTGCAGTATCAGCTGTAATGTCTTCTTTTACATTTCTAATTGTATTTATTTGATTTTTTTTTTCTTAGTCTGGCTAAAGATTTGTCAATTTTGTTTAACTTTGCAAAATACCAACATTTTAATTGTTCTCTTGTTTCTTATTTCAATTTCATTTATTTGTGTTTTGATATTTATCTTTTCTACTAATTTTAAATTTGATTTGCTCTTGCTTTTCTGGTTCTGTAAGATGTATCATTAGATTTTTTTATTTGAAGATTTTTCTCTTTTTTGATGTAGGCACTCATAGCTATCAAATTCTCTCTTAGTACTGCTTTTCCTGCATCTCATAGGTTTTGGTATACTGTTTACATCATCATTTGTTTCCATAATTTTTTCAATTGCACTCTTAATTTCTTAATTGACTCAATGGTCATTCAGGAGCATACTGTTTAATTTTCATGTAGTTGTATAGTTTCCAAAATTCTTCTTGTTATGAATTCCTGGTCTTATTTCACTGTGGTCACAGAAGCTGCTTAATATTATTTCAATACTTTTGAATGTTTAAGACTTGTTTTGTGACTTAACATATGGTCTATCCTTGAGAATAATCCATGTGCTAAGGAAAAGAATGTGCATTCATGTATTCTGCAGCTCTTAGATAAAAGAATGTTCTGTAAATATCTTCTTAGATCTATTTAGCTTACAGTGCAGGATAAGGCTGATGTGTCTTTGTTGATTTTCTTTTTGGAAGATCTGTCTAATGCTGAAAGTGGGGTGTTGAAGTCTCCATCTGTTATTGTAGTGGGATCTACATCTCTCTTTAGCTTTAATATTTTCTTGATATATCTGGGTGCTCCAGGGTTGGGTACATACATATTTAAAATTGTTATATCCTGTTGCTAAATTGACACCTGTATCACATTACAGAGTGACCTTGTCTCTTCTTATACTTTCGCTCTGGAAATCTGTTTTGTCTGACATAGTGATTCCTGCTTTTTTTGGTTTCAATTGGCATGGAACACCTTTTTTATCTCTTTATCTTTAGTCTGTATGTGTCTTCTTGGTGAAGAGTGTTTCTTGTAGCAAACAATGAGTCTGGTTTTTCACCCATTCATCCAGTCTGTGTCCTTTGATTGGAGAGTTTCGTCCATTTTCATTCAATGTTATTATTGATAAGAACTTACTCCTACCATTTTGTTATTTGTCTTCTAGTTGTTTTGTGATCTCCTCTTCTTTCATTCTCATCTTCCTCCAGTGATATTTCATTTCTCACTTTTTTATTTTTTGTGTATCCATTTTATGTTTTTTGATTTGAGGTTTCCATGAGGCTTATAAATACTCTCTTATAACCCATTATTTTAACCTGATAGTAACTTAACACTATTTGCATGAACAAACAAGTAAAAGAAAATAAAACTCACTCTAACTTCATTTTCCGGCTTTTAACTTTTGTTATTTCTATTTATGTCTTATTTTACTATGTCTTGAAAAATTAATTTTTTATTAGATCATTTAGTCTTTCTACTTAGAATAAGAGTAGTTTACACATCACATTACAGTGTTATAATATTCTATGATTTTCTGTGTACTTATTATTACCAGTAAGTTTTATACCTTCAGGTGATTTATCGCTCATTAATGTTCCTTTCTTTCTGATTGAAAGAAAAGCATTTCCCCTTTAGCATTTCTTGAAGGATGGGTCTGGCATTGATGAAATCCCTCAGCTTTTCACTGTCTGAAAAAGTCTTTATTTCTCCTTGATGTCTGAAGGAGAGTAAATGTTTTCTTTTCTTCAGCACTTTAAATACGGCATGCCACTCTCTCGTGGCCTGTAAGGTTTCCACTGAAGAGTCTGCTGTGAGTTGTACTGGAGCTCCATTGTATGTTATTTGTTTCTTTTCTCTAGTTCTTTTACAATCCTTTCTTTATCCTTGACCTTTCGGTGGTTAACTATCCAGTGCCTTCACTTAGTTTTCTCTGGGTTAAACCTGCTTGGTGTTCTATAACCTTCCAATACTTGGATATTTACATCTTTTTCTAGGTTTGAGAAGTTCTGTTATTATCCCTATCTCTTGAATAAACTTTCTAACCCTATCTCTTTCTTTATCTCTTCTCTAAGGCCAATAACTCTTAGATTTGCCCTTTTGAGTCTATTTTCTAGATCCTGTAGGCATGCTTTGTTGTTTTTTCTTTTGTCTGCTCTGTGTATTTTCAAATGCTAATTTGAAAGCTCACTAATCCTTTCTTCTGCTTGATCTATTCCAGTATTAAAGAACTCTGATGCATTCTTCAGTATGCCAATTCCATTTTTCAGGTCCAGAATTACTGCTGGATTCTTTTCAATTATTTCAATCTCTTTAATTTATCTGATAGAATTCTGAATTCTTTGTTATCTTGAATTCGAGTTTCCCCGACACAGCTGTTTTAAATTCTCTGTCTGAAAGGTCACACATCTGTTTCTCCAGGATTGGTCCCTGGTGCCTTATTTATTTCATTTGGTGAGGTCATGTATTCCCAGATAATGTTGACGCTAGTAGATGTTCTTCATGGTCTGAGCATTGAAGAGGTAGATATTCATTATAGTCTTCACTGTCTGGGCTTATCTGTATCCATTCTTCTTGGGAAAGCTTTACAGATATTTGAAATGACTTGAGTGTTGTGATCTAAGCTATTTCTGCCTTACGGGGCACCCAAAGCCCAGTCACACTGTGTTCTTGCAGACTCACAGAGGTACCATCTGGAGAGGACAGTCTTGGACAAGATCTAGGAAAATTCTCTGGATTACCACGTAGACTCTTGTTCTCTTCCCTTACTTTCCCCCACACATACAGTCTCTCTCTGTTTTGAGTCACCGAAAGCTGGGGGTGGAGTGAACAAGTACCCCTGTGGCCACCACCACTATGACTGCACTGGTTCAGACCTGAAGACAGCACAGTGTTGGGTCTCACATATGGCCTGCTGTCACCACTTCCTGGCTACTGCCTATGTTCACTCAAGGCCCTGGGACTCTTCAATCAGCATGTGCAAAGACAGCCGGGCCTATGTTCTCTCTTTCAGGATAGAAAGTTCCCAAGACCTCAGGTGGGTTCAGAAGTACCTTCTGGGAGTCAGAGACTAGAGTCAAAAGCCGTAGAAGTTTATTTTATGTTCTATTGTATCGTGGCCGAGCTGGCAAACCACAACACATGGCTCTTCCCACTCTTTCCTCCTTTTTCCAAAGGCAGTGGAGCCTCAACCCATAGCTACTGACATTCTTAGACCTTAGGAGCACTGCCAGACTATTTCCAATGTTCCCTTAAGGCCCAACGTCTCTTAAGTCAGCTTGTGGTAAAGGCTGCCTGGCCTGAGATGCTCTCTTAACTGCAGTGGGCTCCCCTCTGGTCCAGAGGGGGTTCAGAAATGCCATCCAAGAGTCAAGTCCTTGGATGGGGAATTTGAGTTCCTGGAATCAGGGACCCCAAGAACCTGCTTGGTGCTCTACCCCACTGTGGCGGTGTTGGTACCTGAAACCAGGAAGTTTCAGAAGTTCATCAAGGCCCTCAATGTAGTGCCTGGGTATCACTGCTGGTTATTCAGGTCCCAAGAACTCTTCAGTTAGCAGGTGATGAAAGCTGCCAGGTCTGGGTCCTTTCCTTCAAGGCAGTAGATTCCGTTCTGGCCCAGGGTGTGTCTGGAAATGTCATCTGGGAGCTGTAACAGAGGCCTCATGACTCTGACTGGGGCCTGATCCTGATGTTGGTGGGCTGATATCCAAGATGCAAGACAAAGTCCTCCCCGCCCTTTCCTCTCTTCAGGTAGATGGAAGGGGTCTCTTTTTGGAGCCTTGAGCTGTGCATCCTGGGTTTAAAGGAAGGGTGATGCCAGCACTCCCTTGGCTGTGCCAGCTGGTGTCTTAGTACGTCACATGCCCCACCCAGTCCACTGTTGCTGGGCCTAGTTCAGCACTAGGACCCTCCCAGGAATCGCAGTTTTTTTGGCCTAGACTGCCTTTCAAGTTTAAATGTTCTATGAGTGGGCATCAGCTGAGTTTGGTTCAGACTTTCTTTCTGCTCTAACAGGACAGCACTGAGTTCAATGCCTCATAATTGCTGTTTTCTACCTCATTCAGTGCCCATAGACACTCTCCACACACACCACTGCTGCCAGGCGTTGGGGAGGGGTGGAAGTGGAATGGTGTCTGTGGCGATTCAGGGCTGTTTTTCTAATCTCTTCAGTGCCCTTTTCAGCCATATGAAGTTAAAACCAGTTACTGTGAGTGCTCACCTGATTTTCAGTTCCTATGAAGTTGTTTTCTTCTATGTAGATAGTTGTTAACGTGGTGTTCTTGCAGGGGTAGGAGGTGGCGATCAGTGATGGGTGGGACCTCCTATTCTGCCATCTTGCTCTGCCTCCTCCCTCTGTTGCTTTTTTAATTTTATGCTTAAAGTTATTTATTGTTACTAAATCAGACAGTCAATTCTATTTTTTATAGTTTTCAGAGATCTTATACTTTTATATCTTTAAATATCTGGAATTTATTTCAGTATATGATATACAGTAAAACTAGAACAAACCTAATTTAAATGTTTCCACACTTGTTAACCAATTGTCCCTGGGCTACTTAATAGTCCATCATTCCTCCACTTACTTATAATACCAACTCAAAATTTTACATATTTGAAGCTATCTTGATTTTCCTTCTTTTCCATTTCCCTTTTGTTAAAATGACACTGCCTTAATTATTGTAGTGTAGGGAAAATTGTCTTTCTTTTCCATCACTGGAGTCATGACTCATGACTAAGGCCCTTACAACAAAAGACAGATTAATAAGGAAAAGCATACATATTTATGTAAGTTATGTGACAGAAGCCTTCAGAAATGGAGAACCAAAAAACACAGGTAAACATGTTTATTCTTATGCTTAGGTTTGATCACAAGTGGTAAGTAACGGAGAAGTATGATTGGATAAAGAGAATATGAGCTAATAATAATAAACTGGAAGGGACCTCAGCAAGGCCTGTTTGTTCAGATTCTTCTCTGCGTCCTTTGTCTTCAGAGATAAGGACATTCCTTTCCTCCTGGTATAGGGAGAGTACCTCTCAAATGAACGTCTTAAAGTCTACTTCAAGTGAAGATCACAAAATTCTTTATGGCGTGCTTCAGTAGAGAAGTGCAAGCGATAGTCAGAGAGATCTTCCGGCTTCTGCTGTTTTCTCAAATGCCAAGGTGCCATATTTTGGGATAACAAGTCTTGAATCCCATCAGTAGTTTTACAACTTACCAAATGCTTATATTAGCTATTTCCCCCGTTCCTTCTGAGAAGTAAACATTAGATTTAGATTTACTGGCCAATTTTTTAAAATCACTTTTAAAAGTTTAATTATATCAATTCTGTGAATTAATATGTTAAGAACAGCCATCTTTGAGTATATTTAGTATTCACTTGATAAAAATTGTCTCAAGTCTCAGCAAACTTATCATTTTCATTACGCAGTACCCACATGGTTTTTCTTCCTAATGTTACATCAAGGTATTTTGCATTTTCATTGTATCTCAAACAGGAATTTTGTTGTATATTTTTCTAAGTTAGAAAGCATGAAAGCAACTCAGCCAAATAAATTGTTCTAAGAAACCTATTTTAAAATCAATTCTGACACAAAATTCGTAAGCAATAAACAAACTATAAACTTTTCACAAGTACAATGAGTAAGTAATAGAGCGCAAACAATGGAAATAACCAAAGTATTATGTAACAAACATATGAATTCAGTAAAAAAGGTAAATTAAATTCTCTTCAGTTTTCCTCTCCTTAAAATAAGAGATAATCCAAGTGAAATTCAAAATCTATTTTATCAAAAATCATCAGACAGCGCACATATTAAAATTCCCAGAGAAAAATTTACACTTCAAATTGTATGGTAAGCCATAATGTTCTAGTTTATAATAATCAAATTTATTAAGAATAGTGTATTAAAATAAAACAATCAATTTTCTGGATCACACACTATTAGGAATAACTCTCCTGGCCGGGGAATGGGGTAGTTAGGGAGAAGGCAGGAATGCCCTCCCTCTGTGTAGCATGAATGACAGCACTATCTGCTAAGGGGAGAGCTTAATTCTCTGGAATTCAACCCTACTATATAACAGATGCGGGGCTTCCTATGATGCAAATTGCCAGGGAGGATTTAGGCTGGACTAAGAAGACATTCATTATAGAAGAGTCAGATACAATAATTCTTTGGGGACTTGTGAGTAAGCAAATATGCAGAATTACCCATGGTTGCTGCAATTTTGACCTCAGAAAAATCCATGGTATGTATTTCCTAGAAAACAGCCTGGCTTTTCAGAAATCAAAACAGAAATCTAGTGTAAAGATGTGTGCATTTGGTCATTTGTTAAATATACTTATTGATGACCTAAGTACAGGGTATTTGGAATAATCTCAATCAATCCTCAACCAAAATACGGAAGGATGTAAAGGAATAAATGTCTCAGGTTTGAGAAAGTATTTAATAACTAGAGCAAATGTTGTAAAACTTTAATTTTGAATTCTTTCTGATATAGGTTTGTTTTATCATTCAATATTTTTCTTCCACATATCAATAAAGATTATAGTTGCTCATGCTTTAACAGTACTCTAAATTGAAATAAAATTTAACAATCTGGGTTAATATTATTAACTGAACACAGAAATAAAATGAAGTAATTTCCAAATATTCATTCTCTAGCTTCATCATTCAATCTATTATGTGCAAATACTCCCAAAGTCTTTATTCACTAATACCAGACTTAAAATCAAATATACAAAATTTGTTTTATGAGAAAATGTAATATGAAAACTGCCTTCCATTCAACATAAAACCCTTTCATGAATTAAGTGTGAATTTGACTAGAAGTTGAATCAACTCATTTTAATAACAACTATACTTCACTTCATAGTAGTATCATATTGTTTACTTATAAAATTTGACAAAGCTAAAAGTTTTATGAAACTGATCTGTCTTTACACATAGAACTTGACAAAGTAATTCATGAAAAAATGAATATATATTACCTAGTTTAAAGAACATTTTACAACCATTTTTCTGAAATAAGGGTTGACTTACAAGGTATAGTTATTTGAGAAAAGAGAGTTTATGGCTACACAAGTCAGTATTATTTACTTTTGATTTCTGTATTAACTCTTTCATGAAAAAATATGACTTAAACAAGTAATTATTCTGAAGTAGTAACTGAGCCTTAGTGAGAAAAATCAGAGCTCCAAAATATATTGAAATGAAATATTCTTAGATAGAAAAGAATAGAGCAATAGAGATGATGATGATGATTCTCATTTACACTGGATTTTAAAGAAGGACTTCAACAAAGTGACTATGTGTCTTTTAAACATCCAGGGAACAAAGCCAGAGATCTGAGAACAGTTAGTGCTATAAAAAAAGGTTAAAAACTCACCAATTCTGACAAATGTAAGTAGGTATTGGATTAAATAAAAGTAGCTTCTTTAATGGACAATGGTACACTGTTCTCTAAGCTGTATAATGAGAGAAAGAATAAAAACAGTCATTTTAGGAAATGACAGGGCTGAGTTGTATAGTGATCCTTCAGTTGTTGAAAAGATATAGAAATGTATTGGAAAAAATTAGTTCCTGCAATTTATCAGGTTGCTAATATTTTTGAAACAAGCAATTCTATTTTAAGTTCTATGATAGTTGATGGACACCAATAAAACTCAGTGTCCTAAGTCAGATACAATTTCTTTCAAATATTATATTTCTAGCTCTCAGAAAGCAATGGCAAAAATCATTTATTAGCATGCTCATGCCAGACCCACTCTGATCTACTTATTTGTTCACATTTGGATTTTAGTTACCTTACATTATCAGGCACTAAAAGAAACCAAGAAGAGATAATGTATTTATAGACTTCAACCTTCTAAAGAAAAATGTTATACAACATGTAACATATGAAAAAATAAAAGCATGTTATCTAGTAGATGTAGTAATAATCATAAACTTGGTAAAAACAGAAGTGAATAACTGCAATTGAAAAAACATGTTGAAAAAATATATACTCACTCACTTCTGTGACTAAAATTAAAAAGACTAACAACATCAAGTGTTGGTGAGGATGTAAAATTACTGGAACTGCCATACACTGCTGGTGGGAATGTGAAATATTACAGCCACTCTGGAGAACAGTCTAACATTTCAACATATGTGTACCAGCAACTCCATGCCCAGATATTTACTCAAGAGAAATTAAAACTTATGTTCACACAACAACTCAGCAGGCAAATGCTTACAGCAGCTTTATTCATAATCACCAAAAACTGAAACAACTAAAAAGGTCACCAAATGCTAAACGAATACATTGTGGTGTATCTATACAGCAGAATACTATTCAGCAATGGCAAAAAAAAAAAAAAAAAAAAAAAAAAAAAAAAAAAAAAAAAAAAAAAAAAAGCCCAAAAAAAAAGAAAATTAAAAAATTTTATGCTAAGTGAGAGAAGCTAGACACAAAATGGTACATACTGTATGATTTCACTGACATGAAATTCTAAAAAAGGCAGAACTATAGTGAAAGAAAGATCAGTGGTTGCCAGGGTCAATGGGTATATGTAGGAAATTGGCGTCAAATGATATATGGGAGACATTTTCAGGCTGATGCAAATGTTTGATGACTGCACTGATAGTTATAGGGCTGTACACATTTTTCAAATCTCATTGAATTATGTATTCAATATTGAGAAATTTTATTGTATGTTAACAATACCTCAATAAGGCTTATTTTTTAAAGTATACAAAAAATAGAAAGTTTGTATATAGAATTTCTAATCTTTTCTGCTTTAAAAATAAGATAATGAAACATTTAAAGAAGGAAACAAATGTGATTAACTTATTAAAAGAAAAAAATGAGGTAATAACAAATCACATAAGTATTAATAAATAGAATCAATAAATCTATGCAGTTTTATAACAAAGATATTGTTATTAAGAGTTTTAAGAAAAATAAGGTCACAATGCTGTGTAATGGAAAAAGCTGTTTTCAGCTTGGATCCCATTCATCAAGTTACCTTGTTATTTCTCTATCACAGGAAGCAAATTATAAACATCATGATTGGATGGCAGAGAATTCTGGTAGAGGCAGAAAAAAATAGATGGAGGACAGAACACTCAGGTAAGAGACAGAAAGAGCTACACAGTGAAGAAAGAGAAATCATTAATCAGTTTACAGCCTGTATTTTGGGGAGTCATTGAAACAAGTACATATGTGTGGAGATTCATTAAAAGAAAAGTTACCTGGAATTAGTTTTAATGAAATAAAATGGAAAGAGGAAAATTTTTTAAATGCATGTTTTAAAAAAAATACAGTAAATGTTCTGAAAAATAAGAAGCAATTTCTTAGCCTAAACCAGCAAGGAACAAGGGTAATACGGGTCACGCAACCAGACTAACTAAGCTTGCCCACAAGCTTTTTACTGTGTAAGAGACACCAGTTTTCAACTTTTATCCTTTTCATTTAATTATTTATGTTTAAGCAAATATATAATAAAATGCATGCAGTGCATTTATTAATCACCGAAGCATGTGTGTTCAATTACTCTCAAGCAACTCTTTTGTTATCAAATGTAGATTACTAGACTACATAGACCACATTATGGCAAAGAGTAGGAAAATCAAAGAATTCTCTCTAAGCTTAAAAAAGCAGTAACATGGATTGAATATTACAGAGGTTGATGAGTAAGAAATAAATGGAATTGCTGAGGAAGACTTTATACATAAACAATATACATACACATACACACAAAGACATATACACCTGTGCACCCATGTGTATGTGTGTAGATGTGTAAAATGTCCTGTTTCCTTAAATTAGGAAATGATTTTAATTCTGAAAACAGTATATAAACCAAAATTTTCAGAGTCAATTTTATGAACTTCCTGTATCATTTAGATTTTAATGTCTTAGAATTTACTAAATGATTTGTTATAATAGATTAAATATTAGTTTATTACATTGATAGTCTGTAGGAACTTACTCAATTCTCAAAAAATGATGTCAATATTGTTCATGTAAAGTTCAAAATACATGAACATTAACATTAAAATAAACAATTAGCTAATAGATCAGAAAATACACACCAATTCAAAGGAATACAATTGAAGAAGCTCATAATGACAAGATGCGTTGAAATAGAAATGAATCTATATAGGATAAAGAAAAATACCCAATTTCTATACCTACCTAAATCAGAAATGATGAACTAATGATGGAAAATACTTAAAAACAATTATTCTTAAGAAAACAGGTTCCAAGATCATCTGCTTTATGAAGTAATGGGAAATAAATGTTTTCATTATTCAAAAGGTATGCAAGACATATTTTACTCTTAAATAGGTAAAGACATATTTATTTATTAGAATAAAACCTAGTTCCATCTAGATTATAAGGCAATAACTCAATTTTAATTATATGAAATTAATAGATAGCTTTTTCTGGAACTGAAGGAATAGTGGATCCTTGTACAGACGACTGAAATACTGAACCAAACATGCTAATCGTTTTGGGTTGTATTTCTACAACCCAAATTATGACTGAATAACAGAAGTATATTCTATGGAAATCTGTGCTCTGCACAGTGAAAAAACTTAATGGTGGACATGTAAGTAAACATGTTTAAGCTCTGACAAATAGCCAATGTCAAGAAAGCATTACTTAACTTTAAAAAAAAAAAAAAAATCATTAGCCGAATGAAACACTCTACTTCCAAAGAGAAAAACTCATGGCAAAGCCACCAAAGTAGCCTTCTAACCTAAACCATCCATCAGCCGGGAACCATGGACAACATACAAATGTCGTATTTCATCAGCTCTGCATTCAAGTGCATGCTGTTGATCCAGGCTGAGAATTAAGTGAAAAATGATTTGCACCAAAACCAAAATGTTTCTCATCCATCCTATTTTGGGTTTTACAACTCATGGCTCTTTCCCAATTTTCCCAGCTTTTCACCTCTACATCTAGGGTTCCTCCAAACAAGATATTTATAAAACCATAATCTACAGACTATAAGATAACCATCTGTTCTCTTTCCTTTACCAACAGCAGCAATATTCATTTTCTTCTCTCTCACATTGCAGAAGAGAAGCTCTTCATATCAGACACCACTCATTTTTATAGTATTGTCCAAAGGGTTGACAGCATTGTTTTATAATTACAACCACCTTTCTCCCTACTTTTTTATAGAATTTGGAAGGGAAAATAATAGGAAGAAAAATAGAAAATGCTTTGCTCCACAACTGCAAACTTAATTCCTGCACCTATGAATCCCCAACTTCTTCTACTCACATACATTTGTTCTACCTCTACAATCATCAATCTTGCTAATGCAACAGCGAGCATACTCGGCCTTCTTCTAAAAGCAACAAGAAGATTGCCCTTTTTCAAAAATTATTCTGTACTGTTCTGTGGCCACAGTAGCACTTTTCACAGTTGGGATTATTCTCCACATTGTTGTATCCAGTCAAAGCCACTCAAGAATTCCTATGGTCCCAGCAGCACTAAAAATACATAACAGCCTCCTTACAATAATGACTGTGAATCACAGCATTCCTCGGCTGACATAAGTAGTTAAAATAGTTGAAAAAAAAAGTTAAATAAAACTTTTTAAAAAGTTCAAGTAAAAAAAAAATGAAAAGGGGGTTGAAAAGGACTCCCCTACCGTCTAACAATATTAAAGTCTGTCTCAAATTTACAAACGTCCTCAGCAACATCAAATGCCGCAGCTTCAAACACAGGCGCCAGCTTCAAGCCCGACAGCTTCAAATGCCGCAGCTTCAAACACGCGCGGCAGCTTCAAACGCGCCAGCTTCAAACAGCCTTGGGGCAGCCATCTTGCACACGCTCCAAGGAGCACAACCTCAGGGCCCTTAGGCGGCCACCCCATCCCAGAGGCCACACAGAGGCTTTGTTGGGGAAAAAAATGGGAAGAAGGAAAAAAAAAAAAAAAAAAAAAGAACAAGAAATATAATTTGCAGACGTTAAATTAGCCCATAGAGGGAGCTCATATAGCCCCATAATTTCACAGTAATTGGAATCTCCTGTAATTTAAAATGTAGCCCCATCATTTGTTAGAGAGAGCTTCCAGAGGTCAAAGAGAGCATGTCTTACTTCATACCGATCTCTGCATGCCTATAAAATGCAATTCCATTTAGACCCCCTTGACCGTGTGTTTTGTTATCGCAACAAAAAGATGATGATTCTTGGCTACATGTTCTCCAAAACCAGCCCAGAAATTAAAGTGACTCGTCTATGTGTGCTGTTAGGGTGAATCCAACTGAATAAAGACCATAATAAGAATAAAGTTCCAACAATTAGAATTGTCATGGCAATAACCTAAATGTCCCCCATTCACGGCGTTCGTTTTAGAAAGCTATGCGCTCTCTTTCAACCTTGACTAGAGATACTCTCGTGGCTATCCATTTCTCTCGCTGTCTAGAGTCCTTAAACCAGGGATGCTGCATGTGCCTTCAGACAAAAGGATAAAACCGGAAAACGAAATGATATAATGGCAGCGAGCCTTTTCAATAAAACATGAGAGGAACAAAATTTTAAATTCTGTGGAAAGATTGAGGAGAAAGTACACTCAAAAATAAAAGAAACATCTAAATGTGCAGCTGAAAGTGGAGCTCTATTGTCTGCTCTTGTGAAACAAATTTTGAAAGGAAACAATAGTTTATATTTATATAATTCTTAAATATTCAGAAAGTTTAAATTTATGTAAAAGTGAAATGGTTTTCTAAAAAACATTTAACCTTTAAAATAACATTATTTCTATCTTAAACACAAAGAATGAGAAGAAAGCTCAATATGTAGGGCTTAATCAAAATTTAATATATGTGAATTTTATTCTTTTGAGATAATCTATTAGGTGCTAGGAAAACATCCATTTCAATTAAATGATTAAATGGTATGTTCATATCTTATCGTTTCTTTGTAATACACCTACTTGTTTTGGGAGTTATGATTACCTTCCTTTGTGGGGACTTACTTGCCTGAAGGTATGGGGCAGAGCTCAATTTAAAACCCATATTCATCACATCTGGGCAAGGTTCTATGTCAGGAATAAAAAGCATCTGAAAATTTTCAGAATTTGCCTCCCTACTCAATAGGGAGTATTTCCTGCCTTCTCTATTTCCTATCTTAAAAGTGCCTTTATTTTCAATGTGTTGATAGTTTCCTGATTGCTATCTCTCATTTCCAAATCAACCAGAAAAAAGTCAAAAACATTGTAGATATGATTAATCAATAACAATGCCATACAAGCTCAGATTCTCCTGGGCATTTAAAGCAAATAATCTTGGGGAGGCTATTCCTGGTTTGGCAAGTATCGGGGCCACCAGGAAGGTCGTGTTGAACATGGTGGGTGACAGAGGATGCAAAGAAGACCCTTAAGGTTTAAGGTCTCAGAAACATGTGAGTTGTTACAAATTGTGAGATCATTCACCAGTGATGGCTTATACTTGCCATGGATCTATGAAGGCTTGTCAATTGTGCATGTTCATGTTCATAAATGATGCCAGATAACTCTATCAAATACAAGCATCTATGTTCAAGTGTTTAATGCTATGTATTATAGAAGATAATAATTGATCAATTATCTGGAAGTCACTAATGATCATGAGCAGGAACAAAGAAAGTAATATTTGTTTATTGTTACCCAGGATATGTCAATAGTTTGTTACTTGGCATTGAGAAAGTTAGCAATCAAGAGTCTTCCACTGAGAAGAAAACAAATGATGAAAAGTGAGTGTAGTCTCTGTTTCTCACTTCTTATATTAGAAGAAATTTCAAGTTACAATGTCTTACTCTATTATAAGCCTGAATATCACCTGACACACATTCCAAAACTGAATAATGTTGTATGACAAATAGGAAAAATGAAGCCTGTTAAAATACAATAATCTTCCTCCTTCTCCACCCTTAACATTGTTAAGAGATACAGTAAAATTGTAAAACTGAAAAAAGGTAGCACCTCTTTCACTGTGAGCTCTGACCAAGCTTGTTATCATGATGGTAGAAGATACACATCCTACAGGTGGCTACTGACCTTTCACATTAATAGAATAAAAAAGATGTTATTTCTCCCACTTTTTAATAACAACAATACAAAATAAAGGTAAAACTATAATTATCTGGAGTGGCTTCACACAGAGATGATTAGCTCGCTTTAAAGTTTAAACAAGAACTATTTTTGATAGCTTAGTTTCCTCATTTAAAATATTTTAAGAATACAGCTGTTCCCATTACCTATAGCATTTCTGAACATGTTGAGATCCTGAGCCCACCAGATCATCAATATGATTATGATTATAGAAAATTACTCCACATGTAGATGAATAGAAGACTACATTGAATATATCTCATTTCATAAAACTTGTTTTTTTCATGAATCTTTGTGGTTCTTGCCATTTGTTTAGCCTTAAGTTTAAAATCTGATGTGAGTTTTGGTTTGTTCAAATATATACAAAAGCAAGCTCTGAGAAAGATTAAGAAAAATTACCACACAGTATTCCTGTAAGAATTAGGTTCCTACATGCCATCTGGTCAGAAGCCTAATTAGTTTCCTGATCACCCAATTTCTGGAATTGAGAAAGTAGGGGTCAAAATTTTTAAAATGAAACAGGAAATCAATGCAAAAATAGCCTTAGTTATCTGTAACTCTGACCAAAGAAAAGCATACCTTTCTCTAAAGCAAGAATCCAATGTGACAGAAGACATATGGAAATTAACATAAATCCATTGGTTAGTTTCTGGGAAACTTTCGACAGTTAACGTTCCACAGGAATAACTTACCCTTACTTAAATATATTTAGTAGGCACATCAAAAATATTATTTTCTATAAGTTGCTTATATTTGAGGACCTGTTAATGTCCTCATTTACAATGATAATGGTGGAAGAATAAACCACTAAAATACATTAATATAGAGAACTTTTCTTACTCTACTGCAGGAGAAACCTGACAAAAGTCTGTACTGAATTTATTAAATTATAGATAATGGTAATATTTTCCACAATCACCAAGCTAAAAAACCTTGAGTATACCTTTAACTAAAATATAAAGAAATTATATACTTAAGCCAAAGAGTGGGAGTCAGGGGATGCTTGAAGTAAATGGCATACTTTAATGGGAGGAGGTATAGGATGACTCTAATATTAGGCCATTATTCCTCCTTCAGAATGTTACTGAATCTTAGCCTCCTAAATCTGTTGTGGCTGCATAATCATTTAAAAGTGTACTTTTTGAGAGCATAAGTAATAGTAATAGTTACTCCCAGACAAAAGGTCTAAGGTATAGTGGCCTGTGCAAACCAGGCTCTCTAGTTGCCCTATTTATACCAGGATGATTTGAAACAGCTGCTTTCCACAAGAAGCTGTTGCTAGCACTGGACATATTTTGAAAAATTAGTTACCTGTGGGATACTCTAAAAATTAGATCTGGTCCAATTTAATAGGCATATGTTTTAACAAATTCTGAAGCTAATAGGTTGAGGACTTGCACTTGTTCAGATCTATAGGAGCTGCTATGCTGCATGAGTATCTAAACATTTTTCACATCTTCCAGCTCCACTGCATTAAATTGCAAAATATTCAAACATTCAGGCATAGTACATAACTGAAGTCAAACATTCAGGCATAGTACATAACTGTGTAACTTCTTACCCATAAAGTAAGAAAGGATTATACTGGCCCTATAAAATGCTTCTTTTGTGAGTTATCAATGAGACTATATATATATATACACACACACATATACTATATATATATATATGGTATATATATATATATAGTATATGTGTATATATATACACACACATATGTACATACACACACAAATACACACACACACACACACACACATATATATTATATAAACAAACTTACAGGAGTGTATTTTGTTCTAAGTTACTTGTGACTTAAAGCATGCTTTTTTGGCTTAACCATTTTAGAACATCTGTGAGATGCAACCACAAAATGGAAATTGCTTAACAAACTATGCATTAAGAGAGCTACAATTTTGTTTCCCTTTGTCAAGGGAAAATAAAATAAATTTTCCATCAGTCACAATGAGAGCTAGAGGGACTGATTATTCAAAATACAGTAGCACCTACATTTCTCCAAATATTCCCCAAGACATGGCATTTGTGCTGAGTGTTCAATAATTTCCTCAAGCTGTACACCTGAAAAATATATGTCTCAAGCCTGGTGTTCATAATCTGGTAGACAACCACATGTGTTCACAGCCCATATCTTTGAGACAATTATTCTCTTGGGTATGCAAATATACTGGGCTTGCAACATGTTTATTCAAAAGAGTGGGCAAGAATGTTTCTTATGTGAGCATCTGCAGGTTTCCATTGGAAATCTGCATACAACAATACATTTTCCCATGAAGTCATTTTTTTAAAATGACAGTTACACATATTTTAAAGCTTTTCCAAGAGTTAAAGAAACTCAACTCAGTAATCATTTTTCGTCAAGAAAACCAGATGAAAGAAACAAAATTAAAGATGTATGTTAGGACCTATTATCCGGTTTATTGTTTAAATCTTTGCATGACATAAGACACAGAATCCTAATATGTATGTGTTTCTAACCCTCCAGCCTGTTCATCATACCCTAGCTACCAGCTATCCCAATGCTGATTCTACGTTTAGCCTCACAACTATTCAGATATTTTCTCTTTTCATTATCAACCTTTTCACTTCCTCGTGAGCATAAATTTTAAACTGTGTGAAATTTTTTAAAAAACTAAAATATTATCATAGCAAACATATTAATGTACATGTATTGGAAATTGATACTAAAAATACACAAATAAGTGAATATATATTTGAAAGAATAGTAAATGTTATGTACACATATGTACAAACACTAAAGCTTACTGATTTGCCATAATACATATAACTAAAATTATATATATAAACAACATTGAGCCCAATAAAGAATAAAAGAACAATTTGTCTTAAACACCCAGGAGATATTTTTGACCATGTTTTATTACCGCATCAAAAATAAATTCAATAACTTCTCAACAACACACTTCATAAGGCCATATTTTCTTTTCCTAATATATTTTTTAAAAAGAGAAAATTCTATTTAAAATTACAATGAATTATTTTATTTAAACTAAATCTACCAGTTATATGAATTAAAATACTGGATAAAATATTTGAAAATTCCTTTAAAATACTTAAAGAGATTTAAATATTTAAATTTAATGCGATTTCAGAGCTAACAACTGGTGAGAAATACAGGCACAAACTTGCGGGTAGGAAGAAGAAAACATGAATATATAAATTGTATACATGAATACTGCTATAATTTGAATATGTCTCCTCCAAAATTCATACTGAGATTGAATCCCCATTCTGATTGTATTAAGAGAAGGAGCCTTTTGTAAAGTAAGAAAGGTATGAAGGATCTGTCCTCATTAATGGATTAGTGCCTTATAAAAGGGCTAGAGGGAACTAACTCTGGCCCTTTTTGTTCTTCTGTCTCTTGCACCACGTGAGGAGACAGTGTTCATCCCCACCAGAGGACGCAGCAGCAAGATGCCATCTTGAAAACAGAGAACAGCCCTCACTAGACACCGAATATGTCAGCACCTTAATCTTGAGCTTCTCAGTCTTTAGCACTGTGAGATTATAAATTTCTGTTCTTTATAAATTACCCAGTCCATTGTATTTCGTTATTGCAGCACAGAAAGACCAAGCCAAGCACCAAACCGCTTTTCCCCAGAAGGCATGTGCTAAGTTTAGCAAAATGTGCTACAGGCAGAGGATAAAGGAAGTCAAATCATAGGGCCTTCCTGTAGCAGAGAGTCTGAGAGGAGACTTTCCCTCACATTATTTTGGAACACAGAGTTGTGTACCTAATATGAAAGTTATCCATAAGCAATGCCTTGTAAGTACTACAAGAACAATTGAGAGAAAAGAAAGAAAAGAAAAAAAAAATGTTATTTGAATAAATGTTGTCTCTGGCAAAACTTCCAGTAGATTTGCTTTCTAGAGGTTCCCAAGAATGTCAAGTTTATGTTGGGTTAAGAGTACTTTCTATTCATCACAAATGCATGCACTAGTTAGAAGCAAATATAAGTCTGGCAGAATGTGCCTTCATTTGGGGCCTCAAAAAATATACTTTTTCAAGGGCAACTGCAGTACACAGGCAAAAGTAACAAAGTTCAAAAAAGAAATAGGGTATTCATGTAAGCCAGAACCAACAGAAACAGCAGACAGTAGACAGAGATGTGCATCAGATATTGAAATTACCAGATACAGTTCACAAAGCAATGACACTATGTTTAAAGAAATGAAAGATACACTTGAAAATATCAGTAAGAAATAGAAAACTATACAAATGTAAAATACAATGAGTGGGAGCTCTCCTGCCATCAATGGCAGATGACATTATTTCAGAACAACCCTCTCAGTGAAAACAATTGCAAAATTTGGACAATATATTTTATAAACATATTTATATGTATTTTTCCTATCTCCTAAATATTATATTGTCCAAATTGTATATATAAAATTTGAACAAAAATTATATATACATATGTCCAAATTATATATATATATATTATTTAGGAAGAAGAAATATATATTTCTCTATTCCATACTGATATTTTCAAGTGTATATATACATATAATATAAAAATTATATATAAATGTATATATGAAGTCCTTTTGAAGAAATTGGAGAGATACCAAGGTTCTAAGAAGAAAAGCAAAGCCTAGCAAGGTGAGCCCTGTAACTGAGACTGCAGGGTGATGGCAAATTTCATGCAGGGATTTTGCAGGGATTGAGAAACTGAGCAGATATTTTAACAGATGTGCTAAGTTGAAAAAACAAAAATTAAAGTTCAAGAAGAGATGGCCTCATATATACTTCAGGTTTTCAGTTTGGATTTCAAAAGGTTACATTCTAAGAGTAAGTGAAAACTGAAAATAAACTAGTTCTCACAAGTACCAAAGCTCAGTTTCAAATCACTTCAATTTCTTATAGGGTTGAGGTGACTGTATATTATTAAATGTCTCTACTCTAAATGCCTGGCCTGTCAGAAGCAAAGGTAAATGCATTCTGGAGAATGAGAAGGTCATCCAGAGACTTTAGATCAGAGACTTTAGATATGTTTACAGTCATGTACAATGTTTGGCAACAATTAAAATAACCAGGCATGGAAAAAAACAAACAATAAAAAACTTGGAGAATAAGCTGAGTATAGTGGCTCATGCCCATAATCCCAGCACTCTGAGAGTCCAGTGTGGGTGATCACTTAAGGTCAGGAGTTCAAGACCAGCCTGGGCAACATGGTACATCCCTGTCTCCACTAAAAATACAAAAAATTAGTCAGGCATGGTGGTGCATGCCTGTGGTCCCAGCTACTCGGGAGGCTGAGGCAGGAGAATAGCTTGAACTCAGGAGGCAGAGGATGCAGTGAACCAAGATCACCAGCGTGGGTGACAGGGTGAGACTCTGTCTGAAAACAAACAAAAAAAAACCTTACAGAATAGACAAACCATGCAAGAGTCCTAAAGAAGATCTATGTAGTGGACCTAAGAGATGTTGAATTAAAAAAAAAAAACTGTAATTAATACATCCTAAGAAGTAAAAAACAGTATTGATAATGTTAGCAGAAAATTGGTCACCTATAAGTATAAAAAAGAACCAACTGAAAATTCGAGAAAAAGCACAACTTGAAAATAAGAACTCAAACAGACTTAACAATTTAGATAAAGCTGAAAGGACTGTAAACTGAAAGATAAATTAGAAGATAATATTAAAACTAAATTGTAAAGACATAGAAGGATAGAAAATACAAAAAAAGAACATGAGATAATTAGACATGATGAAAGTGTCTGAGTTCCAGAAAAAGAGAGTGTCAGAATAAGTATTTCATGAGAAAATGACTGAAATTCTTCAAAAATTGATACAATATTACAAGAAACAGATATGGGTGAAACAATACATTCCAATAAGAATAAATATAGGTAAAACACCTTTGTACATTTATTTTAGAACTTATGAAAACCAAAACAAGAAATATATTTAAAAGTAGCTAGAGAAAAGAGGCTAATTACATGCAAGGAAGCAACAATAAGACTGACAGCTATTAAATAAAAAGTATGTAAGCAAGAAAAATCAAATAATATGGCACCTTGAGAATACTGACCGAAAACAACTACCAACCTAGGATTCTATATCCATTTAAAATATAAGCTAACTATAGGGTTTTAGTTTTTAAAAAACTCAAAGAATTTAATAGTGAATTCATACTTAAGAAAATTTTAAAGGATTTCTACAGTCAAGGAAAAAAAGATAACAAGTGAGATCCAGAGAATCAATAATGTGTTCAGAGTAATTGATAGGGCAAATATAATTCTAACTGAATATTGTCTGAATGGAATAATAATATATAGTTAAGTTAAAACTATATGTACAATTAAATACAATTGTGAATTCAGAAGAGAAATCATATGTTGTTCTATAGTGCAGTTAGTAAAAGATGATGCTAACAAGCTAATAGAGGGGAATTTTAAAAAAATAACAAACTGAAAAGAAGGGAAGAAGATAGGGAAAGAAACATAGGAAACATAACACAGAAAAAATAAAAACAGTTAATTTAAACTCAAGAAATCCCATATTACATGTACTATAAACATATATTGTCACATTAAATACAAAAAGTAAAATTCAATATATTTGCTTTCTATTAAGAGTAATACTACAAATATAGGATATATATTTTGAAGTAAAAGAATAGGAAACATGTCTCATGTAAACAATAAAGAAACCTAGTGTAGGTATATTAACACCAATTAAAATACATTTTAAGACCAGAGGCAGTAATAGAGATTAAGAAAGTCCTTTCATAATAATGAAAGGTTTGATTTAAAATGTATTTATTTATCTATCTAAAATATAGACTTACGATACATAAAGGAAAAACTGACATTTCCAAAAAGGAAACAAAGAAGCTCACAACTAAAATGGAGAGAATCCAAGAAATACAACTTAATCAATGATTAATGAAGTTGAAATGAACATCCTTAAAAAAAAGATCTGAATAACAAAATTAATAAATTTGAGCAAATCAACATATTGTAGAAGACTGCATAAGATGATTGTTAAAACTGGAAATATTCCCAACTGTAAATAAAAATGCAACCAAATTCAAAGGATTTAATCATATAGAATGTGTGATCTAACTAAAACGGAATTAATCTATTAATACTAAAAAGATAAAAAGAAAATCTATCTGTATAGGTACACAAGTGAATATAAATTAATAAATACAGTGCTAAATAATTCGTGTGTTGAATTTGAAATCAAATGAAAATTAGAAAATATTTTTAACTAACAATAATGAAAATAATACTAAAGNTTCCTTCCTTCCTTCCTTCCTTCCTTCCTTCCTTCCTTCCTTCCTTCCTTCTTTCTCTCTCTCTCTCTTTCTCCCTTTCTCCCATTCTCCCTTTCTACTTTTTCTCCCTTTTTCTCCCTTTCTCTCTTTCTCTCTTTCTTTCTTTCTTGGACAGAGTCTTGTTCTGTCACCCAGGCTGGAGTGAAGTACCGCCATCTTGGCTCACTGCAACCTCCACCTCCCAGGTTAAAGCCATTCTCATACCTCAGCCTACTGAGTAGCTGGGATTACAGGTGCCTACTACCATGCTAGGCTAATTTCTTTGCATTTTTAGTAGAGCTGGAGTTTCACTATGTTGGCCAGGCTGGTCTCAATTTCCTGGCCTCAAGTGATCTGCCCTCCTTGGCCTCCCAAAGTGCTGGGATTATAGGTGTGAGCCACCATGCCCGGCCATTATTTAAAAACATTATTGAAATATTAGAACTCCTGAGATCGGTGGTAGGTGCATAATATGTAAGTAGACTAATACAATATTTCATGCTGAAAAATAAATAGATCAGTTTGCATCGTATAAAGCCCCAGCGTCTTTACTAGCAGTCCTTTCACTTTTTCTTTTTATATTAAATTTTGAGTATTGAGGCTCACTTAATTCTGAGATTTTTTAAATGTGTTACTAATATATTTAATTTTCTTATATCATTTTATCTTCTTCAGAATGAAGTTTGAGAAATAAAATCTAATTTCTTATTTTGTATATAGTCTTTAAAATGGATAAAATTAAGAACTATTTATAATATGAAGTATTAAATAAATCTATAAATATAAATAATCATTATAAAAACTCTAGATTTTTTAAACCACTATGCTTCTATATAGTAATTATTTATTTTTTGTAGCTCTGCACAGCCATAATGTGGTCAATGCTCACATTGTTAATATTTTGATTGTGCTATTTATTGTGGCTAATAACATTATGTCATGCCTAGCTATTCCTCTTTATTTTCTCTATTTCTATTTCTCTGTTTCTCTTGATCTATTTAAGTTCACCTAGGAAAGCTTGACAAATACAACCTTTAGGGCATCATTCCCAAAACCTTTTAACCAAACATATATTTAGGATCTATGAACAACTCATAAATGATCCTAAAAATCAGAAAGCCTCATAGTCTTTAAGATGTGTTTATGAACAGTTAATAATGTAAGCCATACTTCCTCATTATGGTAATGCAAAACTTAATAATGTGTAAAAAAAGAGAATCTACTTTTTTTATATTTTCAGTTTTGCAAATCTTTACTATAAATCATTTTGAAACTCAATGAAAATGGCAAAAGATCTTTAAAACTTTATGAACATTACTAGCATATAAAATGTACTAGTCCATATTCTCCATTTCACATCAGCACCGTTCGTATTAGCTAAACCTACTGGACATAAGAAAAAAATATATATGAATCATCTTTTAGCTCAGTAATTCCCCCCTACACACTATTCTGGGTTCATCCATCTGCAAAATAATATATTTATACTATTAATTCATCAGACATATTTTTCCATTAACATAATTTTGTACATTAGAAAACATGCTCTTCAAAAATGTACTCAACTGGTAATCCAGCCCCACAAGGCTATTAGAACTACTCTCTTTATCACTGAAGAAATCTAAATAACATTGCCAACATGTACACAGTCAGCACTGACATGCGAGAGTTGGCTTCATTTCATTATGACTGTTGACTCAGTCTATCTATTTATTTGCTGTATAACCTGTAACAAGTCACCTAATATTTCCTCTCCCATGTTTTGAAGTTTGAAAAGACAGGCTGCCAGTATATAATGCTTGTATATTCAGTAAATATTGACTGATTCATATGGTAGTTAATGTAGTAAGACTATAAAGAAGACAGTTTTTGGAGGTCATTGTCACAAGATAAGTTTTTGCAAATATTGAAAGCATATTTGAGCTTTTCTCTAGATCTTGGCAAGTTGCAAGTGGAGAGGAAGGAAAGAGTAAAATAAAAGAGTAAAATATAAAAGAGTAAAATATGTATAAGAATACTGAATTCATAATGCTTTCTTAGTGAAACCTGTATTGTACTGAAAATGACCATAATTACTTGTGTTTAAATCAAGAAGGACAACTGTGCCCTATTAAAGTTATTTGAGGCACCTCTGGAGCGCATGGGTGTTGTATGTGTCTGTCTATTTAAGCAAAAACTCTCTCCCATCAGAAAATGTTCTCCATGAGGGCAGATACCCTGTCTGTTTTTCCCCCTTGTAGCCATTTATCATTGTATTTCCAAGGCTTAGTACAGTGGCTGGCATTTATTATTAATAGCAGCTCAGTATATATTTAAATGAATGAATACAATAAATCTTAGATGTCACCAAACATTTTAATACCCAGATAGCATATTTTCTGTTATATTCCAAAATATTCTTTTGGAATCAAAATTGGTTGAATATCAGAAGAAGTTTGAAAAAAAAGTCTGTGGAAAATTTACTTATTTCTTTTATTTTTAAATATTCTATTTCACTGGACATCCATCCACAGGGAAATATTTTCCTAGGCTCTGGCTACACGACCACAGGTGAATTGGATCAGTGTTGAAAAATTAATTGAACAATTCAGGCAATCTGTTTTGCTAAGGGCTGTTTAGTACACCACAAGTGTCAGGACTGGTACTTCTAGTTCCTCACAGCTGAATTCAGGCATACAGATGAGTCATGATTAACTTTGGTAAGGCAGTTTTCAGATTTTTCTGATTTCTAGTTTTAGTATTCACACCATGATGTTTGATACTTATGAATTTTACATGATTTGTCAAAAATCTGAGAGCAACAGAAGTTATACTGGTAATTAGAAATAGATCCAAGACCTTTCAACTAGAGGTTAAAAGAAAGCCCAGTGGCTTCAGAAGTAGATGAAATTGGTTGTCCTGGCATATTTTCTGACTTCAGATTGTTTATATTCAATCATTTTAGATGATCATCCTAACACCTCGAAACAAATTTATTTTCTTTTAGGAAAAATAAATATAACACCTGACAATCAAACATGAGAATCACAAAGAGGATTCAATCATCATATCCTAGTGTAATCTACATAAAACCAGACTAATTGGTTCATGCCGGGAAGATAGCCTCAGGAAAGTGTTTTATTGAAAGAACTAAGTTCAGCAATAGCAAAAGGTTAATTTAAAACAAATTGTCTAGTAGTCCTAGATAAAATCTTAGAGTAGAAAAAAGACATTAGGAAGAAACTAATAAAATCTGAATAAAGTTTGGAGTTTAGTTAATAATAATGTATCAATATTGATGAATTAGGTATGACAAACGTATAGCAAACGTACCACAGCAATGTTAAGATGTAAACTGGATGTGGGATATCTGGGTACTCTTTGTACTATCTTTATAACTAATTTGTAAACCTAAAAATATCTAAAATAAAATTTTATTTTTGAAAGCAAATTGTTTGCATTAGAATTACTCTCAAATACACCAGAGATTCTATTTATGTGCCATGCCAAAACGATTTAAATTCAGCATTTTTCATTTCTCTTTTCCTTAGTTTCTCACACCATAACTGCCTCGAGGACTCTCTATTATGCAACATGAAGATTCCTAAATTTTCATCCCATAACATAGACTGCTGAAAATTTTTATTTTACTCTCCCGTTGGTCCTTTCCTCATTTGTTAGCCATATGCTCTTACAATATCATCCTGCAGTCATTGAGCAATACAGGATTCTTGGTTTTATGTGAGACAATGGCTATACATGTTTCAATATTTTAGAAAGTAGTATTTTATAGCACAACAAACTTTCAGGAAACCAACTAATTCTAAAATAATTCAAAAGAGGTTTATAAGTGGTAGAGAAACAATACTCCTTTTAAATAAACCAGCTCTGTGTCTTGATGTGAAAACAAAGACTGATATCATAAAGTTGTTAATTCTTTAAAAATTAATGTACATAGTCAAAGAAACTCTGAAGAAATACCTTCAAAATAAAATAAATATTAATCTAGAATCAGCTTAAAACGGATTCTAAAATGTATGTAGAGTAGGATGGGTTCAGAAGTAACCTAGATATTTCAAAAAAGAGATTAAGAATAAATAGCTGTCATTTCAAGATAGGCTTACCGTCATCTGCTATATCTACCTCTATTTTATGAGTTTCCTTGTTTCTCTTCTACAAATAAAGTATATGCTTCCTGATAGATTGTAGTCATTTTTTTTTCTATCATTGCATTCCTAATTCTTAGAATGGTGCCTGGTGCATAACGGTATGTCATTAATATTTGTGTACTCAACCAATTATAAATCTATAATCTTTATGTCAGTGTAATACTTGTCAAGGGACAGTCAAATTAAAAAAAAAAGAAAACAAAAAAACAAAACAAAAAACAAGAAACAAACTCAAGCATACCTGGGAACTTAGGGTATGTCAAAGGGGATATTAAGAATCAGTCAAACTAAAAGGAATCAAGGTTTCTAACAGTTTTACAGAGCTCTGTCCAATTACACAGCTGGGACATAAAAAGAAAGAAATAAAAAACATAAACCTGAAACATTTTGACATTTTTTAGTGCCAAAATACGAGAAAGTACCCTAAGAATGATGAAGATACGTATAAAGGTCACATGATCATGTTGAAGGAGCTATCACTGGCCAAATCTGGGACACTCTGTACATCATTATCTTTTTATTTATTTTTTTTTTTGAGATGGAGTCTCGCTCTGT
>NW_016818390.1:141647-156063 GCF_001698545.2 Rhinopithecus bieti
CCTGACCTCGTGATCCGCCAGTCTCGGCCTCCCAGAGTGCTGGGATTACAGGCTTGAGCCACCGCGCCCGGCCTGTACATCATTATCAATAATGAAATTAGAAGTTTATAATATATGGAACAGATTAAGAATCCACAAATCAACATTAATACAAATGAATGAGGGGTTAATGAATGAATAGGGAACATTCTTCCTTCTGGTAGAATGCAAACTCATGAATGTGGAAGGAATGATAGAAGAAAATTATCAGCTGGGCATGGTGGCTCATGCTTGTAATTCCAGCACTTTGGGAGGACAAGGCAGGTGGATCATGGGATCAGGAGTTCGAGACCAGTCTGGCTAACATGATGAAACCCAGTCTCTACTAAAAATACAAAAAATTGGTTGGGTGTGGTGGTGTGTGCCTATAATCTCAGCTACTTAGGAGTCTGAGGCAGGAGAATTGCGTGAACCTGGGAGGCGGAGGTTGCAGTGAGCCGAGATCATGCCACTGCACTCCAACCCAGGTGACAGTGTGAGATTCCATCTCAAAAAAAAAAAAAAAGAAAAGAAAAGTAAAAGAAAATTATCATTTTCCAAGCATCATAAGGACTTAGCTGCAAAAAAGAATTAAATGTAAACATATGAATGATTCTAAATAAATATAAACTATATAAAATGATAACTCAGTCTAAATTGCTGGATTAAAATTAAACAAGACAGAATGAAAATGTTAGACAGGAACATAATACAATGTGGAAAATACTGATCAGAGTTAAAGTATACTAAGTTCTTTGTGTTGATTAAAAGGAAAAAGGGTAAAGATTGGTTTGGTTTTATAACTGAAATACCCATTATGAAGTTTCTAGATTTGTCATTAAAGGTTATAGGAAAGGTGTTATCTGGATTTACTGTAATATAAACATTAGATTGAGGCCGGGAACAGTGGCTCACGCCTGTTAATCCCTGCACTTTTGGAGGCAGAGGTGGGTGGATCACCTGAGATTGGGAATTCGACACAAGCCTGGTCAACATGGTGAAACCCCATCTCTACCAAAAATACAAAAATTAGCCTGGCTAATTTTTGTAATTCCAGCACTTTGGGAGGACAAGGCAGGTGGATCATGGGATCAGGAGTTTGAGACCAGTCTGGCTAACATGATGAAACCCAGTCTCTACTAAAAATACAAAAAATTGGTCGGGTGTGGTGGTGTGTGCCTATAATCCCAGCTACTTAGGAGTCTGAGGCAGGAGAATTGTGTGATATATTTTATTATATAAAATATATATATTTTACAAAATATATATATTTTACAGATGGCATGGTGGCGGGTGCCTGTAATCCCAGGTACTCAGGAGGCTGAGGCAGGAGAATTGCTTGAGCCTGGGAGGCGGAGGTTGCAGTGAGCCAAGATCGTGCCATTGCATCCCAGCCTGGGTGACAAGAGCAAAACGTTGTCTCAAAAACAAAACAAAACAAAACAAAAAAGACTTGATTGAGAGCTGAAGAACCACTTCCAATATGACTCAATGAAATACTTAGAAAGTCAATGCTGATTGTTGACAGTGGTCTTTGCCTTGCCTCAAGAACCTATCATAGGGTTGCTTGGGTGTCTTTACAACATAGCAGCTGGCTTCTTCTGAAAGAATTATCAGAGAGAGAGAGAGAAAGTCATGCTCTGTTATTTCTACAATATTTTATTGGTTACGCCTGACAGCATCATTAGACATGTGAGACTCTACAAAAAGGTATGAATACCAGAAGGCAAGCATCATTGGAGGCCATTTTAGAGGCTTTTACATGTGCTTTTAGAAAAATATTAACAATTGTTGTATATGGTGTCATAAATACACATCAGCTCTTTTTATTTTCATTCTTCAATTTCTATATTCTTAATTTTAAAATCTTTAAAAATAATGTATAATATGCATACAATAAAGTACATAAATCTTGAAATTTTTCAAGTGCATACATCTAAGGAACTACCATTTCTAGCATTTTGGGAGGCCAATGCAGGAGGATCACTTGAGCCCAGGAGTTCAAGAACAGCCTGGGCAACATAGTGAGACTCTGTATCTACAAAATATAAGAAAATGAGCCAGGTGTGGTGGGGCATGCCTTTAGTCCCAACTACTTGAGAGGCTGAGGTGTGAGGATCGCTTGAGCCCTTGGAGGTCAAGACTGCAATTAGTCGTAATTATGCCACAGCATTCCAGCCTGAGCAACGGAGTGAGACCCTGTCTCAAATAAAATTAATTAAAACAAGAAATTCAGCATTACTGACATACCTGATGTCTCCTTCACGCCCCTTCTGAGTAACTATCTCACCAGAGAGCCATTATTTTGACGTTTAACAGTGTAATTTAGTTTTTCCTGTATTTTCAATAAATTATACAAATAAAATTATTAGGCTGCACTCTTATCCTTTTGCTCAGTTTTATTAGTTTCAACTATGTTGTTACATGTGACAGTGGTTTATTCTCTTTGGTTGCTGTATAGAATTTGACTGCATGATTGCTTAATAGCTTATTTACTTTTTAGCTGTTAATGTTTATTTGGCTTATTTATGGTTTGCAGCTATAAATGTTTTTATACATATATTTTGTGTACAGATGCAGTTCTACAATCATAGATAACTAGGATCAAATTGTTGCATCAGATGATGTTTAATTTGAAAGATACCTCCAAATAGCTTTCTCAAGTGGTTTCATCAAGTTAGATTTCTTCCAGAAGCATATGAGAGTTCTAGTTGCTCCACATCCTCATCAACACTTGGTATAAAGTTTAGTAGATTTGTAAATGTTACCCTTTCTGTTGTATGCAGAGTAGAAATTATTATAGTGTTAATATTCATCCCCTGATATTTAATCAGTGGTATGCTGGTAATTGTTTAATAACCTGCTCTCCAAAAACTTAATGTGCATAATACATACACATATATGCACATACTAATTATAAATTTTATTTGTCTAAATGATGTGTTGCACACAATCTACAAATAAAAATTTTAAAATTTAACATTTATTATTTTAAATTCTCTATAGCCAATTAATTCTGACAGAATATTGTTCATGACTTCTATGGAACTCTGGTTTCTGTAACAAATCTATTGTTGCATTTCAATCATGGTTCCAAAGATGGAGTTACAGCCTGGTTGTGGTGGCTCATGACTGTAATCCCAGCACTTTGGGATGCTGAGGCATGAGGATTGCTTGAGCCTGGGAGCTCGAGATCAGCCTGGGTCACATAGTGAGATCTCGTTTCTACATAAAATACAAAAATTAGCCAGGCATGGTGGCGTGTGCCTGTGTCCCAGCTACTCAGGAGGCTGAGGTGGGAAGATAGTTTGAGCCTGGGGAGTTCAGTGCTGCAGTGAGCCGTGTTGGGACCACTGCACGCGAGCCTGGGCAACACAGTGAGAACGTGTCTCAAAACAAAAACAAAAACAAAAAAAACAAAGACTGAGTTACACCCAAGTTCACTAATGTATTGTCATTAAATCTGACATCTTAATATTAAAATATTTATCTCACAGAAATTATATTCACTAATGTAAAATCTCTTTCAGCTTAAATACTAGCTTTGTGTGTGTGTGTCACAGGAAGCTAATGTGTATGTACACACACACATACACATGTATGCTACCAACTTAGTAGAAGGCAAATGGCTTCTCATAATGGCCTCTGCATTCAGCCTGTTAAGACATCACATGTCATGCTTGTAGTTTCTGGAAAAATTCACTGACCATGCATAAAAGAATGAAAGGGAGAGATAAATAGCATTATAGTATTATTATGAAAATAGTTTTTATCTTGTGGGTCTATGAAAAGATCACATGGACTGCCAGGGGCCCTCAGATTGTACTCAAGGACTGCCAGAATGGTACATTCCAGACTCATGTTTAAGTGACAGTTTAGAGTATCACACAAGTGGTATTCCGAATCAGTAAGAAAAACATGATTTACATATTTTGCTGATATTTTTATTATCTTACTGTGGAGAAAGCCTTCCTAAACCACACAGGAAGACTTTATAAATGGACATATTGATAGACTTTACTCCATAAGAAATGAAAATATTGTTATGGCACAAGCCCCCCAAAAAGAAAAGGAAGTCAAGTGACCATCTGAGAGAAAATATTTGCAACATGTATAGGAAACAGCAGGGTCAATATCTATTATATTTTTAAAACTCTAAAAAACATCAACAAGAAAAGTATAAAATATGCCTATGATTGGAGGCAAAAAAATAAACAATAAACAATAAATTCACACACAAGTAGAAATGGCCAATAATATCCACTCCGACATTAGTGAAATAAAAACAAATTAGCAGGTGACAAATTTTTTCAGTAATGAGATTGGCAAAAATGTAAAAGATTTACGGTATTCGATGTTGATGTGTACGAGCAACAAAGTCTCAGAAGCTTTTTGTGGGGTTGTATGTTAGTGTTGGTGTTTGTTTTTTGTTTTTGTTTTGTTTTGTTTTGTTTTTTTGAGTCTCGCTCTGTCGCCCAGGCTGGAGTGCAGTGGCCGGATCTCAGCTCACTGCAAGCTCTGCCTCTTGGGTTCACGCCATTCTCCTGCCTCAGCCTCCCAAGTAGCTGGGACTACAGGTGCCCGCCACCTCGCCCGGCTAGTTTTTTGTATTTTTTAGTAGAGACGGGGTTTCACCGTGTTAGCCAGGATGGTCTCGATCTCCTGACCTCGTGATCCACCCGTCTCGGCCTCCCAGAGTGCTGGGATTACAGGCTTGAGACACCGCGCCCGGCCAGTGTTGGTATTTGTAATAAATTGGTGATGTATATCGAAATGCACAATGTACATGCATTTGACCCAGAATTTCCATTTCTAGGAATCTACCTATAGAAATACTTACAAATTCACACAAAGTCATTAAAACAAAGATGATTTTGGCAAGATTATTTGTGGCATCAAAAATAGTAGGATCATAAAATCAACCAGGACGTAGGGAAAACCCAAATGGGATACGAGCAACAACAAAAGAACCTAAGTGAATTACAAATGAATAACATAACCACTCTGAAGCAAGTGATGAAGAGCTAATCTAAGTAACCTTGGAAAACAGTGTTTTGATTACATATAGCAGGACTACAAACAAACAAAAACTATATACAAATATTGTTCTATAGTTTGGAAATTTATTTTCATGGAATATGTTTTAGCAATTCTGAAAATACTTCATGTATACTCTAGGATTAAACTATTGTATAAGTATATTGTAGATAACAACAGCCAGGCTTCTCACTGTTGAAGAAAGAAGTTTCAAATAAGGTAAGGGAGAAGGCTAGAAGGAACACTATGATGCCAGATGGAACTGAAAATATTAGTAGGAACTCATGGTTTTGTATATACATGGATGTATTTGTGTGACCCATATATATACATATATGGATAATATAGAAATTAATATACATATGTGTATATATGGTTAAACATGCATATATATATAAACATGCATATATATATAAGCTCTGTAGATAGATAGATAGATAGATAGATAGATAGATAGATAGATAGATAGATAGAAGCTCTGTCCACTGAGGGCCTATAAGCAATGATTTTCCAGTAGTAATAAGAACATCCAGTCTTCAGATCTTGACTTTTAAATTTTACTCTCCAATATAAGGAACTGGTTTAAACTTTACTCTCCAATATAAGGAACTGGGGCTTCTTGGTAAAATGGCTGATTCTAGATCTGGGTCACAGAAAGTTTCAGAAAGTAAGAAATTGCTCAGAAAAATAATAATAACTGTTGCAGACCAGAATCATCAATGTATGCTAAAATTAGTGGGCAAAAGTTAAATAAGAACAAGGATTTTTCATATTTTCAAGATCATCTTCCATTAATGCTTAATAATTACAAAGGGGAAATAGCAATGTTTAAAGTGATAAAACCTAGAATACTCCAATTTATGCAAGCAATCAATTTAAAATTACCAGCAATGTGACGCATTGTTATCATGTCTTCAAATATGATGTACTGAGGAGCTCACATCACTTCTGTAAGATTCTTGCCCAAATGCATAAGCTAAATTACGCTCTGAAGAAACTCATAAACATACACTGAGGAAAATTCTATAAAATAAGTGGCCAATAATCTTCAAAAGTGTTAAAGACATGAAAGACAAGTAAATTTCAGAACTGTCCCAGAATGAAGGAGACCAAAGAGACATGCCAGCTAAATACAATGTGTGATTTTGGGTTAGATATGAATCAGTAAAAAGGGCATTAGTGGGACACTTGGGAACATACATATAAAATTTCTTGATTGGTTGACAGTGTTACATTGATGCTAATTTCCTAGTTATGATTATTGTACTATGGTTATGTAAGATGTAAAAATTTAAGGAAGCTTTACAAATATAGTTAGTCTGAAATAATGTCAAAATGAAAAATTAAAAACCATATAAAATAGTGAAATCAGAGTAAGTGTGCACCAAAAAATTATGGCATATATACCCTATGGATATTACACTGCATTTAAAACGAATACAAAAGATCTATATGTACAGACATGACAAAGTGTTGTTCAAATACCAATTAATTAAAAAATACAGTTACAATGTAATATCTATCATCCCACTTATATATCAGGCAAATTATATATGAATTCATAGAAAAAAAATTGAATAATTCTAACCAAACTATTCACTACTTTGTCTTGATTAGAGGAAGATGTGAGAAAATGAAGGTTTAAGGAACACTTGTATTTTATTACGTATATTTGATATATTTGTATATGCTTTTAATTTCATAACAAGAATATATTTCTTTAAAAAAAAGAGAACAATGAAGAGAGAAAAAAATCTTCAACTGATCCCCACTGGTTTATAGAATTAAGGTAAATTTTAAAGTATTATGTGTTCCACCTAACTAATTCAAATTTGAACATTATAGTCCACCAATCGGATAATATTTACTTTTGCTACTTATCTTTGTGAATAATCTATTCACTTGTTCTAAATCAATTTACTTTAATTCTTTTAATATTATATTTTAAAGTATAAAACTTTACCACAAGGGAGATGTCTAGGCAGACTATGTAATACCAACCATTGAGGATGGTGATAATATTTTTCAATTATTTCTTTAAGGCCTTTTGATATCTCTAATTTCTTTCATGCTGAATGGCAGCTCTTGAAAAAGTCATGTTTTCTTTTTTTTTTTTTTTTTTTTGAGACAAGGTCTTATTGTTGCCCAGGCTGGAGTGCAATGGTACAATCATGGCTCACTGCAGCCTTGACCTCCTGGGCTCAAGTAATCCTCTCACCTTAGCCTCCTGAGTAACTGAGACCACAAGAGCATGCCTCCATGCCGGGTTAATTTTTTGTACAGACAGAGTTTCACCATGTTGCCCAGGATGGTCTCAAAATCCTGAACTCAAGTAATCTGCCTGCCTCAGCCTCCCAAAGCATTGGAATGACAGATGCGAACCATGATTCCCGGCCACAAGAAAGCCACTATTTTTAAATGCTTTCATTCACATGGTCTGACTGTCTCAACCCAATAATTGTTCTTCCAGATAATTCAAAGGATCCATACGTTAAATTTCTCTTACAGAGGGAAAAGAAGGTTTCTTCAAAAAGAATTCAGTAAAACTCCAAGCATATTGATTGATTGTTTGCATAATATACTAGTCAAACATAAAATGTTTAAAACATAAGTTTAGACGCTAAGAAGAAATTTCAAGTTTATTCCTTTTATTTGCTTTTATTAGAAGATTAAGATGGAGTTTAGTTTTTAAATTATAAAATTCTGGGCTCATGCCTGAAATCCCAACACTTTGAGAGGCCAAGGAAGGAGGATTGCTTGAGGCCAGGTGTTTGAGATCCCCATCTCAACAAAAAATAGACCTAACTACTTGGGAGGCTGAGGTGGGAGGATTGCTTGACCTCAAGAGGTTGAGGCTAAAGTGAGCTGTGATTGTGCCACTGTGCTCCAGCCTAGGTGATAGAGCAATGCCTTGTCTAAACTAAAAAATTTTAAAAAATAAAATAAAATTTCAAACATTTTTAGGAAATACAAGGAAATATTGGTCTATCAAGGACTAATAAAGGCAGAAAATACCTAATTAAAATCACATATGTTTGACCCTTGCTCTGTCTCTGAGATCTTAAAGAATTTCTTTTTTAAGAAAGTGATTACCTTTTGTACACTCAAAATAATTGCAGTTCAGAAGTCGTATTCCATCTGAGTTAATTCTGTGATGAATGTTTATTTTCCCCATAAATGATACGAGTTCTGCTTTACCACACACAAACTCTTCAGGCTAAAGAGTTAGAACACTGTTACTACCTGCCCATCTCTTTCCTTTACCCCAATACCCAAGAGGTTTTTCTAACCATATGATGTCAGGAATACCAGAAATTTCTTCAAGCATATCTAAACTTTGATCCTCTGAGTAAATTTCACAATGATGCCTCTAAAGAACTGCCAAAGAAAACAAGAGCGAGCCTGACACCCAGCAGAGAGCAAACACAGTTTCTATGACTAAGACCTCGCAGGTGTGAAATAAAAAATAGGGAGGGCAAAATGGTTCCGTTTATTTAAAAGATAATTGATAGATGGGATATTGTTTATTTTTAAATGTCTTTCTGAAGCTAAATAAAACTTTTGTTTCTCTTTCCATGTCTACATAACGTGGCTGGTATGTATGAAGATGATCACCTCATTTTGCCCAACAGGAGCTAAAATTCTCAATATCTGAGCATATGTCATATTGAGGATATTTCTACCATCGATGGGAAAGAGAAGGGGCATAATATTAATAATGATAAATGAAAATATCTTACCTGTATATTTTCTCTCTTGGACAGGATGAATTTTTTAAACAGCTTTATTGAGGTGTGATTTACATACACTAATGCTTACCTGTTTTAAGTGTAAAGTTTGATAACTTTGGGAACTGTATAGTCTTATCACTTCACCATTAGCAAAATACGGACCATTTCCATCAACCCCAAAAGTTCCCTGATGCCCCTTTAGTCAACTCATTTCCCCTACCCTGGTCCCAAGCAACTGCTGAACGGCTATTTGTCACAATAGATCAGCTTAATCTTTTCTAAAATTTTGTGAGATGGAATCACATAGAATGTAGACTTCCATATCTAGAATTTTATACTTAATGATCTGTAGATCTACCCAGGTTGTTACACATATCAGTAATTCAGTTTAGTGGTGAATAATATTCCATTCTACAAATATAACTCAATTTGTTTATTCATTTACTAGTTAGTGGACATTTGAATTAACTACAGCTACAGACTGTTATAAATAAAGCTGCTCTGAGCATTCATATATAGGCCTTTGTGTGAACATAAATTCATTTATCTTGGATAAGTACCTAGAAGTATACATGCTGAATTATATGATGTTTCCATTTAATTTTATTTAAAAATTGCCAGTTTTCTCAGGTGGCTGTACCATTTATTTACATTCTCATCAGCCATATATTAAAGTTCCAGCGGTGACGCAGCCTTGCCAATACTTGGTATTGCTAGATTTCTTTGTTTGTTTGATTGTTTGTTTGTTTGTTTTGTGGTTTTATTTTTTAATTTGCTTTGTTTTTTTGTCATTCTATTTTAGTGATACTTTAGTGTGGTTAAATTCATATTTCTCACCAAACTAATGTTGTTAAGAACTAAGATTGTTTTCTATATGTATTAGTCATTCATATAGTATATATGGGAAGGATCTACAAATCTGTCCATCATTTTAATTGGGCTGCTTTTAATTACTGAGTTATAAGTTGTTCTTCGTATATTTCGGATACAAGCCCTTTTCACACATATATATTTTGAAATATTTTCTCCTAGGCTGTGGCTTGTCTTTTTTCATTATAATGGTGTCTTGGTGTCTTTTGAAAACAAAAGGTTTTAATTTTATGAGATTCAATTTATTAATCTTCTTCTTTTGTGTTCTGTGTTGTTTATGTGCCCTATAACGAATATTTGCCTAACCCAGAGCCATAAAGATTTCCTCTTATGATTTATTTCAAAGAGTTATGGTTTAGCTCTATTGAATAGGCATACGATACACTTTCAATTAATTTTTTTTGTATGAGGATTGGTAGAGGTTAACATTCACTTTTATTTTTGCATATGGATATCCAATTACTTCAGCAATACTTCATAAAACTATTATTTCTTCAAATATATATATATATATTTGAAATTGTTTTGGCTGTTTTAAATTTTTTACATTTCCATATAAATGTTACAACCAGTTTGTTAATTTATTTTTTGTTTGCTTTGTTTTGCTTTTCATGAGAATCTCAGCCTGTCACTCAGGCTGGAGTGCCGTGGTGCAATCATGGCTAACTGCAGCTTCCAACTCCCAGACTCAAGTTGGAGTCTGGTCCTCCCATGCCAGCTCCCAAGTTGTTGGCACTACAGGCATAAGCCATTATGCTTAGCTAATTTTTCTCTTTTGTAGAGATGTGGTCTCCCTATGTTGCCCAGGCTGGTCTTGAACTGCTAGACTCAAGCAATCCTGCCACCTCACTCTCCCAAAGTGCTGGGATTACAGGCAGGGGCCACTGTACCTGGCCAAGTTTGTTAATTTCTATCAATGAAAAAAAGACACAACTGAGAATGTGCTTAAAATTTTTTTAAACTGTGGAAAAATTTGTGGGAAATTACCATCTTAAAATTGAGTCTTCTAATTCACGAACATGATATAATATATATATCTCAATTTCTTTAGAGTTTTAAAATTTTAGCAATTTTGGAATTTATAGTGTACAGATTTTATAAGTATTTTATTAAATGTAATGCTTAGTGTTTTATGCAATTTTAAATAATGTCTCATTAAATTTCAATTTCCACTTCTTTGATGCTAGTATATAAGAACACAATTGATTTTGTACATTGGTCTTATTTTAGCATTATTTTAAAATTTACTAAATAAGTTCTAGTGACTTTTAAAATACTCTTTTGACATTTTAATGCACACAATTATGTCATATGTGAATAAAGAAACTTTTAGTTCTTCATTTCCCAATCTTTATCCTGTTTGTTTCTTGCCATAATGCATTGGCTAAGACCTGTAGTAAAATGTGCGCTAGAAGTGACGAGTGCAGAAATCTTTGCCTTTTTTCTTTTCTCTTTGGTAAAAAGTAGTTATTTGTTAGTAAGTACAATATAACTTGTAGTTTTTTCATAAATTTCCTATATCAAAGTGGAAAGGTTTCTTTTCTTCTGTTTTGATGCTAAATTTTGTCTTATTCTTTTTGAGCATTTATTAAAATGATATGAATGTCTATTTTCTCTTCATTTTGTTAATATGATGAATTACACTACATGATTTTCAGATGGTAAACCAACCTTGGATTTCTGGGATAAATCCCTTTTGTTGTGATGCACTATACTTTTTATATTTTGTTGAGATTTGACAATATGTTGGTAAGAATTTCTGCATCTATATTTATAACAAATATTAGCCCATGGTTTTGTTTCCTTTTGATCTTTCGATTGTTAGGGTAATACTGACCTTATAAAATGAGTTGGTTAATGCTTCATTTTCCCTTATTTTATGAGAGAAGTACTATAAGATTAATGTTATTTCTTCTTTACGTGTTGATAGAATTCACCACTGAAGCCATGTAGTCTGGAGATTTCTTTGTGAGAAAGTTCCCTAATATGAATATAATGACTTTCACTGATACAGGCCTATTTAGGCATACTATTTTTTAATTTAGTTTTGGCAACTGTGTCTTTCAAGGAATTCATCCACTTCATATAATTTGTTGAATTTATTGGTGTGCACTTGTTCGTAATATTATATTACATATCAGTTATTTATTGCTGCGTAACAAATGACCACAAACTTAACAACTTAAAATAGCACACTGTGTTTTCTCACAGTTTCTGTGGGTCAGGAATCAGATTATGTGGGTCTGTTGCTTCAGAGTCTATCATAAGACTTCAATCAAGGTGTCAATCTGGGTCTCATCTGAAAGCCTGACAAAGGAAAGAGCTGCTTCCAAGCTCACCTACATGTTAGCAAAATGCAGTTTATTTTGAACTATTGAACTGAGGGCCGTAATTCCTAGCAGGTTATTGGCCAGAGGCTGCCTTCAGTGACATATGGGCCTATTTAGCATGACAATTTATTTCATTAAAGCCAGCAACAAGTGTAGTTGTTTGCTAAGAAAATGAGAGTTATAATTTCCTGTTATATACCAATGAAATAGTATACCCTAATATTGATGTAGTCTATGATTTAGAAGCACATTGCTCAAGGAGAGAGTGTGTATTACACAAGGACTTGAATACTAGAAGGTAGGCATCTTTAAAGACCATCTTAGGTGCTACTTATAACATCTTATTATATTTTAAGTATGTAAGAAACTTGTAAGGATGTTTCTTCTGTTACTGCTGAGATTAATCATTTTGTTTTTTTCTTTTGTTAATTTGTCTAGCTAGAATTTTACTGACCTTTTCAATAAATCGGTTACACTTAGTTCATTGATTTTTCTCTATTGCTTATGTTTTAGTCCTTCTCACTTATTCATGTTCTCTTAATTATTTCCTTTTGTCCCAATGCTCAGGATTTAATTTACACTTATTTTCTAGCTAATTTCTAGCTTCAGAAACTAATATAATTAATTTTCAACCTTTATTCTTTACTAATATGAGCTATGAATTTCCCTCTGAGAATTGCATTAGCTGTATAACACAATGGTGTTGGGTTGCATTTTAATCCTCATTTACTTCAAAATGCTTTATAATTTCCCTTGTAATTTATTGTTTTATCTGTGAGTTATTTGTAAGTCTTTCAAAATTTCAAAATAGTTTTATATTTTCCACATTTCTTTCTATTATTGATTTCTAATTTATAAGTCCATTGTAGTCAGAAACCATATATTCTGCACTAGTTCAGTCCTTTTAAATATATTAAGACTTGATGTAAGGCCTGGAAAATATCCTATCTTCACTGAAAAGAATGTGCTTTCTGCTGTTGACTGGAATGCTCTATAAACATAATTTGGTTAAAGTCTTCTAAATTAAAATTGATTTTCTCTTTACTTATTATATCAGTTACTGGAGAGAAGTATTAGAATCTTTATCTGTGATTTTTATTTTAATTTGTCCATTTTGCCATTCAGTTTCTGGAGTTTTTGTTTCATATATTCTGTTGTTCTAAGTGTTTATTCAATATTGCCATTATATCTTTATAAAATATGTATTGACCCTTTTATTATTTTGAAATATCTTTGTTTCCAGTAATTTTTTTTATTTAAAGACTATTTTGTTTTTTATTAATAATGTCATTGTAGCATTCTTCAGGTTGACTTTTTAACTTTAATGTTTTGACTCTCACAAATAAAAATAAGGTGGAGGACTCGTGATATTAACATATGTAGTTTATGTGTACACTATATAATGTAAACAAATTCAGATGCTACTGGTAGGTTCAACTTTGTTAAATTACAAAAACAGGTGTTTTGGGTTTTTTTTGTTTGTTTGTTTTTGTTTGTTTTTTGCTCTGTTAAGTTATTAGTTTGGTGCTAAAGCAACTGCAGCTTTCCCTTTACTTTCAATGGCAAAAACTGCAATTACTTTTGCACCAACCTAATAAGTATGAATACAGTGTGAAATACAGCTGTATTTATTCATAGTCATGAGAGTATGAATACAGCTCATTCCCCCAGAGAATGAGCAAGCAAAACTCAATAAAATAATTATATACTTCAAGTTACTATCTTAGTTCTGGAGTTGGAATCAACAATCTTCTAAGAAGAGGTAGGGAGAGATACAAGATATGTTAGGATAATTTATTTTAATTTTTTTCTTCAAAATCTAAAATTGATATGGAAGTTTAAACCTTCCCTCAAATAATCATATTGTTTCCTTTGTATATTATGATGTGAGAGACGAAAAAAGTAAAAAGAATATCAGATACTCTTAAACTACACAAGAGTTTGAGGGCAGGCAGTCTTGATTGTATTGCTAAAAACCATGATTTGAAATGTCTGGGTAATAAAATATCATACACTAGTCTCTTAAGCCATGTGTTCCAAGCTGTGGCGCTCACAGTGCTTGAAAATATTTAAGAAGATACACAACCAGTGAAAATAACATGGATATAACGAAATATGAAATTACAACTAATTCAAGTTTACTTTCAAATAACACTACTTGAAAATAATATGTGAGTATATTAATGTATGTCAATTACTTTTAACTCTTTTTACTCAATCATGAAGAATTTCATTTTAATCACAATATCCCTTTATCCCTTTCTCCCAAAGTTGCCAGTCTGCCTTTATAGCAAAAAGAGAGCCAGTATCATTACGGATACCTTAGGTTACATTATATCATTATATTATTATAGCACATACTATGTTTACTCTTGGTATTATATGTTCTATGGGTTTTCACATTTGTGAAAATAACATAATATTATATAA
>NW_016818390.1:156425-164356 GCF_001698545.2 Rhinopithecus bieti
ATATAATATAAATTATATAACATAATGTGTTCCATATAATATAATACGTATATGGTACCATTATAGTATCATACATAATAACTTTACTGAACTAACATTTCTCTGTTCCTCATTTATTCATTCCTCTCTCTCTGATAACCCCTACTAACCACTGATTCTTTTCTGTTTCCTAGTTTTGTCTTTTCTAGAAATTAATATATTTAGAATTATACAGGATGTAGCTTTTCAGATTGGCTTCTTTCACTTAGTAATATGCATTTAAGCAATATTCACTTAGTAATATGCATTTAAGATTTCTCCATGTCTTTTCTGTCTTTTAATATGCATTTAAGATTCCTCCATGTCTTTTCTGGTCTGATGGCTCATTTATTTTTAGCACTGAATAATATTTCATTGTCTAGATGTACCACAGTTTATCCACAGAAGGACATCTTTGTTGTGTCCACATTTTAGCAATGATGGATAAAGTTCCTGTAAGCATCTGAGTGCACATTTTTGTGTGGACATGTTTTCACCTCATTTGAGTAAATTCTAAGGAGTACAGTTGCTGGATCACATGGTAGTAGTGTGTTTAGATTTATTAAAAGCTGCCAAACCATATTACAAAGTGGCTATACCATTTTGCATTCCCACCAGCAATAAACGTGAGATCCTGTTACTCTCCTCATTAGCATTTGTTATTTGCTCCTACTTTTGTCTTCCACTCTTTTTCTGACTTTTGTGGTTTTACTTGAACATTTTATATGATTCTATTTTCTCTCCTTTTTTGGCATATTGGTTGTACTTTTTTTAAAACGTATTTTAGTGGTTGCCTTAGAATTTGCAATATATATTTCCAACTAATTGAAGTTTGATTTCAAATAACATTACACTGCTTCACAGGCAGTGCAGCTATCTTATAATAACAAAATATTCCCGATTACTGTCTTTTGTCTCTTGTACTATTGCTGTCATTCCTTTCACTTATACATAAACACATATTAATATATATACACAAATAAGCATATATAATCAAATGCATTGTTGCTATTATTATTTTGAATAAAACATTATCAGATCAATTAAGAATAAGAAAAAGGTTTTATCTTCACTTACTCCTTTTCTGATGCTATTCCTTTCTTTATTCAGGTCTGAGTTTCTGACTATACAATTTTCTTTCTCTCTGAAGAACTTCTTTTAATATTTCTTACAAGCCAGTCTATTGGCAACAAATCCTCACAATTTTTGTTTGTCTAAGAAACTGTATTTCTTGTTCCCTTTTCAAGGATAATTTTGCATGTTACAGATATCTAGGTTGGTAAAATGTTTTGCGTGTTTGTGTGTGTGTTTATTTATTTATCTTTGGTCAAAACTTTCACTCTATTCTCTTCTTAGTTGCATGTTTTTTGAGAAGTTGGATGTGATTCTTATCTTCGCTCCTATATAGGTGAGGTGTTTTTTTCCTCTGGCTTTTATCTGGGTTTTCTCTTTACATTAGATTTTTTTTGCAACTTGAATATGACATGCTTAGATGTGTTGGTTTTGTTTTGGTTTTGGTGTTTTTTCTGTTTGTTTTGTTTTTGTTTTTATTTTTTTGACAAAGTCTCACTCTTGTTGCCCAGGCTATAGTGCAGTGGCGTGATCTCAGCTCACTGCAACTTTCGCCTCCCAGGTTCAAGTGATTCTCCTGCCTCAGCCTCCCGAGTAACTGGGATTATAGGCACCTGCCACCATGACAGCCTAATTTTTGTATTTTTAGTAGAGACGGAGTTTCACCATGTTGGCGAGGCTGGTCTCAAACTCCTAACCTCAGGCGATCCACTCGCCTTGGCCTCCCAAAGTGCTGGGATTACAGGCGTGAGCAATCACGCTGTTTTTGTTTTTTAGCACTTTTCCTGCTTCGCATTTGTGAGCTTCTCGTACCTAAGGTTTCGTGCCTGACATTAATTTGAGAACATTCTCAGTCAGTATTCCTTCAAATATTTCTTCTCTTCTTTTCTCTTTTCCTTTGTCTGTTAGTATCTCCATTATGCTTATGTTTTACCTTTTGTGGTTTTTCCGTAGTTCTTGGATAACCTGTTTCCTTTTGTTACATCTTTTTTGTGTTTGCTTTTTTATTATGGAAGTTTCTACTGACATGTCCTCAAGCTCAGAGACTTTTTTTTCTCAGCCTTGTCAGTTTGCTAATGAGTCCATCAAAGGCATTCTTCATCCTGTCATACTGTTTTTTTATCTTCAGCATTAAAACGTTTTTTCTTAGAATTTCCATCACTCTACTTTCATGCCATCTGCTTTCCCATTAAAGCCCCCAGCTTACTAAGCATAGTTGTTCTAAATTCCCAATTTAATAATTTCAACATCGCTACCATAGTTAAGTCTGGTTCTGATATTTGCTCTGTCACTTCATGCTGTGTTTTTGCCTTTTAGTATGCCTTGCTTCTTCTTTCTTGATAGCCAGACATGTATTGGGTAAATGGAACTGCTGTAAATAGGCCTTTAGTAATGTGGTGGTGAGGTGTGAGGGGAGGGGAAGCATTCTGCTGTCCCGTAATTAAGTCTCAATCTGTTAGTGAGCTTGTTCCTCTGGAGCATAAAATTCACACACAGTCTCCCTACCTACACCATTTAGGTAGGAGAGGAGGGCTAGAGTGGGCTGAAATTGGATATTTCCTTTCCCCAGGTAGGTTAACCTTTATAAAACTACAATAATTTAGACCCTGGTTAAATAGTTTATCCTGAGGACCGGCCTTTGGAGAAGAGCAGCATGCTCTGGTGCATTTCAAAATGGTTCCTGTTCCCTTCTCTCTTCTGGAAGCACAAGGGGATTTTTCTGTCGTTTACTTTGAGAAACAGCTTGCACTCCTGAGGGTCGGCTCACAAAAGTGGGGGCATCCCCCTATGGCTAAGTCCCCCCTGGAGTTTTTAACTCTCAGACTCCTCTGCTCTGAGCCTCCAGCAAGTCATTGATTACAGTTCAGGTTTTCCTATCCCAGCACGGGTTCCCTCAGAGGTTGTTGCTGGATGGTTAGTGCTCTGGTGTATGTATTTGCCTGTTTGTCTCTCCAATGTTGAGGGCAGCAATTTGACCTGTACCTCATTTCTTTGATGGATCTAAGAGGAGTTGGTTTTTCAATTCATTCAGCTCTTTACTTGATCTTAGGATAAAATGATGACTTCCAAGCTCACTACCTGAAGGACCAGAAACTGGGAATACCTCTGCTTATGACGGCGACTTCACTGAATCTGTCTGTCCTTCTACTCCGGGGACATGAAATAAGTTGTAGGTTTTCCAATGTTTTTGCTGTCATATGTGGTTATATCAAGAGTGAGAAAATGCCAAGAAAACTAGCTATGAAAAGAAAAAGAAAGAATAGGGCCTAGTAGGGGAATGATGGTGAAATTAGGGTCAGGGTTTAATGAATTAACAAAATGGGATGTGGTAAGAGAGACTTTGAAGTTATTGGACACAAAGAGTGTCACTGATAGATCAAGTCCCACGCAAAAAATTAATTTAACACAGCTTTCTCTCAGGGATGGCAAAAGCTTAAATATCTCATTATTCTTAGGCAGAGATTACTGTTTTTGATTAGAGAGAAAAGGAACCAGAGGTTCAGAGAGATTAAGTGATTTACTCAAAGTTATAATGGCCAATTAATGTAAGAAGACTGTGATGTACCAGATATACCGGTAACTGTTAGAATTCCATTTTTAATGTTTCACCACCCCACAGGGACATTATAAGGAGCTTCCTTCAACAGAAGATCTGTACCTTATACCCACGATTACCTTTTCTTCCCTTATCTTTTTTTTTTTTTTTTTTCAGAAGTGTAGTTAGCTTGGCAGGTTGTTTTTAACAAAATTAACTCTGTCAGAAATATATTTTTAAGAAAGCCATTAGGCCATCACATGCATAGTGCTTCAGTTTAGACCTTCATTCTACCAAACCATTTATTTTGAATAGCAAAGGACTTTTGAACTGAGCACTATTTTATCTTGATTATATTAGACATGAAATGAATATACATTTACATAAGGAAAGTAGGAAATGGCATTTTACTTCAAAATTATCATGGTATAAAATGAACGATATATAAATAATGGAGAAAACTACATTCTAATACTAAAGAAGTAGCTGAAACCATAGCACTTATTCAGTAAAATTGCTTTTGCACTACAATGATGACATTGTGCAGGCACATGATGCAATAAATTAAATAATGCATCAACTGAGTACTATTAAATCACATTGAAATATACTATCCCTGATTGCTAGAGTGAAGTTCAGAGTATACACCAGGGAAATCAAGTTGTTTTGAACTTAGTTATATTGTCCTTAAATAAATTATACTTTGCTAGTGCATTAGCTTTTGAACAAAATTTTTCTCTAGACAAAAAAAATTCTAACATAAACCTCCAATATAAGATAAGATTACTAAAATTTGCTCTTATCACAATGAGAAATGTAATCATTCTTTAGGTCAGAAATAGGATTTTGGTAGTATTCAATTAATAAAGGTGTCATTGTTCTGGAGTAAAAGGGCATTAGATATTATTAAGAGAAGTGGATTACAGAACAATCACAGCAGTAAATAATTGCATGATTTTGTGCTAGTCTTTTAACTTTGCCAGATATCAATTTCCCACTGGAAAATGAGAGAGTTACATATACTAAGTCTAAGATTTCTGATTCTATTATAAAACATTGTGGGGAGAGAGCTTACTGTGTGCTAAACAATTTATAAAAGTTTTAATTTGTATTCACAATAATCTGTAAGGGAGGTATTCTTTTCTCCTAGAAATGAAGGGCCAGGTAGTTATGAAAGATTAAATAATATGCCCGCAGTCAGATAGCTAGTTAGAGGTAGAATTAGGATTTGAATCTGCCTCTATGTCTCAAAACCCCTATTGCTCCTTTACTGTACAAGACCTGTAAGCATTGACTAATACTACCTACTGCCCATCTTTGAGTTGACATCTAATAGACATTTTTAAAAGAAGAAGAAACAGATACAATAATTTCTGTTATCTTTTCTAAAGAAACAACAACAAACTCCCACAACACACAACCGAAGGGAATCATCACCAGTGGGCTGCCAAATGCATCTACAGAAAAAGGCATCCTAAAATAAAACAATGATGCTGCTTTCGAAGATGCCAAAACTGCAGGTCAGAATATGACTACTTACGCCATTGGCGCACTTAGCTAAGTCCATGTGTAATGGGCCATGCCCAGTTATTTTCAGACTCTGTGTGATGTCTGCAGATATTTGTTTCGTCCTTGTAGAAATGATGCAGGAAAAGGGGAATTGAACTGGAGCAAAACAGTGACTTGTCCAAAGTTGCAGCTTTTATAGAAGAGTGAAGGGGTTCAGAAATATATATCTTTGACCCCAAATTGTAGACTCTTTCCAATTAATAAAGGGAGGAACTGAGGGAAAACAGAGTTTTGTAGGCAGACAACCTAATTAACATTTCAGCACAATTAACACATAAACAGCTATATTAGGAGTTTTCCTGAGTAACAGCAGGAACAAAATAGAATAAAATAAAATTCAGAATTATATCCATCCTGTCACTGAGCTCCTTCTAAGTAGTATCAAATAAAATAATTTTACTTAGGAAGCATCCTAAAGAGAATACAAGTTCTTCAAAAAATAACTAGTGTATGACCTTAAAAATTCATTTTGATAAAAAAGAAAGAAATATCTAAAAGCCCATTGTACTGTCAGTATATTGTTGGCAGATATTTTTAAATCCAAATCCTAGAACTGAATGTTCGAACTACTTGAGGAAAATGCCCAGGAGCTATTGGTCTGGGCCTGGACCACTGCTCAGGCCTCTACACTGGCAGAGTAGTCAGTGGTGAAATTGTCAGCACAGTTGAAGGCATTTACAGGAAAGCCAGGATTGGAGGTGAAGGGAAATGAACGGGAGGAAATGAAATGGCTGTATTATTCAATGTGCTACAGACAAATGTTTAGCTCTGGAAAAATGCACTCTGTATTCCAGGTAAACGTATTAGGCTAACTGATTCCAGGTGTTCTCAAGGATAATTGATTCATTCAGCAAACTTTTTTTTAAGTAACTACTATGTGAAAAACAATGCTATAAAATAGATTGTATGAGCAGCCTTCATTTATTTCCGGAATTGTTTCCAATTACAAAATCATCAATCTTTATTTCATTTTCATACATTTACTGAATCAACATTTTCTCCAGTACAATTATTGGTTAAGAAACTGTAAGATTGGCTGGGTATGGTGACTCACGCCTGTATTCCCAGCACTTTGGGAGGCTGAGGCAGGTGGATCACCTGACATCAGGAGTTTGAGGCCAACCTGACAAACATGGCGAAACACCATCTCTACTAAAAATACAAAAATTAGCCAGGCGTGGTGGCAGGTACCTGTAGTCCTAGATACTTGGGAGGCTGAGACATGAGAATAGCTTGAACCTGGAAAGCAGAGGTTGCAGTGAGTCGACATCGCTCCATTGCTCTCCATCCTGGGCAACAGAGTGAGACTCTGTCTCAAAAAAACATAAAGAAAAACCAAAACAAAGCAAAAAAAGAAACCAGAAGGTTAATATGCAGTCTTTCTGTGTATAACCTACACTTTATCTGGTAGGTTTCTATTCCCCCTTTCCTCAATAACTTGAAATAAATTTACTCAGATATTAGTTATGGAAAATTCTTCAGTCTAAAATGCTTTTCAACTGTTTCTACAGAGAATTTTCCAGACTTTGCTTAGAGACTTGCAAGGCAAAGCTTATTACAAGTACTAGCAGATAATTTTATTTCAATCCATTGTTTCCTGAAGTAGAAAATCTCACAGTCTAAAAAAAAAATTAAACCACAGAACACAGTATTACTTTTTGTCCTCAATTATTTGTGACTATAGGAAAGTAATTGAAACAACCAAATCAAATGAATGTAAAATTAAAAAACAACTAAAGATATTTCATTGTTATTACTTGCTTCTTGCTTAAGCATATTGTACCAAAAGAAAATTACTCCACCAGAGGGCATTTATGCTTTAAAACTCCAGTTTCTTTTCAGTGTCTTGGAAGTAGAACATAGTGCAGTAACTTCATAATTGTGATGTAGTATAAATGAATATCAGTTTCTCAACTTCGTATTTTAAATTATGGATATAAAAGTAGATTGAGTAAACTTAACTCACATCAATATTCAAATACGCATAACATTAATGTCATACCTTGTGTTTAGTCTCTAAGCAATTGGACTTTCTTTCTATGATCCTACCAACTTATTAGCAGGAACAAAAGTCAATTTATCTTAAATTTTACACTGACCTGATTGTTAAAATAATCCTAGGAAGAGCTCATCATCCTGGGTGAAATGATCAACCACTCAGCCTATAGACATGCACTGGAAGAAGGCTGAAATTGGTCCCTCTATGGACCCAAACTAGAAGCTGGGCCAGGATTTATTCTCTCCTCTTCCCATGTCCCTCACCTTATCTAGCACATACAACTTCAGGAAAAAGCAGGGGATATACCCTCTTACTGGCCTCATTTGTGTTTCTTGCCATTCCTAATGTCAGGAATTCAGGTGGAATTTTCTTTCTATTTTGTCATATCCTCTTAGCTACCTTGGAATTGGCCCAACTGTCATAGACAAAGGATGCATCTTCTCCATCCTATGGGATGACTCTCAGAGTTATGTTCTTCTGGATTCCCTGCTGATATGCTAAATTGATGAAGGGAGAAAATGGAGCCATGGGAAATCCCTCTCTAGGCTGTAGTCTTGCTGGAGAATTCTACTTTGTATATCAAAAGTTGAACATAATTTCATTCCATCTGTGGCACACTCTATAACTCTCCTCCAGCTCTACCCCCCTCTACCAGGTAGATGGACAAACACCTGTGGCTTGCTAGGGTAAAATATACCTCAAAAAAAAAAAAAAAAAAAAAAAAAAAAAAAAAAAAAA
>NW_016818390.1:164688-175951 GCF_001698545.2 Rhinopithecus bieti
AAAAAAAAAAAAAAAAAAAAAAAAAAAAAAAAAAAAAAAGAGAGAGAGAGAGAAAGACAGAGAAATAGCCATCAGTGTTTTTCAAAGTATTACATTACAATTAAATGCATGAGAATCTAATGCAGTCCATTAGTGTTAGAGAGTTTGTATATGGGACCTTTTAACCATTTCACTCTTCACATGATATTTGCACCTTTAAGGCCAAATTATTTTTCTACTTTTATTCTTTTTTGTTCTCTCTTTACTCTACCATTCCTTTTTTTATTCTGTGTAATCTCATTATTTTTAGCAACATTTTCCATAGGTTTATTGATCCTACCTTGGAAATATTAGTTTATCTTTATCACTCAGCTATGTGTAGCGAATGTGAGCTTGAGTATTCTGTGCCTTATTGTTACAGTCTGCTTGACTTGTGCAAACTAGAATTAAAGTGAAGATAGAAAGGTGTGTGATAGAAATATGGATCCTGTTTGACTAACCCAAACTTCCTTAGCATGATATATAAGAGCTCTTCACTCTGTGTGGGTGCCTCACCCATTCTGCCACCTACCCCTTGCTTTCATTAATAGAGGCTTCAGCTTTTGAAAATACTTTGGTAATTCCTGTCACACCATTTCACTATTTCCTACTTCTAAAAATGTATTCACAGTTTTTAAGAACACTTAGATCTTTTCTCTGCCAACCCAAAATCAAATCTCAAGATCTAGCCCAAATTCAGTATCTTCATATACTATGTAAGCCAGGCTTATATTCCTCTTCAGCCTACCTGCAGCATTTTAAAACTGCAATAAGGACAAACACATATATAGTACTACATTGAACGAGGCATTGAACTTGGCTCCTGACATATACTAACTCCTCTAATCCATACAACAATCACAAGAGATAAGCGGTCATATTTTCCAGAACATACAAATGAGGATATTGAGGCACTGTTAATTTACATAAACTACCCACAGTTATATGACTAGTCCAACATTATTTTTGCAAGATTTTATAACCAGGATATATCTTAAATTTGAAAAAAATGGTGAATCTCATGTAATTTCATGCAAAATTCTGTTTAGATGTGCAAATGTAGATTTTTCTAGGGAGAAGATCTCCATCTTTACATCAGATTATTAAAATATTCTGTGTTCCAAAAAAAGATTACAAGCTATACTAGAAAGTATTAACTACTGTTCTCTAGTTATCTAAAAGTGTACTTTTTTCAAATTCTTTACACTGTGCATTAGGAATCCAGTGAATATTTTTGATTTGACATGACATCTATCTTAACTGAGGAGAAGCACTGGGGGTGGTAAAAAGAGATGGCAAATAAATTAACCAAGTAGAAATAAATGAAATCATAGTTCATTCATTAATCATTCCTGCTAAGTTACAATAATAAATGTAGAAATGTATAAGCATATGACAGTATTTATCTCAATGTAATAATAACATTATATTTCTCAAAGGACACACCACACAAAAATATGTATTGTTACATCAAGATCAATATTTTAAGCTGGTAAATCATAACAATAGATTTGTTGTAACCTCAATCATCCTTTACCTTGTCATAATTAAAGGGTTTTTTCCTACAATTCCCGTAGAATACATATGATAATGAATATGTATTTGCTTTGAATTATAAAATGCATTTAAGTCTCTCCTATAGAATTACTTGACCTTTTCTTCTGACACTTATTTGTCCCTCTGTTGGCACGCCTGCAATATAATTTAGGCACGTGAGGTCACCAGAGCTCTAATTATGCCACGTGCACACACACATGCACACGTTCACACATTCATCTCTAATGTCTAATGTCCAATTTATTTTAAAAGGCACATTTTATAACATCTTCTCTGGAATTCACTTGTTTATATACACATCAAAATGTGAACTCAAAAACCAAACTTTTAACAAAATCATTTTAATTATTTTCAAGTCGCTTCCATGGTTCATAAATATTCAAACTTAGCATTCTATGTTGACATGATTTTCTTCAATAAAGTAGATGAGAATAACATCATTTATTTTAGAAACTGTTGAACCTGATAACTTGACTGATGAAGAATATCTAGAAATATGAAATGAATCATTTAAAACAACTGAGGCCAAGGTGTGACATCTTTGGAGGACAAGATTACAATCCTGAGATGGCAATGAGAGTGGTTAATGTTTACAATTCTTCATGATATTGCAGGCTTGTTGCGAAAATAAATTGCGTGTAGGCCTCTGCCATTTTCTATTCCTGTCTCATCATGATAATAAGGTATCAGGTTTTTAACAGTCAATATATTGTGCAATGCAATTTCATATAAAGATGTGTAGAGTTCCAAAACATTCACTACCTATGTTTACTTGTAGATTCTACTTACACTCATACTTCTGTAGGTACTGCTTGCTGTGTCTAGTAATAAATGAAAATTAAACTGTGATTCTGAAATGCGGATGGCTCATTGGAAATCAGGTAGTAACTTTCAATCTCACTTTCATCTCTAAGAGGTGAAAATTTTTTTTCTAAATTTAGGAGTGTCCAGAAGTTCATCCTATAACCACAAGAAATTCATATAGTAGGGTGGGAAAAGGCAGTGTATTATCATACCATATTTTCAAACGAATATGAATGTTTCTACTTGGTTAGGTCACTTTCTGTCTGATTATCACTTCCTAAAGCATTCCCATGCACAAAGCCCTAGGGTTACTAGGACCTGATCCTAATATGTAAAATAATTTTCCAGTCAGCCTGAGTCAGGTTGTTTCTCATAAGTGCTGAAATTACCATTTTATTAAGAGAACCCAGTTTGAATAGAGCACACTAGTATTTCTTAAGCAAGAATAAGAAGCTGTGGTCAAAAATTTTAAGAACTATTATAAAAATAAAAAAAGATGAATGTACCTTTCAGTATATTCTGGGACTACAGAACTGTCAAAACTGAGTAAAATCCAAAAAATTAGAAACACTTTAAAAGCTCGTTGGAATCACAGGAATAAATAAATGTCAGAGAAGTTTGTAAGAGCTAAGTATTCTGTACATTCTCTTTTATAAAACTTTTCATCTAATGATTTAGTTAATTCTGTCCCGTATTATATTATTAACTTTTTGAGAATAGAAATCCTATCTGTACTGCTTGGCTACAGCTCCCAGCCCGACACTATGTTCAACACGTGGTGAGTACTGAAGTGTGTGCTAAATTAATGAATATGTATTCTTAAAGTCCAATATATAAAACTGAGTGAGACTACAAAAATGTTAATAGGCTGCAAAAGTAAAAATGATGTCAGTATTATGGTTTCAAATGTTGAGGTAATCAGAGAAGAAAATAGGATAGTATTCTGACAATTTGAAAATATGAATATAATATAATATTAAAAAGTAGAAAAATGAGCCGGGCGTGGTGGCGGGCGCCTATAGACCCAGCTACTCCAGAGGCTGAGGCAGGAGAATGGCGTGAACCCAGGAGGCGGAGCTTGCAGTGAGCCGAGATCACGCCACTGTACTCCAGCCTAGGCAACAGAGCAAGACTTAGTCTCAAAAAAAAAAAAAAAAGTAAAAAAATCTCAGTGTGCCATTTGAGATCGCTACATTATAGTTCCAATATTTAAAGAGTTATAAAAACTCTTTAAACCATGTTGCTCTATTCTTACTCCAAATTTCTTTTGTTGCTACTGAATCTTGGTTCATTATGTCAAAAAAATAAAAATGTTTTTTTCTCTTACAGTAAACACTCAACATGACACAGAACACTTCCAGTCACCAATATGTCTGGGGAGATATCCGCAGTGTACACTCTCAGTTCGCATAATTCAATTCACTTCTGACACTCTCTACCAGATGCTAGTGTTAGAACATTATAAAAGAATGTGATCATTTAAGATTAATGGTTATGAAAACTGCTATAGAAAAGAGAGCATGTAATCTAGACCTTCAAGATTTGATGGCATTAGGTAGGTATACATTTAGAAGAGAGAAACAATTGCAGACAAAAATGATTGCAAGACATCAGTAAATCCATATGACATGGCCATCCCAACTAATACCTTTATTCATTGTAGACATTGATAACAGGACTCTAATGTTCTATGATATATGTTTGCCTTATTTTGTTGTTGATGTTATCAGTTATTACAACTGATACCACAGAAATGCAAAAGATTATTCAAAGCTACTATGAACACCTTTAAATGCACAAACTAGATAACCTTGATGAGAAGGATAAATTTCTGGACATATACAACCCTCCTGGATTAAATCAAGAAGAAATAGAAACTCTGAATAGACCAATAACAAATAGAAAGATTGAAGCAGCAATAAAAATATTGCCAAAAAAAAAAAAAAAATTCCAAGACCAGATAGATGCACAGCTGAGTTCTATAAGACATTTAAAGAATTGGTACCAATCCTACTAAAACTATTCCAAAAGATAAAGAGGTAATCCTTCCTAAATCATTCTATGAAGCCAGTATCACCCTAATACTAAAACCAGGAAAGGACATAATAAAAAAAGAAAATTACAGACCAATATTATTGATGAACATAGACGCAAAAATCCTCAACAAAATACTAGCTAACTGAATGTAAAAGCATATCAAAAAAAAAAAAAAAAAAATCATGTTCAAGTGGGTTTCATACCAGGGAAGCAGGGATGGTTTAACATATGCAAGTCAATAAATGTGAAACACCACATAAACAGAATTAAAAACAAAATCATATGATCACTCTACAGATGCAGAAAAAGAATTTGACAAAATCCAGCATCACTTTATCATAAAAAAACTCTCAGCAAAATTGACATAGAAGGGATATACCTCAAGATAATAAAAGCCATCTATGACAAACCCACAACCAACATTGTACTGAATGGAAAAATGTTGAAAGCATTCCCCCCGAGAACAAGACAAGGATGATTACTTTCACCACTTCTATTTAGAATAGTACTGGAAGTCTTAGCCAGAGATATCAGACAAGAAAATAAATAAAGGGCATCCAAATTGGAAAACAGGAAGTAAAAATGTTGCTGTTCACCAACGATATGATCATATACCTAGAAAACCCTAATGACTCACTCAAAAAGCTCTTAGATCTGATAAATGAATTCAGTAAAGTTTCAGGACACAAAATCAATGTGTACAAATCAGTAGCACTGCTATGCACCAACAGCAACCAAGCTGAGAATCAAGTCAACAACTCAATCCCTTTTATGAACAAAAAACATTATACTTAACCAAGGAGGTGAAAGATCTCTAACGGGAAAACTACAAACACTGCTGAAAGGAATCATAGATGACACAAACAAATGGAAACACAGCCCATGCTCATGGATTGGTAGAATCAATATTGTGAAAATGATCATACTGCCAAAAGCAATCTATAGCTTCAAAGCAATTCCCATTAAAATACCATCATCATTCTTCATGAACTAGAAAAAAAATCCAAAAATTCATATGGAACAAAAAAAGAGCCTGCATAGTCAAAGAAGTACTAAGCAAAGAGAATTTTAAATAAAGCCAAATATTTGCAACTAACTGATCTTTGACAAAGCATACAAAAACATAAAATGGGGAAAGGACACCCTTTTCAACAAATAATTGCCACATGTAGAAGAATAAAACTGTGTCTTCATCTCACCTTATACTAAAATCAACTCAAGATGAATCAAGGACTTTAAGACCTGAAACCATAAAAATTCTAGAAGATAGTATCAGAAAACTCTTCTAGAGAATGGCTTAGGCAAAAAATTCATGACCAAAACCTAAAACAAATGCAATAAAAGCAAAATAAATAAATAGGACCTAATTAAACCAAAAACATCTTGACAGCAAAAGAAACAATCAGCAGAGCAAACAGACAAGCCACAGAGTGGGAGAAAATATTTGCAAACTGTGGGTCTGACAAGAGTCTACAATGAACACAAAGAAATCAGAAAAAAAAAAAGTCCTATCAAAAAGTCGGCAAAGAAGATATGAATAGAAAATCCTCAAAAGAAGACATATAAGTGGCCAACAAACATATGAAAACATGTTCAACGTCATCATCAGGGAAATGCAAATTTAAACCACAATGAGATGCTACCTTATTCCTGTAAGAATGGCCATAACTTAAAAATAAAAATAGATGTTGGCATGGATATGGTAAAAGAGAACACTTTTACACTGCTGGTGGAAATGTAAACTAGTACAGTCACTATGGAAAACAGTATGGAGATTTCCTAAAGAACTAAAAGTAGAACTACCATTCAATCCAGCAATCCCACTACTGGGTATCTACCCAAAGTAAAAATCATATGAGAAGGACACTTGCACATGCATGTTTATAGCAGCACAATTTGCAATTGCAAAAATATGGAACTGGAGATCGCAGCTCTGACTCAGACGGACAGAGCAGTGTGTGGAGGCTTGCATCATGACTTTTTGCTCCAGAACGACTGCAGAAATAAATCAGGAAACCTGAGAGGACCCACAGATCCCCTGAAGGAAGTGGATTGCTCCTGCAGGACCTGAGAGATACCTCAAATACTGTGAGTGCCCAAATTGAGAGTGGGAAAGGAAGATCATCCACCCCCAAACACACACTCCCACTGGTGAAACTGAAGGCCTAGATTATGGGAGAAGATTTTGACCGTACCTGGAGCTGAGTCAATTTGGAGAGCCGAGTGAAATACAGGGGTAAAGGATGCAGAGGGAAAAGCCCTGGGAACTCACTGAGTCTCCTAGCAAGCCGTTTTTGCCTGGCCTCACAGGGGTCCTTCTGGAAGGTGGCCAGAGGCACTGGGAAAAGGCCACAGGGAGAAGGAAATCTCCAGCTGAACTGTGTAACAATTTGAACTGATCAAGAAGCCTCCTGGCCAGAACTCAGGGCAGAGCATGAATCTAGTGTGCAGACTCCATGGGCAGGAGAAGGAGGAAAGCCATATTTGCTTTCACAGCTGGGAGATGGGTAGCCTGGTTCAAGTTCTCAGCCCTGCTTGCCCACTGCCTGGAAACAGACTTAGTGTTGTTGGGGGTGGGGGCTGTGGGAGTAAGACTGGCTCTTCGGATTGCATGGGAACTGGATGAGGCCTGTGACTGCCAGCTTTCCCCCACTTCCCTGACAACCTGCATGATACAGTAAAGAGTCATAATCCTCCAAGGATCATAACTCCATTGACCTGGGACTCTCATCCCCTTCCCCCACAGCTGCCACAGCAAGACTTAACTAAAAAGAGTCTGAGCTCAGACACAACTTGCCCTGCCTACACCCAATGGTCCTCCCCTACTCACCCTGGTAACTGAAGACAAAGGGCATATACTCTTGGGAGCTCTAGGGCCCTGCCCACCTCCTGTTCCTCCCCATACTACTACAGCTGATGCTTTCTGGAAATCACCACCTCCTGACAGGAGGCCAACCAGCACAAAAATAGTGCATTAAACCAACAAAGCTAAGAACCCTCACAGAGTCCATTTCATTCCCTTGCCACCTCCACTGGAACAGGTGCTGGTATCCATGACTGAGAGACCGATAGAACATCTCCTAGTACCAGCCTGGAGCCTGACAGGCTTGCTGGGTGGCTAGATCCAGAAGAGAGATAACAATCACTACAACTCAGCTCTCAGGAAGCCACATCCATAGGAAAAGGGGGAGAGTACTACATTAAGGGAAAACCCCGTGGGACAAAAGAATCTGAACAACAGCCTTCAGCCCTAGACCTTCCCTCCAACAGAGCCTACCCAAATGAGAAAGAACAAGAAAACAACTCTGATAATATGACGAAGCAAGGTTCTTTAGTATGTCCAAAAGACCAAAGTAGCTCACCGGCAATGCACCCAAACGAAGAAGAAAACCCTGATTTACCTGAAAATGAATTAAGAAGGTTAGTTATTAAGCTAATCAGGGAGGCACTGGAGAAAGGCAAAGCCCAACGTAAGGAAATACAAAATATATATATGTATGTATTTTATATATATAAAAAAATTAAAAGAAAGGAGGAGCGTGGTGGCTCATGCCTGTAATCCCATCATTGTGGGAGGCCAAGGCAGGCAGATCACCTGAGGTTGGGAGTTCAAGACCAGCCTGGCCAACATGGTGAAACTCCATTTCTACTAAAAATACAAAAATTAGCCAGCCATGGTGGCACACATCTAATCCCAGCTACTCGGGAGGCTGAGGCATAAGAATCACTTGAACCCAGGAGTCAGAGGTTGCAGTGAGCCAAGATCACACCACTGCACTCCAGCCTGGGTAACAGAGTGAGACTCTGTCTCAAAAAAAAAAAAAAAAAAAAAGTGAAGGGAGAAAGCATTAAAAAATTCAAAACTTCAGGAAACAATGGACACACTTATAGAAATGCAAAATGCTCTGGAAAGTCTTAGCAATAGAACTGAAGAAGTGGAAGAAAAAAATTCAGAGCTTGAAGGCAAGGTCTTCAAATTAACCCAATCCAACAAAGATAAAGAAAAAAGAATAAGAAAATATGAACAAAACCTCCAAGGAATCTGAAATGATGTCAGACAACCAAACCTAAGAATAATCGGTGTTCCTGAGGAAGAAGAGAAATTTTAAAGTTTGGAAATCATACTTGGGGAAATTATCAAGGAAAACCTCCCTGGCCTTGTTAGAGACCTAGGCATCCAAATATAAGAAGCAGAAAGAACACCTGAGAAATTCATCGCCAAAAGATCATTGCCTAGGCACATTGTCATCAGGTTATCTGAAGTTAAGACAAAGGAAAGACTCTTAACAGCTGTGAGACAAAAGCACCAAGTAATCTATAAATGAAAATTTATCAGATTAATAGCAGACTTTTCAACAGAAACCCTACAAGCTGGAAGGGATTGGAGCCCTATATTCAACCTCCCCAACCAAAACAATTATCAGGCAAGGATTTTGTATGAGCGAAACTAAGCTTTGTGTATGAAAGAAAGATACAGTCTCTTTCAGACAAAATAATGTTTAGAGAATTCAACACTACCAAGGCACCACTACAAGAACTGCTAAAAGGGGCTTTAAATCTTGAAACAAATCTTTTTTTTTTTTAATACCTTAAGTTCTAGGGTACATGTGCACAACATGCAGGTTTGTTATATATGTATACATGTGCCATGTTGGTGTGCTACACCCATTAACTCGTCATTTGCATTAGATATATCTCCTAATGCTATCCCTCCCCTCTCCCCTCACCCCATGACAGGCTCCAGTGTGTGATGTTCCCCACCCTTTGTCCAAGTGTTCTCATTGTTCAATTCCCACCTATGAGTGAGAAAATGCAGTGCTTGGTTTTCTGTTCTTGAGATAGTTTGTTCAGAATGATGGTTTCCAGTTTCATCCATGTCCCTACAAGTGACATGAACCCATCCTTTTTTAAGGCTGCATAGTATTCCATGATGTATATGTGCCACATTTTCTTAATCCAGTCTATCATTGATGGACATTTGAGTTGGTTGCAAGTCTTTGCTATTGTGAATAGTGCTGCAGTGAACATATGTGTGCATGTGTGTGTATAGCAGCATGATTTATAATCCTTTGGGTATATACCCAGTAATGGGGTGGCTGGGTCAAATGGTATTTCTAGTTCTAGATCCTTGAGGAACCACCACACTGTCTTTCACAATGGTTGAACTAGTTTACAGTCCCACCAACAGTGTAAAAGTGTTCCTATTTCTCCACATCCTCTCCAGCACCTGTTGTTTCCTGACTTTTTAATGATTGCCATTCTAACTGGTGTGAGATGGTGTCTCACGGTGGTTTTGATTTGCAATTCTCTGATGGTCAGTGATTATGAGCATTTTTTCATGTGTCTGTTGCCTGCACAAATGTCTTCTTTTGAGAAGTGTCTGTTCACATCCTTTGCCCACTTTTTGATGGGGTTGTTTGATTTTTTCTTGTAAGTTTGTTTGAGTTCTTTGTAGATTCTGGATATTAGCCCTTTGTTAGATGGGTAGATTGTAAAAATTTTCTCCCATTCTGTAGGTTACCTCTTCACTCTGATGTTAGTTTCTTTTGCTGTGCAGAAGCTCTTTAGTTTAATTAGATCCCATTTGTCAATTTTGGCTTTTGTTGCCATTGCTTTTGGTGTTTTAGACATGAAATCCTTGCCCATTCCTATGTCCTGAATGATATTGCCTAGGTTTTCTTCTAGGACTTTTATGGTTTTAGGCCTAACATTTAAGTCTTTAATCCATCTTGAATTAATTTTTGTGTAATGTGTAAGGAAGGGATCCAGTTTCAGCTTTCTATACAGAGCTAGCTAGTTTTTCCAGCACCATTTATTAAATAGGGAGTCCTTTCCCCATTTCTAGTTTTTGTCAGGTTTGTCAAAGATCAGATGGTTGTAGATGTGCACTATTATTGCTGAGGGCTCCGTTCTGTTCCATTGGTCTATATCTCTGTTTTCTTACCAGTAGCAGGCTGTTTTGGTTACTGTAGCCTTGGAGTATAGTTTGAAGTCAGATAGTGAGATGCCTCCAGCTTTGTTCTTTTGGCTTAGGATTGTCTTGGCAATTCAGGCTCTTTTTTGGTTCCATATGAACTTTAAAGTAGTTTTTTTCCAATTCTGTGAAGAAAGTCATTGGTAGCTTGATGGGGATGGCACTGAATCTATAAATTACTGGGGACAGTATGTTCATTTTCATGATATTGATTCTTCCTATCCATGAGCATGGAATGTTCTTCCATTTGTTTGTGTCCTCTTTTATTTCATTGAGTATTGGTTTGCAGTTCTCCTTGAAGAGGTCCTTCACATCCCTTGTAAGTTGGATTCCTAGGTATTTTATTCTCTTTGAAGCAATTGTGAATGGGATTTCACTCATGATTTGACTCTCTGTTTGTCTATTATTGGTGTATAGGAATGCTTGTGATTTTTGCACATTGATTTTGTATCCTGAGACTTTGCTGAAGTTTCTTATCAGCTTAAGGAGATTTTGAGCTGAGACAATGTGGTTTTCTAACTATACAATCATGTCATCTTCAAACAGAGTCAATTTGACTTCCTCATTTCCTAATTGAATACCCTTTATTTCTTTCTCCTGCCTGATTGCCCTGGCCAGAACTTCCAACACTATGTTGAATAGGAGTGGTGAGAGAGGGTAGCCCTGTCTTGTGTCAGTTTTCAAAGGGAATGCTTCCAGTTTTTTCCCATTCAGTATGATATAGGCTGTGGGTTTGTCATAAATAGCTCTTGTTATTTTGAGATACGTTCCATCAGTACCAAATTTATTGAGAGTTTTTAGCATGAAGGGCTGTTGAATTTTGTCAAAGGCCTTTTCTGCATCTATTGAGATAATCATGTGGTTTTTGTCTTT
>NW_016818390.1:176569-181974 GCF_001698545.2 Rhinopithecus bieti
GGGAGTCTCTTTGTAAGTCTCTAAGGACTTGCTTTATGAATCTGGGTGCTCCTGTATTGGGTGCATATATATTTAGGATAGTTAGCTCTTCCTGTTGAATTGATCCCTTTACCATTATGTAATGGCCTTCTTTGTCTCTTTTTGTCTTTGTTGGTTTAAAGTCTGTCTTATCAGAGACTAGGATTGCAACACCTGCTTTTTTTGTTTTCCATTTGCTTGGTAGATCTTCCTCCATCCCTTTATTTTGAGCCTATGTGTGTCTCCGCACGTGAGATGGGTCTTGTGAATACAGCACCCTGATGGGTCTTGACTCTTTATCCAATTTGCCAGTCTGGGTCTTTTAATGGATCATTTAGCTCATTTATATTTAAGGTTAATATTGTTATGTGTGAATTTGATCCTGTCTTTATGATGTTAGCTGGTTATTTTGCTCATTAGTTGATGCAGTTTCTTCCTAGCATCAATGGTCTTTACAATTTGGCATGTTTTTGCAGTGACTAGTACCAGTTGTTCCTTTCCATGTTTAGTGCTTCCTTAGGGAGCTCTTGTAAGGCAGGCCTGGTGGTGACAAAATTTCTCAGCATTTGCTTGTCTGTAAAGGACTTTATTTCTCCTTCACTTATGAAACTTAGTTTGGCTGGATATGAAATTCTGGGTTGAAAATTCTTTTCTTTAAGAATGCTGAATATTGACCCCCACTCTCTTCTGGCTTGTAGAGTTTGTGCCGAGAGATCCTCTGTTAGTCTTATGGGCTTCCCTTTGTGGGTAACCCAACCTTTCTCTCTGGCTGCCCTTAACATTTTTCCTTCATTTCAACTTTGGTGAATCTGACAATTATGTGTCTTGGAGTTGCTCTTCTCAATGAGTATCTTTGTGGCATTCTCTGTATTTCCTGAATTTGAATGTTGGCCTTCCTTACTAGATTGGGGAAGTTCTCCTTGATAATATACTTAAGAGTGTTTTCCAGTTTGGTTCCATTCTGCCTATCACTTTCAGGTACAGCAATCAGATGTAAATTTTGTCTTTTCACATAATTCCATATTTCTTGGAGGCTTTCTTTGTTTCTCTTTACTCTTTTTTCTCTAAACTTCTCTTCTCACTTCATTTCATTCATTTGATCTTCAATCACTGATACCCTTTCTTCCACTTGATCAATCGGCTACAGAAGCTTGTGCATGCATCATGTAGTTCTTGTGCCATGGTTTTCAGCTCCATTAGGTCATATAAGTTCTTCTCTATGCTATTTATTCTAGTTAGCCATTCCTCTAATCTTTTTTCAAGGTTTTTACCTTCTTTGCAATGGAGTTGAACATCCTCCTTTAGCTCGGAGATGTTTTTTATTACCAACTTTCTGAAGCCTATTTCTGTCAACTTGCCAACGTCATTCTCCATCCAGTTTTTTTCCATTGCTGGTGAGGAGCTGCATTTCTTTGGAGGAGAAGAGGCACTCTGATTTTTAGAATTTTCAGCTTTTCTTTCTGGTTTCTCCCCATCTTTGTGGTTTTATCTACCTATGGTCTTTGATGATGGTGACATACAGATGGGATGTTGGTGTGGATCTCCTGTTTGTTAGTTTTCCTTCTGACAGTCAGGATCCTCAGTTGCTGGTTGTTGGAGTTTGCTGGAGGTCCACTCCAGACCCTGTTTGTCTGGGTATCCCCAGCAGAGGCTGCAGAACAGCAAATATTGCAGAACAGCAAATGTTGTTGCCTGATCCTTCCTCTGGAAGCTTTGTCTGAGTGGGTCAACTGGCTGTATGAGGTGTCAGTCGGCCCCTACTGGGAAGTGTTTCCAAGTTAGGCTACTTGGGAGTCAGGGACCCACTTGAGGAGGCAGTCTGTTCATTCTCAGATCTAAAACTCTGTGCTTTGAAAACCACTACTCTCTTCAAAGCTGTCAGACAGGGACATTTAAGTCTTCTGAAGATTTTGCTGCCTTTTGTTCAGCTATGCCCTGCCCCCAGAGGTGGAGTCTATAGGGGCAGGCATGCCTCCTTGAGCTGTGGTGGACTCCACCCAGTTCGAGCTTCCTGGCCACTTTGTTTGCCTACTCAAGCCTCAGCAATGGTGGATGCCTCTTTCCCAGCCTCACTGCTGCCTTGCAGTTCAATCTCAGACTGCTGTGCTAGCAGTGAGCAAGGCTCTGTGGGTGCAGGACCCTCCAAGCCAAGCACGAGATATAATCTTCTGGTATGCCATTTGCTAGGATCATTAGAAAAGCGTAGTATTAGGGTGGGAGTGTCCTGATTTTCCAGGTACTGTCTGTCACAGCTTCCCTTGGCTAGGAAAGGGAATTCCCCGACCCCCTGTGCTTCCTGGGTGAGGCAATGCCCTGCCCTCCTTTGACTCACACTCCATGGGCTGCATCCACTGTCCAACAAGCCCTGGTGAGATGAACTCGGTACCTCAGTTGGAAATGCAGAAGTCACCCATCTTCTGCGTCTCACACACTGGGATCTGTAGACTGGAGCTGTTCCTATTCAGCCATTTTGGAACTGCCTCCCAAACAAATCTTGACACACATCAAAACAGAATCTCTTTAAAGCATAAATCTCACAAGACCTATAAAACAAAAATACAATTTAGAAAACAAAAACAATAAACAAAAAACAAGGTATACAGTCAACAAATAGCACAAATAAATGGAATGGTAACTCACATCACACTACTAACAGTGAATGTAAATGGCCTAAATACTCCACTTAAAAGGTACAGGATTGAAGAATGGGTAAGAATTCATCAATTTGAAGGCACCAATTCACCTGCTGCCTTCAAAAGAATCACTTAACACATAAAGACTCTCACCAACTTAAGGTAAAGGGGTGGAAGAAGACATTTCAGGCAAATGGAGAGCAAGAGCAAGCAGGAGTAGCTACTATATCAGAAAAAAACAAATTTTAAGGCAACAGAAATTTAAAAAGAAAAAGAGGGACATTATATAATGGTAAAAGGCCTTGTCGAACAGGAAAATATCACAATCCTAAACATATATGCACCTAACACTAGAGCTCACAAATTTATAAAACAATTATAATAGACCTAAGAAATGAGATAGACAGCAATACAACAATAGTAGGGGACTTCAGTACCCCACTGACAGCACTAGTCAGGTCATCAAGGCAGAAAGACAACAAAGAAACGATGGATTTAAACTGTACCCTGGAACAAATGGACTTAACAGTTATATACAGAAAATTCCATCCAACAACCACAGAATATACATTCTATTTGACAGCACATGAAACTTTCTCCAAGATAGATCATATGATAGGCCACAAAATGAGCCTCAATTAATTTTAGAAAATTGAAATTATACCAAGCACTCTCTCAGACCACAGTGGAATAAACTGGTAATCAACTCCAAAGGGAACCTTCAAAACCATGCATATACATGGAAAGTAAATAAACTTCTTCTGAATGATCATTGGGTCAAAAATGAAATCAAGATGAAAACTTAAAAATTCTTCGAACTAAACAAAAATAGTGATACAACCTGTCAAAACCTCTGGTGTGAGAAGACATTTTAAATGATCCATTTTCAAGGCATAATCAATCTAAGTACTGGCAGTCAGCATGCAGATGTAACAAACTGCATGGCTCATGCACCTAGAAGCTCACAATAAGCAAACAGAATGTAGAGGAGGGGTCAGTCCATAAAAGGAAAGAAAGTTTTTGTTATTGGGGAATCAAAACTTGAGTGGGGATGGGGACTGGAGTGTAACCTTATAAGGGGACTAATGAAACTTAGGTAATGTTTGAGAAAATTGTAACCCCATAATGCTCAGCCAATGAGGAACTCAGAGAGGAACTTGTGTAGCTAGGAGATAAATTACCTGCTATAACTGCCCTAGGTGTGCCTGCCTACCAGACACTCGATCTTGGAAGACTGCCACTAAAAGTCTCACTTCCACTCTTCTTCATGTCTCTGAGTCTATTCTTTGGGTTTGGATGGTGAATGGGTGTTTCTCACAAACCTGGGGGCCTTTCTGGGATCTCTGCACCTGCACGGAGTGGGACTTCCGCTGAGGGAGGCGACGTGTCCCACCCGATTTAGATGGCCCACTCTGTCCAGGTGTCCCAGCTCCCAACAGAGGCCATAGACAAACCAGAGACTGTTATTCAGGAGGCAACAGAGGCAATATAGGAAGAAAAGCAGGCACTGCAGCAACCAGGCAACCTTGTGCATGAACCAAGGTGGGAAAAGTAAACTATAAGTACTTCCTTGGTGGTTGGATATTTTCAGATGTCGAGTGTGTGTGATTGAGATGTATCCTAGATACGAAGCAAGTGCAGAGTCCCAATCTGCGGTTTCATTCTCCCTTGAGGGAAATGGCCAGAGACAGACGAAGTGATTCCTCCAGTAGCCGGAAACCTCCAGTAGCGAGGGTTGAGTGTATGGGAAAAAGCTCACACACAGAGACTGGCCAGAAATGAGAAACAGAAATTCTAGGCCTAGGGGACAAAGGAAAGAGGGAAGCAAAGACACTCCCTCTAACATTCCCCCTGACAGTTCTTTAGGGAGAATGCTGCAGGTTTGGAGAGACAACCCTTGCACCAGGGACAAGACAAAGGAAAAGATGATAAACTATTGCTGTTTTATCTGGTCCAAAGACCCCATTCGTAAGCCTTCAGTCTTTTGGCCTACATTTGGCTCAGATGAGGATTGGGTGTGCCAAGCTTTAATTCTCTATGTGAATGATAAAACCTCATCCTCACAAGAAGAGATAGGTTATGCTCTCTGCTGGATCAAGGAATTCTCCCCACCATGTTCCCTCTCAAAGAGGAAGAAGAAAAAGAGCCTAGTAAAAAGCACTTTCCCAGTGAAAAGCCGTGGGGTCCCTCCATACATGTCACCGAATAGGGGACAGGAAGACCAAGAATCAAGAGACAGCAGGAGGGCTAGAGGAAGAAAGACCTGGGCACCATGGGGGAGCCAAACCAACTGCTCCTTTAAATCCTTATCCAAATTTAAGAAAATAATTCCAACGGTGTAAGAGGGATACTGAGAACTTCCCTACGAATAGCCACAATAAAAAAATAAAAAATAGCAGATGTTGGAGGGCATGTGGTAAAAACGAAACACTTCTACACTGCTGGTGGGAATGTGAACTTGTACAACCACTATGGAAAACAGTGTGGAGATTCTTTAAAGAACTAAAAGTAGAACTACCATTTGATCCAGCAATCCCACTACTGAATATCTACACAGAGAAAAGAAATTATTATATGAAAAAGATCCTGCGCATGAATGTTTATAACAGCACAATTCAATTTGCAATTGCAAAAACATGGAACCAGCCCAAATACCCATCAATCAATGAGTGGATAAAAAATTGTAGTGTATATATACCACATATTATATAATGTGGTATATATACAATAATATATATAATATTATATATTTAT
>NW_016818390.1:182048-196779 GCF_001698545.2 Rhinopithecus bieti
ATTATATATTTATATATAATATATATTATATATGTTATACATATATAATATATATTATAGTATCATTTTCAAACATGACTCTTTTATATATGTATATAATAGAACACTATTTGATATATATATATATAATAGAACTTTACTCAGCAATAAATATAAATAAATTAATGTCAGTCGCAGCTACCTGGATGAGACTGGAGACTACTATTCTAAGTGAAGTAACCCAAGAATGGAAAACCAAATATCAAATATTCTCACTCATAAGTAGGAGCTAAGCTATGGGGATGCAAAGGCATAAGAATGACACAATGGACTTTGGGGACTCAGGGGGAAAGGGTGAGAAGGGGGTGAGGGATAACAGACTACAAATAGGGTGCAGTGTATACTGCTTGGGTGATGGGTGCACCAAAATCTCACAAATCACCACTAAAGAACTTACTCATGTAACCAAACACTACCTGTTCCCCAATAACCTATGGAATTAATATATATACACACACACACACAGAGAACCATATATCTATGGAATTAATATATATATGGAATCATGTATATATGAACTATATATACTAAAGTTTATATATAAAAACTATATATAGTTCCATAAATATATATAGTTCCATATATATGTGTGTATATATAGTTTATATATAAAAACTATAGTATATATATGGAACCAGTTTATATATATAACTATATATATGGAACCAGTTTATATATACAACTATATATATATATGGAACCAGATCTAAATGCCCAGCAGCCAACAAGTGGATTTTAAAAAATGTGATATATATAGACCACAGAATACTACTCAGCCATAAAAAAGAACAAAATAATGGCATTTGCAGCAACTTGGATGGAGTTGGAGGCCACTATTCTAAGTGAGTAACTCAGGAATGGAAAACCAAATATTGTATGTTCTCACTTATAGGTGACAGCTAAGCTATGAGGGTGCAAAAACATAAGAATGAGATAATGGACTCTGGGGACTTGAAGGAAAGGGTGGGAGGAGAATAAGGAATGAAAGACTATACATTGGGTACAGTATACACTGCTCAAGTGAGGGATGGTTCAAAATCTCAGAAATCACCACTAAGGAACTTATCTGTGTAACCAAAACCACATGTCCCCAAAATGATTGAAATAAAAAATAAATTTTAAAAACATACATATGTGAATAAATTGCACAGTAATTCTATCACTTTGAAACTCAGATATGCTTAACTTAATCCTTCACATTATGAAAAAACTTTCTTATCTGAAATTTTTGCTGTTGATACAACTGATTTCTTTCTGTATTCACAAAAATAGTTCTTAGTGGAATATTATCATGAATATACTTCATGCAAAATTAATTTTCAAGTAATCAGAATGCAATACACATGCTTCATATTTTATTCTGAATTCTTCTTAATATTAGTCTAATTTTGAGGCTTGGGATTGAGATATCCTTTCATATATGCACCATCTTTGACCTGACAATCTCGTATTTACCCTAAGCTTAGCTTAAGCTTCACCTTTTCTGGGACATCTTCTATAATCGCTTCATTCCTTGGCCCCAGAGGAAGGTCAGAACCTTTCCTCTTCATATCTTCACAACTTCTTCTAATTCTTCTAGTTGCTTTTATTAGAGCTTTCATCACTTGCATTGTACTTGCTTGTTTACATGTGTATCTACATGACAAGTTGGATCTCTTTAGGAAAATTATGGTTTCTTTTACTCATCTTTTTATCTTCAGTATCTGGCACTAAATAAATAATGAATAGAATATGTAAATAAACAGAACACTGATGCACTAAGTACCAGCAGAATTTGCAGTGTGTAATGATTGAGAACAACCTAAGGTTTAACAGACCCAGATTGAAAATTGCTGCTGACACTTGATAACTTTGATGTCTCTAACCCCCAAATACATCTTTGGGAAATGGAAATATTACATTTATGAGACAGCTTTTACAAAAGGTTGTGAAAATTAGGAAATGAACAAAAATCTAAATAAACACGATGTCAAGCATAGTATGCTATATAGAGAGGATTTGGTGGGTTTTGTTGTTGTTGTTGTTGTTTTGCTATTGTTATTCCATCCTTAGACATAACAGGCTGAGATATGAAATCCCTCAATCAATACTTAACGATATTTCTACTAGGTCTCGTAAGTGAGAGTCATGTTTGAAAAGGATGCAGAAAGTCCCTAGAACAAGTTGGCAATCAAAGTAGATAAATCACAGAAGCAAACTGCAATCCGAGAAAGCAGGTTAGCTGAAAAGTGAGAAGGATGAAATTAGGAAAATGAAAATTGGGCCTAGAGTAATACCAGTGACTCAGGTGACAGACTGGATAGTGATTGTTCTCTTGCTTGCTTGGGTATTTTTAATCATAGATGTTGGTTCGGAATTGTGAGAACATGTCGACATATTACACATTCATTTAAAAAGGTTGAAGCAGAACAGTATATATGGGTTTATTCTCTTAATCCAAATAAAATGTTTGAATATCTTCAATCCACCTTCCAAGTGCTCAGAACTCCTTGTCAGTCTATTAGTCAACAAAATGGGCTGAGCACAGTGACTCACACCTACTTTGAGAGGCCTAGGCAGGAGAATAGCTTGAGCCCAGGAGTTGAAGCCCAGCCCAAGCAACATAGTGAGACTTTGTCTCTAGAAAAAGTCTTTAAAAATTAGCCAGGCATAGTGGTGCATGCCTGTAGTCCCAGCTACTTGGGAGGCTGAAGTGAAAGGATCACTTGAGCCTCAGAATTTGAGGCTGTAGTGAGCCATGGTCATGCCACTGCACTCCAGCCTGGGAAACATAGCAAGATCCTGTCTCAAAAAATAAAAAAGTAATTTACAAATTTTAAAAAGTATTGATTGCCTAATATATCCCCAGCCCATGCTGGTGCAATAGAAGTCTAATAGATACCACTGGGGCCTTTCTTGTGATCGAGTGGATAAGACCACTTTACCCATAAAACAGATATCAAAGGTCTACATTTGACAGTAGAATTTCAATTTTTACTATTATTTTCTAATAGCTTGAGTTAGGTACCTTTCTTAAATGCACTGAACAGTTTCCTGCCTTCATAAACAGAAGATGTTTAATGTAAGTAGAATGTTTCCTAATAATCAGATTATCGACATCATTGGCTGTTTCCTGATATAATTATGGTTCTCAGCTTTCTTGATGGTGGAAACAAAACTTACTCATTTTAATTTTTAAAGATATATAGATATTGAAAAAAAAGTTGAACTAAAGAATAAATAATACCTTCCATTTATATTAAAGATTCCTAAGGTGCTAGGGAGCTTTCTGAGATCTGGAATCTTTCTTTCTTCTTTCTTTCTTTCTTTCTTTCTTTCTTTCTTTCTTTCTTTCTTTTTTTTCTTTCTTTTTTCTTTCTTTCTTTCTTTCTTTCTTTCTTTCTTCCTTCTTTCTTTCTTTCTTTCTTTCTTTCTTTTCTTTCTTTCTTTCTTTTTTTTTTATCGTTCTAGATGTCAGCTCTAGTTTATCACTTTATCTTTCATCCAAGCCTCTTTTCCAAGTTTTGATTCTTATTTTTTGCATACTAGGAGAATAGACAAGTAAGTTTATTAAAATTCTGTCTAAATTAGGAATGAATAGATTCATATATTTCTAGTAAGTAGTATGTATAAACATAGGTTACTGATGCTATTTTGAGTTTCAGAGTTTTTTTTTCTTTTGGTTTCTTATTATTTGTTTCCAAATATTTGAGATTGTCAGATAAATTTCATGACTGAAAGTGGCATGTATACAATTAAAGGTATGAGGAAGTGCAACACTATTTGGTATAAGCTCTGCAATTCACTGAATTCCAAAAATAGAATGACCTTTGAAGTCTGCATAGTGAGGGAAAGTATTCAGAGTCAAGAGTTATTACTCTCGATTATGTTTCCTTTATTTTTCTAGGTACTAGGGAAAGCCTGCATATATACTTAATGAAAAGAAATGCATACAGCATAAAATTTTAGGCAGGCTGAACTGCATGTACAAAGGCACAGATTGAAGGAAGGGAAAATTTGGTGAACTTAAGCAATGGCAAGGAATGTGGTTTGATTGAAACTGAGGTTACACGTAGGGCAACAGAAGTTAGAGGCAGACATAAGATGATGGAGGTAGGATGGAAAAAAAATGGCCAAGGACATGGAATACCCTGCTAGATTATAGGTGTTATTCATCAGAGCAATTGCTTTTAACTATTGGTGTTCTTCAAAATCACCTGATGAGTTTGTTAGAAATAGTACCTGCTATTTTTGCTATGAATCCTCTAATTTAAGAACCACTACTTTAGAGAATAAGAAGCCAGTTGAGGTTTAAGAGCAAGAGATTGATGTAATTAAAGCTTTGCTTGTTTGTTCACCCCAGAAAAATAACTGGCTGGGCTTGGTGGCTCACACCTGTAACCCCAGCATTTTGGGAGGCTGAGACAGGAGGTTTGCTGGAGCCCAGGAGTTTGAGACCAGCCTGGGCAACACAGTGAGACTCCATCTCCACAGAAAAATTTAAAACTTAGCAGGGCATGGTTTTGCACATCTGTAGTCCCAGCTATTTGGGAAGATGAGGTAAAAAAAATCACTTGAGCCCAGAAAGTTGAGGCTGAAATGAGCCATGATAGTGACACTGCACTCCAGGCTGGGTGACAGAGCAAGACCTTCACTCAACTTCCACCCCACCCACCCCACCCCCCAAAAAGAAAAAATAACTGAAAGTATCATGGAAAAGAGAAAGACTGAGGAAAAATAATTTAGTAGGAGGTAGGCAAAAGCCATCATATCTACAGACTATTGACTTTGGCCTGATTAAGCAGGCTGCAGTATACATAAGATAGAAGAAGGAAAAGTAACTGAAAATTTTAAGAAATAAATGCCTAAGAAAAGACCAGATAATGAAATCTTAATTACCAATTGTGTATGAGTTTTACCTCTAAAGTACAATGTTTTCATTATTATATAAACTATATGAGTTTTGTTATTAACTGATATTTGAGATTAGTCCAGGTGATGAAACAATAAAATAATACAGGATTTTTTTTATTATCAAAGTAATACACTTAATTTTAAAAGTATGAAGTATCAAAACCTAAACAAAATTTCCTATGAACTTATTAAAAAGGCAGAAAAGTCAAAGTTTAAAAAAAATTGCGGTTCTTTTGAGGGGAAAATGCAACCTCTCTTCCAATGTTCCACAATTCACTGCTAGAACTGAGAGAAACTCAGAGAAAACAAGTACTATATTTCTTCTCATGTGAAGAAGTAACCTATTACTATTTTACTCATTCATTAATTCCTTCAGCTGCAATTTATTGAGGAGTTACTATATGCTAGATGCTTAACTAAGTGCATAGATTCAGTGTGCACAAAGCTAGATATATGTCCTATTCTCCAGAGTTTGCTCTCCCTAGCTAGAGACGTAATTAAAGAGAGAGAAACTGTCATTAAAGGCTAAGAAGAGATGCTTAACAACAACCAGCCCTGTCAAACTTATATAATATCTTGGTGTTCTAAATATCCAGTAAGAAGAAAGAAGACACATTTACAAATGAATGGTATGTTCATATCAAAGGAAAAATGAAGTATTTGCAAATAATTTAGAATCAGAAATCCTTCACTTGAGTATATTGTGGTTCGTCCACTATTTAGTTATATAACATTAGTCAACATACTTAAGTCTCATGATTTACTTATGTTTAAAGTGAGAATAAATATAAAATTTCAAAAAGGACTGCCAGCCTATAGCAGATATATAAAACGAAGTAAGTACATGAAATAAAGTGGAACATGAATAAAGTGTGGAATAAAGTACATGAAATCGTTTTGTAAATTGTAAAGGACTCTCGGGATATTATATGACATATAAACAAAGTACTACATGAAGAACTTCTTAAACTCTATTTGAGCTTAGTCTGTGAATACTTACTCTGTTTGAAATGTTTATTAGAACAAGAAGTGCAGGTCTATAAATTGCCTATTATTTTGGGCCATTTAATTATAAGACTAAAATTATCAATTCTTAAAATATTAAAGTCTGCAAAATGGCTGCACTTTTAGAGCTATTTTTTGGTGGTTGTTAAAATTGATCTGATCTGTTAACTTGTCACTGGACAATTTTAAAGAAGTATGTAGTTTAAATTTCCTATCCAAATAAACCTATCTTCAATGTAGTTACATCTCCATACATTAAGTTATGGAGATAAACTCAGGTTTCCCAAAAATGTCTCTTTACTAAAACAAAAAAATACTCAGGCTTTCCAACTTTCATAAAATGGGTCAAAATTAAATTTCAAGAGTGAGATGTTTCCTTAATGTTTCCTTAAATGAACTGTTGACAAGTCTTTGGAACATTGCAGTATTAAATTTGGCTTCCCTCACAATAAAGCTTCTTCTGTACAGATTGTTAAAATCTAGTCACCACACAACCATAGATCCAGAATTTTCATTTTTGTTCCAAAATGTCACTGGAAGAGATTTTGCCCTTGCAAACTGCATAAAATTGACAGTAGAATATTTGTAAAAGCAGAATGCTGAACTAGATCTGCTTTGATTCCTTGGTAAAGAGAAAAGAAGGGCAAGAAGCTACAGCTTCTGTTTACCCTGGCTTTAACTCAAGAGAAGCCTTAAAATTACTTTTTGGTGTACAAACAGTGTGGTTTCCCCATCAAAAGGTTATTTGTTATAAAAGGGCTTTATTCTGTAAGATATTGGGTACATTCACTTTGTAATTAGAGCTGCCAAACCCTGGGCCAGTGTGAGGTCAAAATCATGTCTTTTTATGATGCTCTTTTTTCCTGATTATAAAAGTAATACTAAAGCAATAGGACCAATTTTTCCCCTCAGAGGATTCTCTCAAGTTAACTGCAGCATAAAAAAATGAACCATAAACAGATGCCCTGATTTTGCCCTTTTAAAAAAACGATGTCTCGAAAGCTTTCTCAAACACTACAATGCTGTACAGAGACTGTTGGGGTAAAAATGGGATTGTGTTGTTATTATTGTTGTTATTTTTTATATTTATCTGGCAGTGAATGAATGAATGAGTAAACGAACTTTCACATGAGCCAGACTGTTTTATTTTCTGGACAAAAAACAGGGGTAATCAAATACAAATTTTATCCCGTTGCAGTGTTTATTGCTGAGAGTTGTGAAGCAATATCAAGAACACAGTGACTCTGCATGAGAATTTTTACTACTTAAGGCTTAATAATGAAACATTTATAGTTGACTCGATATATAATATCAATGGTTATTTTTCCACTACCAATTTTCGTTTTCCTAGTCTCCATACCTATTTATTTTTTTAATTTCTTACTTCATTGGCAAGGGTGAACAGGTCCTAAAATAAAGTAGTTATTGCTCAACTTTGAGTCTCAGATTTACCTTTTAGATATATGCTTTCATAAAAAAATGAAAATTTTGAACACTAGTCGTTGTTGAAAGAAGAAATCATCTTGCAGTTCACAAATCTTCCCACTGTAAAGCTGGAGCAAAGGTTAAGGGTCTCAGCATAGGGTTTTCCTACAAAAGTCACAGTAAAGAGTAAAGAACATCAGCGCAATTTAAAGGAAAAAGACCAACCTTCGGCATCGGGACGAGGTTGGAAAGATTTGGAGAAGAGGACAACCATGAGGCAGAAACAACTTCCCTTCTACTCAGCTACTCAGGTCAACCCTGGAAGAGGAGATAGGATGTTCTGAGAAGAAATGATAGAACACAGGAGGAAGTTTGGAAAGCTGAGAGGAGACTATATCATAGGAAACAGTGTAACATCACGGTTTCACTGAAACAGAGCATGAGTAAATATTTCAAGTCATGAAGCAGTGTGGGCCAGTGCCTGTGACCTCTGTGGCACACACAGGGGTTTTTGATGGCTGAGAGGAGGATAGAGAAGTGATGAAAAGCTGGTTTTCAGAGTTGCACTATTGCAGGACACCCAATGACATGAAGCCCCCAGGACATCTCCATGGAGATAGCATGGACTCAGAAAAAGGTGGGCCAGACAGAGGTTCTTTCCTCCCCACCATTAGATTAGAGACTCTTTGTCCTGCATCATTATTATACCTCCTGGGGAAAGAAATGGGGAAGAGAAAACTCTTCCTGATGAGAAGTTTGACATGACTATCTGAAAGACATCAACAACCAGAACAAGTGTTGGCTTACAAGATTGAAGTTTTATTTTCCTTTTCTCTTTTATCCTCTCCTTGGTCACTGAGAAAGAGTGCTTGAGATGAAGATGAGAACAATTCTAGAAAATAAATCATGCCACAGGTTAACGTATCTGAGTTGTAGTGGGTAAATTCTGAGTGCATAAAAGTGCTATTACCTGGACATTCCACAGCACTCCCCCAGACTCTGTTTCCATTCTTTGCTGCGGGACTGTAGCAAGGTGGTATTAACTTTCCCAGGCTTAAATTGAATTTTTGGAAGAAAAAGGAAACTTGTTTATTCTGAGTCAAATCTCATAGTTGTGAGCTTACACAACTATACTCTCCCACAAAAGAAAGAATAAAGGCCAATAATAATCATTTTAGTATCACTGGTTATGATTTTAAATACAATTTTATAAAAATGCAAAGGTAGGCCGGGCGCGGTGGCTCAAGCCTGTAATCCCAGCACTTTGGGAGGCCGAGACGGGCGGATCACGAGGTCAGGAGATCGAGACCATCCTGACTAACACGGTGAAACCCCGTCTCTACTAAAAAATACAAAAAATTAGCCGGGCGAGGTGGCGGGCGCCTGTAGTCCCAGCTACTCGGGAGGCTGAGGCAGGAGAATGGCGTAAACCCGGGAGGCGGAGCTTGCAGTGAGCTGAGATCCGGCCACCGGCCGCCCCCCCGGGGGGGGCGGGGGGGGGGAGGCCCCCCAAAAAAAAAAAAAAAAAAAAAAAAAAAAATGCAAAGGTATACTCAAAGTCATGTATCTAAAACAAAATATAGTTCAGAAAATTATAACATACTGAATGCTGTTTTGGAAAATAATATTTTCTAAATTATGCTAAATTAATGTACATTATACAAATATTTCTTACATTGTATTTATTACATTGTATTTATTACACTGAATGATAATACTTGATAGAGTTGCAATTTTCTTATTTTAGTGATTTTTTTCTTTTCTTTTTTTTTTTTTTTTTGAGACAGAGGTCTCACTCTGTTGCCCAGGCTGGGAGGCAGGGGGCACGATCTTGGCTCACTGCAAATTTTGCCTCCCTGGTTCAAACAATTCTCATGCCACAGCCTCCTGAGTAGCTGAGACCACAGGCAAGCGCCACCATGCCCAGCTAATTTTTGTACTTTAGTAGAGACGGGGTTTCACCATGTTGGCCAGGCTGGTCTCAAACTCCTGACCTCAAGTAATCCATATGCCTCAGCTTCCCAGAGTGCTGGGATTATGGGTGTGAGCCACTGAGGCTGGACTTATTTTAGTGATTTTCGATGGTAGTATAAAGCTAATTTAAAAATATATGTGTGTGTGTGTGTTCCAGAGGAAAATATGTTGACTATATTTAATCATGAAGAAATATTTTAGACTTTCTACTGTTTTCCTGCTTTCCCCTATGAATGTGCTGAAAGAACAAAAGCAGAATAAAAATGTTCATATTTGTGGACATACAGAGTGGAATAATAGACACTGGAGACTTGAAAATGTGGGAGGGATTTGAAATTACCTAATGGCTACAATACACACTATTCAGGTGATGGTTACACTAAAAGCCCGGACTTCACTACTACGCTATTGCTTAACGAATCCATGTAACAGATTTGCACTTGTATCACCTACAACTATAAAAATAAAAAACATATAATGAAAAACAAAAAGGAAAACTGTCCATGTTTGGATAAATATAATTTCCTGAAGAAGGCAAAGAAATCAGCATCTTGGGTTTTATGTGTAGAGCAGCTTTGCGGGTGGTTCTGATGTCCTTCCCCAATGCTGAATTGAATTATCGGGATAATGCACTTGGACTTGACTTTGCCAGTGAAAATAAGCCCAAAAAGATGGAGAAACGCATATCTTTTAAATCTCAATTTCCTAACGCATAAAATTAGGAGTTTGGACTAAATTATAGCTAAATATTTAATGTGCCGAAGTTCTCTTATTTGGGAATTCTTTAAAATTCATCCATAGTAGTCTTCATTACTTACACTAAATCATAAGAAACAATTCTACACACACATATGTCATAGCATTCATATCTAGTATATTATTATACTTCAGTTATGTCAAAATTCCATCAAAACTAGCCGGGAGAAAAAATCTAAACAAAACTTCAATATCAAGAAAGGGCCCATGTAGCCATCTGGTGGTTACTAAGGGAAATACATTTGAATCTTTCCATCAAAGTTGAACACTGGTATACAGTATTTTAAAAAATCAGCCATTCTTATACTAATTTAATATTTGCATGATTCTAAGAATCACCTAAGACATTTTAATTTCTTATAGATGTATATTTACTTTTATATTTTTCTTTAAGGCATAGTACTTTTCTCTTTCTATTATATATCAATTACTAAGAAATAGACATAGTTGTGGCTATTCATTATAAATTACGCCATCATTACACTTTTGAGATGATAGCTCCTTTAAAATATAAGCTCCAAATAAACTAAACTCATAAGGTTGAATAATTATGGATTATGGATAAGCTTTTTATAAATACCTATATATTACTTATGTTTGCATATAGGACTTTCAATCAGTATGCATATATTAATACATACATTATGACAGGTGTCAGGATTCATAAACATATAAAAAAGTATAGATCAGGTTTTAAAAAATAACCTAAAGACATATACAAGTGGTAATATATAAACATATCCTAGCATTGTTACATTTGACTAAAGTACAAAAATATCAAAGATCATATGTTGTTTGAAGAAAGTTAATTGCAATAAAAAAACTACCTATGTAGATTTACCTACGTATTGCTATTACCTATGTAATGCCTTACGTGTGTAATGCTTTCAGAAATTATTGCTCATTTAGAAAATTTTACAAATATTCTGAATATGTCTTTTAGAGAAATAGACATTTTTCCATGTAACTGTTTCTAAGCAATAAAATAAAAGCTAGTTTATGATTTAATATGACTATGATAAAATGAAAAAATTATTATGGATATTATTAGCAAAGTTTTGCAAATAGAGGCAAAATAAATGTGTAAATTTACCAGAGGAATATTTTGCTATAGATCTATGTTTAAAAAAAAAGAAAGTGAATAAATGAAAACTATTTTAAAATTCTTGTGCTATATTTTCCCAAAAGGCAGTGATATTCTTAATATACTAAAATATAACAGTTGCTAAAAAATGCAAGTTTATGAGATTAGCAGTGCATTTGCATAACCATAATGTTATTGTTACTACTTTGCTAGGCATTCATGACATCCTTGTATATTATATTTAACTCAATGTTTATTTAAATGTGAAGGCTCGTGTACACATATTGTTCAGATAAAACCCTTGCTCAGAATTGATTTTCAAATGTGTAATACTTTTCTTCTGTGTAATTTTATTGCTAACTTTATGAATAGTGAGTTCTTCAGTCAATAAAGTGTATAGAAACAATACACAATGTTTTAGTGAGGTTATGATGGAAATGTAAAAGTCAATGAATCTGATAACAAAGGAAACCAAGGAAAAATTAAAAAGCTCAACACCACTAAACTTTCAATTTTAACATTTAAATCTAGAAATCTCAATGTGACTAATAAGTTCTCATTAAAACTGGTGATTTTTATAATCATTCTGTAGATATAACACAGAGAAGACAGTCAAGACTGGTTTCCTCAATTCCTGACTTCAAGTACAATTCTGTACCACTCAAGCCAAAAATAAAACAAAACAAAACAAACAAAAAAAAAACACAAATGAAAACATCAAATTTTAAAGTTACAAAAGAATAAGCAAATATGCTTAAATCATATGTATGAAACAAATATTTATTACCTACACCTACCTAAGCTTTTTGTCTAGAATATTGGTGTGAACATTCTATACCAAGAGTTTTGGCCCTTTAATACTATTCTCAGAACCATTTTTGTTGGCTTGTATTTTAATGAGTGGAGAAGAGTACTGATTCCAGAGACATACATTTCTGGTCTAAAAGTCAACTCTACTGGTTAATAAATATCCCTTCTTGAAAATAATAAGAAAACATTAGTATTATAACAATACTTTTTTACTGTAAAATTAGAGAATTGATTACATATGTATTCATTATATATAAGTGAGTAATTATAAAGTTAACAATCAAATAGCTACCACATAGGTCAAGAATTTTGCCTATAACCAAAACTTCACCATTTGACCCCTTCATACTGTCTTGCTTTCTTTTTTTTATAATTTTACTACAGCAGCATGAACACTTTACAATGTATTTTAAGTTTTTCCAGGTTTGATTTTCATGTAAATGAAATCATACCATATTCATTCATTTATATCTTAATTCTTTCAACATTACACTTGTGAGATTTACTCATGTTGTGTGCAGTGGCACTGAGTTAATTTTCATAGCTGTATAGAATTTGAATATGTATATATATACTTTCATTCAAACTGTATACAGCTATGAAAACATATATATACAGCTATATATACAGCTATGAATACACACACACCCATATGTATATGTTTTTCTCTACTCTAGCATCAATGCGCACTTGCATTATTTCCAGTTTAGAGCTGCTACAAACAAAATCACTATAAAGATTCTTGTGGGGGGCGGTTCCAAGATGGCCGAATAGGAACAGCTCCAGTGTTCAGCTTCCAGTGTGAGCGAGGCAGAAGACGGGTGATTTTTGCATTTCCAACTGAGGTATCAGGTTCCTCTCACCGAGGCTTGTTGTACAGTGGGTGCAGGACAGTGGGTACAGCTGACCAAGCATGAGCTGAAGCAGGGCGAGGCATCACCTCACCCAGGAAGCACAAGGGGTCAGGGAATTCACTTTCCTCGCCAAGGGAAGTTGTGACAGATGGCACCTGAAAAATCGGGTCACTTCTACCACAATACTGTGCTTTTCCAATGGTCTTAGCAAATGGCACACCAGGAGATTATGTCCTGTGCCTGACTCAGAGGGTCCTGTGCCCAGGGAGCCTTGCTCATTGCTAGCACAGCAGTCTGAGATCAAACTGCAAGGCAGCAGGGAGGCTGGGGGAGGGGTGCCCACCATTGCTGAGGCTTGAGTAGGTAAACAAAGCTGCCAGGAAGCTTGAACTGGGTGGAGTCCACCACAGCTCGAGGAGGCCTGCCTGCCTCTGTAGACTCCACCTCTAGAGGCAAGGCATAGCCAAAAAGAAAGCAGCAGAAACCTCTGCAGACTTAAATGTCCCTGTCTGACAGCTTTGAAGAGAGGAGTGGTACTCCTAGCATGGAGTTTGAGATCTGAGAACGGACAGACTGCCTCCTCAAGTGGGTCCCTGATCCCCGAGCAGTCTAACTGGGAGGCATCCCCCAGTAGAGGCACACTGAAACCCCACACAACCGGGTACCCCTCTGAGATGAAGCTTCCAAAGGAACAATCAGGCAGCAACATTTGCTGTTCAGCAATACTCGCTGTTCTGCAGCCTCCACTGCTGATACCCAGGCAAACAGGGTCTGGAGTGGACCTCCAGCAAACTCCAACAGATCTGCAGCTGGGGATCCTGACTGTTAGAAGGAAAACTAACAAACAGAAAGGACATCCACACCAAAACCCCAACTTTATGTCACTGTGATCAAAGACCAAAGGTAGATAAAACCACAAAGATGGGGAAAAAACAGAGTGCCTCTCCTCCTCCAAAGGAACTCAACTCCTCGCCAGTAAAGAAACAAAGCTGGATGGAGAATGACTTTGACGAGTTGAGAGAAGAAGGCTTCAGATGATCAAACTTCTCCCAGCTACAGGAGGAAGTTCGAACCCATCGGAAAGAAGCTAAAAACTTTCAAAAAAAGATTAGACGAATGGCTAACAAGAATAATCAGTGTAGAGAAGTCCTTAAATGACCTGATGGAGCTAAAAACCATGGCATGAGAACTACGTGACATGTGCATGAGCTTCAGTAGCAGATTTGATCAACTGGAAGAAATGATATCAGACACTGAAGATCAAATGAATGAAATGAAGTGAGAAGAGAAGTTTAGAGAAAAAAGTAAAAGGAAATGAACAGAGCCGCCAAGAAATATGGGACTATGTGAAAAGACCAAATCTATGTCTGATTAGTGTACCTGAAAGTGACGAGGAGAATGGAACCAAGATGGAAAACACTCTTCAGGATATTATCCAGGAGAACTTCCCCAACCTAGCAAGGAAGGTAAACATTCAAATTCAGGAAATACAGAGAATGCCACAAAGATGCTCCTTGAGAAGAGCAACCCCAATACACATAATTGTCAGATTCACCAAAGTTGAAATGCAGGAAAAAATGTTAAGGGCAGTCAGAGAAAAAGGTCAGGTTACCCATAAAGGGAAGCCCATCAGACTAACAGAGGATCTCTCAGCACAAACTCTACAAGCCAGAAGAGAGTGGGGGCCAATATTCAACATTCTTAAAGAAAACAATTTTCAACCCTGAATTTCATATCCAGCCAAACCAAGCTTCATAAGTGAAGGAGAAATAAAATCCTTTACAGAAAAGCAAATGCTGAGAGATTTTGTCACCACCAGGCCTATCTTGCAAGAGCTCCTGAAAGAAGCACTAAACATGGAAAGTAACAACCGGTACCAGCCACTGCAAAA
>NW_016818390.1:200351-202851 GCF_001698545.2 Rhinopithecus bieti
TCCCCTTTTACACTGTTGGTGGGATTGTAAACTAGTTCAACCATTATGGAAAACAGTATGGCAATTCCTCAAGGATCTAGAACTAGATGTACCATATGACCCAGCCATCCCACTACTGGGTATATACCCAAAGGATTATAAATCATGCTGCTATAAAGACACATGCACACGTATGTTTATTGCGGCACTATTCACAATAGCAAAGACTTGGAATCAACCCAAATGTCCATCTGTGACAGACTGGATTAAGAAAATGTGGCACATATACACCATGGAATACTATGCAGCCATAAAGAAGGATGAGTTCATGTCCTTTGTAGGGACATGGATGAAGCTGGAAACCATCATTCTGAGCAAGCTATCGCAAGGACAGAAAGCCAAACACCGCATGTTCTCACTCATAGGTGGGAACTGAACAATAAGAACATTTGGACACAGGGTGGAGAATATCACACAGTGAGGCCTGTCACAGGGTTGGGTGAGTGGGGAGGGATAGCATTAGGAGATATACCTAATGTAAATGACGAGTTAATGGGTGCAGCACACCAACATGGCACATGTATACTTATGTAACAAACCTGCATGTTGTGCACATGTACCCTAGAACTTAAAGTATAATAAATAAAAAAAAAGGAAAAAAAAGATTCTTGTACATGCAACCTGGAGAAAATGTACAAGACTATCTCTAGGGCGTGATTCTACGAGTGTAATTGCTAGGTTTACTATATTTGTATTGTATCTTTAATTCTACAGCTGAACATTTTTCCCAAAGTAGTTGCTCCAATATGTAGCCCCCTCTTCTTATTGGAGGAGAGTTTCCTTTACTAAGCACACTTCCCAAAATATGTTATTGTCAGACTTTTCAAGTTTTGTGTAGTAGCAGTTATCTAATGGCATCACATTTTGGTTAAATTCCACAATTCCTTGACTACAAATAGGATTGATCATCTTTTTACTCCCTTGTTGGCCATTTATATTTCCTTTTTTATAGAGGTTAGGCATGGTGGCTCATTCCTGTAATACCAGCACTTTTGAAGGCTAAGAGGGGAGGATCACTTGAGTCCAGTAGTTCAAGATCAGCCTGGGCAACATGGTGAGACCCTGTCTTTAAAAAAAAATAAAAATTATCCTGTCATGGTGGTGTCCTATTATAGTCCCAGTTACTTTGGAGGCTGAGGCTGGAGCATCGCTTGCTCACAAGAGGTTGAGGCTGCAGTGAACTATGATCCTGCTACTGCATTCCAGCCTCAGTGACAGAGCAAGACCCCGTCTCAAAAATAAATAAAGAAAAAATAAATGTCGTTACTTCAACTTGACTTTTGAATACCTGCTACATCAAATTTTAGATGACAGATTTCTCTCTTTTAAATGTTTAAATGACAGGTTTATCTCTTTTCTCACTTTAGGCCAGGCGCAGTGGCTCACGCCTGTAATCCCAACACTTTGGGAGGCCAAGGTAGGCAGATTGCCTGAGCTCGGGGGTTCGCAACCAGCCTGGGCAACACAGTGAATCCCCATCTCTACTAAAATACAAAAAATTAGCCGGGCGTGGTGGCAGGGGCCTGTAATTCCAGCTACTCGGGAGGCTGAGGCAGGAGAATTGCTTGAATCTGGGAGGCAGAGGTTGCAGTGAGCCGAGATCATGCCACTGAACTCCAGCCTGGGCAACAGAGCAATACTCCGTCTCAAAAAAAAAAAAAAAAAAAAGAAAAGAAAAGAAAACACTTTGGAGGTGTCATGTCATTTTCTTCTAGCTTGCCTTGTTTTTGAGGAAAAAATTATTGTTGTTGCTTATGTAATATGACTTCTGTGTCTTCTCTTCACCTTTCTTGGAGCATTTTAAATATTTTCTAAAGATTTTAAAAAATCTCTTTCTTTATTCTTATTTTGTTTTATTTTACTTTTGTGAGACAGAGTCTCACTCAATTGCCCAGGCTGGAGTGCAGTAGTGTAATTTCAGTTTACTGCAACCTCCACCCCCCAGGTTCAAACAATTAAGAAAAAATTCTTTTTTGTCTTTCTTTATTGTTTAGTAATGTGACTACGATATGAAGAGGTGTGATTTTCTTTGTATTCATTCTGGTTGAGAGCCATTGAGATTTGTGAACCTGTATGTTAACGCTTTTTATAAAAATTGTAAAATCGGTCAGGCACAGTTGCTAAAACCTGTAATCCCAGCACTTTGGGAGGAGACCAGCCTGGCGAATATGGCAAAACCCCATCTCTATTAAAAATACAAAAATGACCCGGGCACGGTGGCGGGCACCTGTAATCCCAGCTACTCACTAAGTCTGGCAGATCTGCTCCACCAGGTGGCCAGATACTGCCCACATGCCCCCATCATTGCTGTGACATGGAATGCCCAGACAGCTCGTTAGGCCCACCTGTACTGTGGCATCTTCCCTGTGCTGTGCAAGAACCCAGTCCAGGAGGCCTGGGCTGAGGACGTGGACCTCTGGGTGAACTTGGCCATGAATGTTGGCAATGCCCAAGCCTTCTT
>NW_016818390.1:204434-231210 GCF_001698545.2 Rhinopithecus bieti
ATATATATGTGTATATATATATGTATATATATATATGTGTATATATATATGTATATATATATATGTATATATATATGTGTATATATATATATGTATATATATATACAGGTTTTGCTCTCAGAATTTCCACTTGTGTCTTGGAATGCCTCATCCTTTCACTCACTGTATCCACCTTTTTCTCTAAATTTATTCATATATCTATAATAATCATTTTAAACAACCTAATTTAAACCTTGTGTGTTTTTCTTATTCATGAGTCACTTATTCCTTTTTCTTTGCTGTTTTGTCACTTTTAATTGTATACTAGTCATTGTGTACAGAGAACAGTGGAGATTAAAATATGATTTTGTTTTACTTAGTTTTATTTGTCAGAAAGTGCAACCCTTTTCCTCGGCCTGACAATGAGTAGAGGACTATTTAGATAATTTCTGAAGCTGAATTGAACTAAAGCTGGATTGTACCTTTAAATTCAGTTGAATTTGACCATGATCAGAGGCATTCTCAACCTCCCATGTTGCTACCATGTTTATTATGTCAATATTTGAGATGAAAATGGATTGGATTTCAATTTCAGATATTTTTGAACCAAAAGTTGAGATTTACATGTGGCAATCCATGATTAAATGTACTTCTATGTGATATCTTCCCACTTTTCTCTCAAATCAAGTTTTTTGTTTGTTTGTTTTGTTTTGTTTGTTTGTTTGTTTTTTGCAGAGAGGATGCAAAATTCAAGCTTGTATTGATTGGAGCCAAAAGAGAACTGTCAGGTAGAACAATTTGTTTTGGATTCAGGGCTCTAGTTACCAAACTGAACTGGATTTGTTTGCTTACATGCATTGGAAAGCCAAACACCAAAGCATCAGATTTTCATATAGAGAAAGGTTTATTGTGAGTCACCTGGCAAGGGGATAGGAGGCAATGCTCAAATCTGTCTCTCTGAGCTGGAGGCTGAGGCAGGTTTTATAGGCAGAGGGTAATAAGACGCAAGCTGATTGGATCTTGCAGTAAGTGATGTTGGGAGGTGTGATCTTATTGGATCGCATCATGGGGTGATGCCAGGGCTCAGTCTGATTAGATCATGGATCATGCCGTGTGGTGTCAGTTTCTTAGTTTGGTCCTGTTTCTTGGTCCAAGCACTTACCTTCCTCCTGTGGTTGCACACTTGGTTTATCTAAGCATGCTTAGGTGACATAACTTGCAACCTGGGGTCTATGGCAACTGAAAAATAACTCACTATTTTATTACCCAAAGTTGAACAAGGTTGGGTTAGTTTTATAATTGCACTATTTCTTGTTTGATTTCATCTCTTCAACCTACACTATTATCTAAGGCTTAGCTGATTTATTCTATTCTTGGAAGAGTTTCTCCTATGTCAGTCTTTTTCTCTGTCCAGGCCTATCTAAACTAGATACCCAGCCCTAGTAATGGAAGCTGACATCATGGTTGTCTGCTCACCTGTGGAGAGCTTGTTTCTCTCTAGAATTCAATTTATTGAGCCTCTTTGTATCCACTGTTCTTTGCTAGTTGCAAACAAAATTGTGATTTTTCAGCAAAAAAAAATACATATCTATATATTTGAGATATATATATATCTAAATACATATATCTAAATATAAATATATCATATATATATTTTAGAGACAGGGCCTGGCTCTGTTACCCAGGTCAGAGTGCAGTGGCATAATCATGGCTCACTGCAGCCTGGAGCTCCTAAACTGGAGCAATTTTTCTGCCTCATCCTCTCGAGTAGCTAGGACTACAGGCATGCACCACCACACCTGGCCAATTTGTATATTTTATTTTAGTTTTTGTAGAGGGAGGGTCTTTTTCTATGTTGCCCAAGCTGGTCTCAAACTCCAGGTCTCAAGTGATCCTCCCACCTCGGCTTCCCAAATAACTAGGATTACAGGCCTAACCCACCATGCCTAACTAAAATTGTGATTTTATTTTGTCTGTATTTTCTTGTTGCCATGGACATTTCTACATTTTCAGAAGAATGCCATTTATCTGAGACCACATTAGACACAACATAATGCCGATCCAAGAAAGTGAGGCACAATAAAAATCTGGAAAATTCCATTTCTCAAAAGGTTTAAAGAATAAATATGCTTAACACAATGGATATTTCCAAGTGTACGTGCTTATCTTTCTATCAATGCACAAATATTTCACTGAATTACTGCAGCTTTAGGGTAAGTATTGATCACTGTTAGGGCAGGTTCTCTCTCTTTTTTTTTTCTTGAAGAGCGTAATGGTTTTCTTGGCTTTTGGCACTTTATCAAAACACACATTCCTTCAACTTGGGAGAACTGATGACATTATAAAAAGAAGAGAGACAGGAACAAGCACACTGAGCCCCCTCACCACGTGATGCCCTGTGCTGCCTTGAGACTTTGAAGGCTCTCACCAATACAGTCCCTTGTCCTTGAACTTCTCAGCCTCCATAATTGCAATAAATAAATTTATTTTCTTCATAAATTATCCAGTTTCAAGTATTCTGTTATAAGCAACAGAAAATGGACTAATGCTGCATAGGAACTTGTCTGAGTTTATATCGTATCAGTTTCTGATTCAAGAGGAAAGAGTAGAAATGACACCATGATCCAAGATATGGAAAGTAATCATTAGCTCAGCCCAAGATGTGTCCCTCCATTTGTCTGGAGAATGGGATAGACTGAGGCAGAGTACTCTGACTAGCCACCCATTATAAACTACTAAAAGCTACTAAAAGGGAAAGTAGGTCTCAAAGGTTATGTGGGGTGTGAGGCGAGTTGGAGGTGGGACTGTTCTGATGTTACCCAGAAAATGGGAGGAAGGCTGTGCAGATGAAAACAACAACAAGCTCCTGGAAAGCAGAAACGATAGTTTTTCAATGTTTTCCTCTGCCCCCATCCCTCATATCTCCTCTGAACAGAGAGAGTGGTTTCTGAGGTAAACTGATCACAGGAAATATCTATGGGCTGAATTTATGAATCAAAGCTATAGAGTTTTAAAATATATTCATAAGAAATTTTGCTTTGCAACTATGTATGGATCAAAATAATGATTTTTTTAAACATTGGTGAGACAGGTACCAGTGTCAAAAAAATAAAGGAAGATAGAAGGTTTAGAGAGTAGGGTAAAGATATTGAATGTGGAATAAAGATTTATATCAAACACAAAAACAGACAAATGCATTTGTTTTAGTGGAAGAGAATTGTAATGACTTCTCTGCTTTCAGTCTCTCCAAATCTTACCCATAATTCCAGGCATGACTTATGCACCTTCTTTTCAATCTTGACGTCTGTGGAATTCCAACCGTCATCAACCTCTCTGTTCAGTAATCCCACTCTGTTTATATCTTTTTTGTAATGCCACAAAGTATAAATTTGACCATTTATTTGAAATTGCAGAATAATGAGATATTTATGTCCTTAATAATTTCTTATAACTATGTCTTGGATGTCTCAATTAGGTTCTAGATTTTTTAACAGAAAGTGACAAGTCTTTTGCTGCTCTTTAAACCTATTTAGTCCTGATAATAGCTCTGAACACACAGTACTTCAGCTAATGTTTGTGGATAGTAAAGTATCAAAATGGAATGTTAGGAACTTCCCGCAGGATATATCTTGTTACTGCTTTGAAGGTAGTTTAAGAAAAAAACATGAGGTCTGCTAACTATGCATCTTTATATTTACTGTTAGAGATGCCAAGTCATCACCATCCTTCTTCTTCTAGAAGGGTTAAAATCAGAGCCCTATCTCCTCAGTAAACAGGTACATTTATGCCACTAGAAGAGTATTAACAATCAAAAAAGAAGAAAGGATGAGAAGCTCAACTGGCTTCTGTAAGCACATCTCATTTGGACTGGAGCAACAATTTAGATTCTCTTGGAATTTGTTATAAATTCTTTGGAGAAAATGGTAGAATATAGACAATTAAAAATGGAAGAATTCTTTCAAAATGCGATCCAAGTCTATTTTGTTTGTCTCACCTGAAATAGAATAAAGAATTTACATTGTTTTCTTAAAAGTATCTGTTTTAAGATCTGTTCCTTTCTCAATTAAGTTATTCAGGGTCCATGAAAGTTATGAGGGCAGAAGAACTAGTCCAAATCACTGGGGTGAACAGTGCATAGTACAGGCGGGAAACTAAATATTAGCCCCATGTAAAAAGATTTTAGCTAATCTGTCTTTTCTGAGATGAAGGTGGGGGCATGGGTTTTCTTGTTTGCAGAGCTCATCCTACTTCTGTATACTTGCTAATGAACCAAACAAATGTCTAAAATTGCATAACTACATTGAACAAGTCAATTTCTTATGAACTATCGTGTATCTTTGTCTTCTACACCCCACGATGCTTTCAAATTCAGGTCACATAACTTTTCTATTTATAAAACACTTCTGTAAAAATCAAATAAGCTGAAATATGAAAATAATATTTTAGATTTCAAATACAGAGAACCAAGAACTTAAAAAAAAATGACAGTGATGAGGGAGAAAACTTTACCTTTATTCCAGCACAGAAAACATGTCCCAATTTACTAAATTCCAGCACAGAAAACATGTCCCAGTTTACTAAAATAAAGATGTAGCTGTGTAGTAGCTCTTTTTGTTGTAATACAGACTAGTCTGATGTAGTTTGATTTCTGACTTGGAAGTATGGTTTCTCTTGAGGCTCAAACATGGCATCTGGTAGTGACTGATTTTCTTCTGCATCATTTTGGTCACATGTACTTTGGATGAGATATAGTGATGTCCACGTCTGAATATTGTCAGAATAATGAGATGAATCTAGCAAAGGCTATAGTCAAGATCAAAAACCAATGCAGCCACAACTGGCTGGACCAAAAATCAAGAATCTTCCAGCACATGTACAGTTCAGAAGAAGCAAACCGGGACAGCTAGACACAAGGGACCCTTTGCTGGTCTGTGTCTGGCATGAAGAAGCTGCTAAGAATTTTGGTGAAGTAAAGGCAGAAGACTGAGGAAGGATCCTGAATTAACTAAAATTATCTGCAACTCACTAAAGTTAAATTTCTGTGACAGAGAACATTGGAGACTCAAAATGGACCTTAAATTCAGTATCAAAAAAGAAAAGTAGGCAGGGCATGATGGCTCACACCTTTAATCCTAGCACTTTGAGAGGCCAAGGCAGGAGGATTGCTTGAACCCAGGAGTTTGAGACCAGCATGGGCAATACAGCAAGGCCCCTCTGTACAAAAAATAAGCCAGATGTGGTGGTGTATGCCTGTTCCCAGCTACTTGGAAGGCTGAGGCAGAAGGATCTCTTGAACCTGGAAGATTGAGACTGCAGTGGTCCAGGTTTATATCACTGTACTCCAGCTTGCTCTGGTGACAGAGCAAGACCATGTCTCAAAAAATAAATAAATAAGCATTTCTGGTCCAATTGGCTTTGTGAAGTGACAGCATGTTTGATTAACTTGAAAAGCAAAGTTGTTTCAAGAGAACAGCTAATCATGTCAGTTACTATAAGTTTCAAACTTAAATTTGGGGAGTTTCTATTATTCTGGGAAATGACAGGAATGCAGAGAATTGAGGAAAAGCAGATGGCAGATCTTCCAGAGCAAAGGCCTAAGCCCTTTAAATTGTGAAGGCAGATATGCCCAGGCCTGTGTGGACTGCAAACATGATGGAGCAGCAAGAAGCCTATTTGCATCAGAGTTGGGAATGCTTCATGGAACAAAATAGATATTGATGAATTGGTATGCCTAGCTCATTTTTTTTTTGACAAAATTATTAAGTTTTGAAGGAGGCAAAGGATGCTAAAACATCTATCCTGTTTAAAATAGAGTCACACAGCCTGCATCAAATAATACGTTGGGAGGCAGAGCTCCAGATAAAATTTTAGCATAACATTTTGTGTGACACACAGATGGACACAAGTGGCTTAGGACAGTTAACACCTGTGGCCTTAGTGGTGACGGGGGAATGATATATGCTCTCTCTGATGACTACTTGGTGTTCCGGCTATTCCAGAAGACACTAGTAATGGGGTCCAGTAAAAAACAAGGAGATCTATAGGTTAAAACTACACGAAATTAGAAATAGAGAATGAACCATTATGTCATCAAACATGTCAAAATATGCTGTTTTATTTTGTAATAAATACCTTTGGCAACAATCCACCCCCTCCCCAACACCACCACCAAAAAAAGAGAAAATGTACATTTAGGAAAAATTTAGTAGTACACTTTGCTTCTCAAGAGAGTTGATGATGAACATGTTAACTTGTTCAAAATATGTGATGACCTCTACCATCCACCATGGGGGCTATAACGATATCACTGACCACCTAAAAACCAGAGGAAGTATGTCTGATGAAGAAATATCAACAAGTATTCCAAAAAGAAGCAGTTAACTTGAAAAAATTATGCTTGAAGACAAAGATTGAACAAGTGTGGCTGCAAAAGGTACATTTACTTATCGCACTGTGATGTATGATTTTTCATATACAGTCATGAGTCACTTCACAACTGGGATACATTGCGAGAAATGCATCATTAGGCACTTCCATCATTGTATGAACATCATAAAGTGTACTTACACAAAGTTAGATGGTAGAGTCTACTACACACCTAGGCTATATGGTATGGTACTGGTCCGTGGCCTGTCAGGTACCGGGCCGCACAGCAGTAGGTGAGCGGCAGGCGAGTGACAGAAGCTTCATCTGTATTTATAGCCACTCCCCATAGCCAGTATTATCCCCTGAGCTCCGCCTCCTGGGAGATCAGCAGCACCATTAGATTTTCATAGGAGCACAAACCGTATCATGACCTGCACATGCAAAGGGTCTAGATTGCATATGGTCTTTAGAAGAACCTAATGCCTGATGTTCTGAGGGAGAGCTGAGGCGGTGATGCTAGCACTGGGGAGCAGTTGCAAATACAGATTAACATTAGCAGAGAGGTTTGATTGCACAGAGACCATAATAAACTAATTGCTTGCAGACTCATATCAAAACCTTATCAGTGAGTGGGCAAGTGACAATTAAGCTGCATCTGGTGGCAGGCTTTTTAGTGGAGAGTTGATGTACTTTAATTTTAAAGCTGCATCTGGTGGCTTTAAAAGTATGTTTGAGACAACTTCAAATCTCTATACATTCTGGATTAAAGTCAAAGCAGAATATCCTGAGATTGCCACAAAAGCACTGAAAAGCCTGCTTCTATTTCCAATATCCTATCCTTGTGAAGCAGGGTTTTCTGCAGTGACAGCAACCAAAATGAGATTATGGAGTAGACTGGACATAAGCAACACACTTTGGTTGCCACTGCCTCCCATCAACCCCAGATAAGACCATCTAGTTGTAGAAAGACAAGCTCAGGGCTCACATATTATAATCTTATGGGATTAGCATCATATTTGCAGTCTATTATCGACCAAAACATCATTAAATGGCACGTGACTGTAATCGTTAATTTTACTCATTTAACTATTTCTTATGGAATTAGGAAATGATTTAGTTTTTTTTTTTTTTTTTTTTTTTTTAGATTGGACACACTGGAATAATACAATTTTATGTCCCTATTTTAAGGTTCCTCATCTTTTATTATTATTATTTATTTATTCATTTATTTATTTATTTTGAGATGGCATCCCGCTTGGTTGCCCAGGCTGGAGTGCAGTGGTGTGATCTCAGCTCATTGCAACCTCCATCCGCTAAGCTCGAGAGATTTTTCCACCTCAGTGTCCTGAGCTGCTGGGACCACAAGTGCACACCACCATACCCGGCTGTGTTTTGTTTGTTTGTTTTGTTTTGTTTTGTGTTTTTGTATTTCTAGTAGGGATGGGGTCTTGCCGTATTGCCCAGGCTGATCTCGAAATCCTGAGCTTAAGCTATCCACCTGCCTCAGCCTGCCAAAGGGCTGGGATGACTGGCGTGAGCCACCGCGCCCCACCTGTGAAATGGTTATTGATAGACTGTTAGATCCTTTAGCAAAAGAAGAACTTTATAGAGTTAGATAATGCCAGTTTTATATCAAAGCTATCAGATGCTAAAAGTAATAATCACCTAAGCTAATTTTAATAACAATTTGATAATTTATTCATCGATTTATAGGCTCAATATAGAGACTTAGAAGTTTATTTTTGTCTGATGTGGAACAATTGAGGTAATGAATGCTGCCATGAATTCCATTAAGAAGGTCAAAGTTAAGGACAATTTTTTGTACTGACAATTCAGAATACTATATTTTCATGAAACTCAGCAACATTAAACCATGAAAATTTTAGAATTAGGAAACCAGTGAACCAGAAACATACTTTAAATTAAATTACTCATAGTGTAAACATAATTCACAAATGCACCTATATTATATCTTATAGATGCAATTGTTCTTATATCTTTTTATGTGCTCAGGTAATGTCATCACCTGCACTCAAATACCAGGTGACTCTAATTTCCAAGCCCACGCGTGCATTTAACCACTAAGATACCCCCCACCCTCCAGCTTAAGAGTTTTCCTCTCCATTGTCTCATAGTTTGAGAAAGGCTACACCACTGAATATACAATCTGTTTCCTATCTTATTTTCAGGAAGAACACGAACTTAAAGAACAAAACTTGACCAAGGTTGAATAAAAGAATGAATTTTCTGTAAAAGTAATTTAATGTTTAATAGTTTTCTATTATTACTGTAACAAATGACCAGAAATGTATTGTCTTTAAACATATATGTATCATCTTACAGTTCAATCGGTCAGGAATCCGGCACAGATGTCCCTAAGCTAAAATCAACGTGCAGCCTGGCTGTAAAATTTTTTGGAGACTCTTAGAGAATTCCTTGCTTTGTCTATTTGTTTGGTGCAAAAGTAATTGCGGTTCTACCATTACTTTTATCTCAAAACCTGCAATTACTTTTTCACCAACATAATAGCATCTAGAAGCTGCCTACATTCCTTTGCTTTGATCTTCTTTCTCCATCTTCAAACCAGCAAAGCAGCATCTTTTTGACCCTGCCTCTGTCATCACATCTGTTTCTCTGATAACATCTGGGAAAGATTGTTTGCCTTTATAAACTCATGAGATTAGGTTGAACTGTCTCAGATAATGCAGCATAATCTCCCCATGTCAAGATTCTTAACATTTTTTTTCTTATTTTTTTATTGTATTTTATGTAGAGGCAAGATCTAGCTGTGTTGCCCAGGCTGGTCTTGAACTCCTCAGCTCAAGCCATCTGCCCACCTCAGCCTTCCAAAGTGCTGGGATTACAGGCATGAGTCACCATCCCATGTCCAAGGTTCTTAACTTAATCACTTCTACCAAAGTCCTTTGGATGTACATGAACATATTCGTAGGTTCCAAGTTAGGGAGTGGAAATTGTTTGTGGGCTATTGTTTTGCCTACCACAAGCATCCAAATAAACTGTCATGTTCTACCAACCAATCCATGTATTGAAATTTAACAGTCTCACAATGATACATTACAATGATAAATGTTATAAAAGAAAATTGCAAGGGCCAAGAGAATGTGTAACAGAAAAGTCTTCTTCAAGAAGTTTGAGCTGACAACTGAAGAATGGGTAGAAGATAAATAAGCCAAGATTGTTGAGTATGTGTACTGTAGGCTGTGGTGCTTTCAAGAAATGGAAAGGTCGGAGTAAAGGCTGTATAATGAGTAAGGAGAAGAGTGGCATAATCTAATATCAACCAAAGAACCAGGGACCAGGTCATGCAGGCTTTTTAGATTCTATTAACTTTTTAAAAAATCTTAAGTGCAGTGAGAAGTCATTTAAGGATTTGAAGCAGGAGGAGAAGTGTTGTAATCAAATTTAGCATTTTGGAGGATGATTCTAGCTTCACTGGGGAAAATGGATTAAAAGGGACAAAAGTGGTTACAAGTTACTAAAAGAGTTGATATAAGATGCTGTGGTCTCATCTACTCTCAGAGATCCTAAAGTCACCTCAATAAATCCCAGGTCTTCTTACAGAAACCTCTTTTTCTTTAGCGTCTCCCACGTGAGTAGATAACCATCTAGTGTGGTCAGCCAAAATGTGAGAGTCGTCTCTCATCTTCCCTCTTGTCACCTTCCAATATTCAAGTCCTATCAGTTCTGCCCCTAAATAGTGTTTGAATTTGTACCCATCTTTACATCCTCACTGCCAACACTCTAGTACAGACTACTCTCATTTCTTGCCCAGGATATTGATATAGGCTTTTAACTGATTCCCCACATAGATTTTTGCTCCCTCTGTTATCCACATTGCAACCAGAGTGATCTTTCTAAAGCATAAATTTTATTAAAATCCCTTTACTATACTTTACGTTCCATACCTCCTCCCTTCACTCACACACACACATAAAGACACACACATATGCAGACACACACACACATTTATGACCCATAGGTGGCTTCCTTCTGCCCAGAACATACAGAATTGCAGCCTTACCCCTGCTCTGTGTCCTCCAGGAGCAGATGACGGTCTACCTCCCCAGCTGTCATACCCCATAAAGATCCCTCCCTCTCAAGCTCCATTTCAGAGGTCTTATGTTTCTTTGGGTATGCTGGGCTCTCTCTCATAATACCGCTTTTGTGAAAGCCAATTTCTTAGACTGTCTGTCTACAACGTTTCTCCTGTGTCTAGCTAACTCTGATTCTTTTTCATGTCACAGATGAGAGATTATTTCCTGAAGGAAGCATTTTCTAATACCTCAGTTCTTCTTTTGTGTCCTTATATCTTCTTAGGTGCTCAGGTAATGTTGTCACCTGCACTCAAATCCAGGTGACTCTGATTTCCATGCCCATGCATTTAATCATTAAGATGCCCCCACCCTCCAGCTTAAGAGTTTTTGTCGCCAATGTCCCATAGTTTGAGCAAGGCTACACCATTGAATATACAATCTATTTTCTATTTTATTTTCAGGAAGAATGTGAGCTTAAAGAACAAAACTTGACCAAGGTTGAATATAATAATGACTTTTCTGTAAAAGCAATTTAATGTTTAATGGTTTTTGGTTACACCCCAAGTAGGCACTTGATAAGTGAGAATCCATGATAAGAATTTTCAAAGTTGTGCTTAAAGAACACATATAGCAAGTGTATTAGTTAGCATGAGCACTGCCTGGGAACAGAAACATGAATGAGCCTGTGACACTGGGAGAGCTCTCACAGCCGTTAACCTCCCTGGGAAAAATTGCAAACACAATAGGTGACTTTGCAAGTCATCTTAACAAGTAAAAGAATAAGTAAGAAATCTCCTATTCTTAGAGAAAAGGGGTGAGATGTACTAATGATGCTGCTTAGAGAGGTTTGCATTTTCACTATTTGTGCCACACGATAGATAAAAAGGGCTCCAGTCTCCAAGGTTGTCACTCCATCACCCTTCACAACACTAAATTCACTTAATTTTTTTTTTTCACTTTAACAGCTAAGGATGTTATCACTTATGCTGAGGTCACTGAGAGGGTAATACTACTCTTGGAGACACTAATGAAAAGGTACAGTGGTGACATGAGTTAATTGCATAGTTACCACACAATTACCAATTAATGTTCTACTGATGTTAACAGAGAATGTGAGAGAGCTAGCACTATGTGTACTGAGCACTGCATGGTAATATAATATAATATAATATAAATAGTGCTTAGTAGTATACAACATTTTCCTGAACAGATTTGCTCAGATAAATAAAGAGGATCAAGAAAATGTATGTTTTCCCATGTTTACTGTTCTAACACTGCTTAAAAATGAACCTAATAACAATGATCTTTCTTTCAACTCTTTCCCTCTTAATCATTCAGGTTTCAAAACCCAGCTGCTAGAATTTTTTTTTTTAATTTAATGTTCAGCTACAAAAATAGTTATTTCACTCCTGAACACAAGCTTCAATATGACTTTATTTTTCTATAAGTGAAACAGATTAGGTTGTGGACTCAGTTTCTGTATTAGAAAAAAAAATCTTTATGAAAATTGTATTAGATGAAAATAAATCTCTCCGGGTGTGGTGGTTCAAGCCTGTAATTCCAGCACTTTGGGAGGCTGAGGCATGTGGATCACTTGAGGTCAGGAGTTTGAGACCAGCCTGGCCAACATGGTGAAACCCTGTCTCTACTAAAAGTACAAAAATTAGCTGGGCGTGGTGACAGGTGGCTGTAGTCCCAGCTACTTGGGAGTGTGAGCCAAGAGAATCCCTTGAGCCTGGGAGGCGGAGGCTGCAGTGAGCCAAGATCGTGCCACTGTACTCCAGCCTGGGGGACAGAGCAAGACTCTGTCTCAAATAAATAAATAAATAAATATTTTAATTTTAATTTTAAGTTTTGAGATGGAGTTTTGCTCTTCCACCCGGGCTGGAGTGAAGCGGCGCAATCTCAGCTTGTTGCAACCTCCACCTCCTGGGTTCAAGCAATTCTCCTGCCTTAGCCTCCCAAGTAGTTGGGATTACAGGCATCCACCACCATGCCTGGCTAATTTTTTTGTATTTATAACAGAGACAGGGTTTAACCACGTCGGTCAGGCTGGTCGCAAACTCCTGACCTCAGGTGATCCACCCTCCTCAGCCTCCCGAAGTGCTGAGATTACAGGTGTGAGCCACCTTGACCAGTCTATAAATCAATAAACAAATAAGTAAATAAATAAATAAATCTCTTTATCTAGTGTTTGATTAGTTCTTTACTTGCACATAATTTGCAGGATCTTTGAATGTATCTTATTTCAACAATTTTACAAATTCCTGAAAAGCAAAAGACCTTTTTTTTTTGAGTTTTAAATCAATTTTCCTGAGGTATAATTGAAATATGAGAGAATGAATTGTTTTAAGTGTATAGTTCAATGAAAATATGCTTATTTTAAAACATGTTTTATTTCTTGAGTCTCTGAAGGATTATTTCAGTAAAAGTAGGAACTGATTGCTTCTAGAAAATTATCCATAACATCTCTAAACTCACCTCTTGAGAAATTTTGCCCTGAATACCACACACAGCCCATAACTTACCTATTACCCACGCAGATGTAGAGCAAATCTAAGAGTAAACTTTCTGTCAAAACAATTTAATGTTAAACAGTTTTCAGTTAAAACCTCCACACATTTGCTGATAATGAGCCATAATAGGCAACAGCAAGAAACTAAAATAAAATTCACGAATTCTTTGCTATTATCCAGTCAAATATATATATGAAGTACAAGGCACTTGCAGATACTGGAGACGCAGTAGTAAACAGAACAGACACAGCCCCTACGACTCATTTCTTTATCCTTCCTAACATTTTGGTAATCTATTTAATACTGCATATTAAAACCATTCCTGGTTATATTAACTAGAGTAAAGTCTGTTCTCTGAATGCTGAGCAATGTATTACAGCTACTAATGCTTTCTTTTCTAATGCATGGTCCCAAATTACTGTCTTTCCATGAATCTGCTATTGCTGCTGACTCAATATAATGTCCACACTGTAGAGTACATATGGGACTATAGCCCATTTCCGTTGATGGTAAAAGCAATTTTCCAATTGTTTAGGAGCTGAATAGAGTTCTGATTGTGTAGAAAAATGACCTTATCATATGTGTCCTTAACTGCTTAATGCTCATAGTTACATATGAGCATTATATGAGGTTACAGAAGAATGTTAAGGTTAATACTTGCAAACATCGAGATTTCTCAATGTGGTCATTAGACCAGCAGCAGCAGCATCACCGTGAACTTCTTGGAAATGCAGATTCTTGGGTCTCACCTCAGACCTATTTAATTAGAAACAAAAAGTGGGCTCCCAATCTGTATTTTAATGAATGCTCCAGGTAATTCTGATGCACAGTTAGTTTGAGGATCTCTGAGTTGAATTACACTCAGATAACTAACATTTTAAGGCTTAAAACACAGAAGGTAGGCCAGGCACAATAGCTCATGCCTGTAGTCTCAGCATTTTGGAAAGACTAGGCCGGCAGGATGCTTGAGCCCAGGAATTCAAGACCAGCCTAGGAAACAGGCTGTCTCTACCAAAAAATTAGCCCAGCATAGTGGTGCACATCTGTAATCCCTGCTGCTAGGAAGGCTGAGTTGGAAGGACTGCTTGAGCCCAGTAATCAGAGGTTGCAGTGAGCCAAGATGGTGCCACTGCACTACAGCCTAGGCAACAGAGACACTCACTCTCAAAAGAAAAACAAACAAACAAAAACAAAAAACAAAACACCACCACTAAGGGTTTGTTTCTCACTTATGCAGGATATTTTTTGGTGTGTCATCTGGCTGCTCTCTTTTGCGATGTCCCTACTTTAGAATCCATGCTGAAGAAACATTGCTGCCATCATTTTAAGGGAAAAAAGACATCTGGCAATTAGATGTTCTTGCCTAGAAAGGCACATGTCCTTCCACTTAGAACTTTTTATCCATATCTGGTTACTCAGGCCCACCTGGTAAGGTAGGATCAGGAAATGCTATCTAACATTTCCCTGGAAGGAAGAGATCAGAAATAGTAAATAGCTTTTATGAACACCATAATGCCCAAATCTTGCACTCAAATATTTGGCTCATTCTCTCATCTGCAGACAAAATACACTCACCCACTAATGAAGGCACATAAAACAGGGCTGGACATGGTGGCTCACGCCTGTAATTTCAACTCTTTGGGAGGCCAAGGTGGGTAGATCACCTGAGGTCAGGAGTTCAAGACCAGCCTGACCAACATGTTGAAACCCTGTCTCTACTAAAAATACAAAATTAGCTGGGCATGATGGCACACACCTGTAATCCTAGCTAGTCAGGAGGCTGAGGCAGGAGAATCACTTGAACCTGGGAGGCGAAAGTTGCAGTGAGCCGAGATCACACCACTGCACTCCAGCCTGGACAATAAGAGCGAAACTCCATCTCAAAAAAATAAATAGATAAATGAAAATAAAACAAAAGTCCCAACCAATATGGCACTGAGCCCAAACTCCACATTTTTTGGGTGAAGCATTATATTATTTAAAGTTGGGATAATGTGTGATAGTCATTATAGCACCTTTGGATATACTCCTCCTAATTCAAATAACCATGGAAAAAAGGCAAGTTACTCTTCCCCTAATAATAAATGATGAAAAAGGACAGTTTATCCACTAAAAACATTCCCATGTAGAAAAGTGATGAATGGCCATCATGCAGCAGCCCCTGTTCTATAGCAATTCTAAAATCCAGGTGATCAGATTCTGCAAGGGTCTTCTACCTGCAGAACAACGTGTTCATTCAGTTCCTCCAAGATGCAGATGCCCAAGATGGAAGTAAATATGCAATTATTTTGTTATGAGAAAAATTTGTGAGAAAAAAAGTAGGGAAGGAGCCAGGGGAAGCTGGGAGAGACATCAGGGCATGACGTAAACCTGACCCTAAGTGAAGGAGAGAGGACAGGAAGGTAGAAGAATCTTCCATGATCACACAGTCAAAAGAAGGTCCAGCAAGGCTGCCAGGGGTTTCTGGAGCCAAAATCAGCCATTAGAGTAATACCTTATCTCAAATGAGCCTGCCTTAGTAGAAAAGGGACTGCATTTGTGTCCCTGGTGCACTCAGTCACCACCAGTGTGAAACCTGTGGCAAATGTCCCACTGGGCAGGCTTGATGACGGATGTCAAAGTGTGGCAGATCGGTTAGTGAAGCTCCCTGTCTTTGGAGGTCTGCAAGACATGTACTTATGGCCACCACAATCCACCCATTGTGTCTTTTAGGTACACTCACACAGGTTCAGGGAGCAGCTCCTCCACACTTCCTGGGGATCCCTCTTCCTGTTTGGAACCCAGAAGAAGGAAGTTAGTGAGATGAACAGCAGTCTCTGTCACTGTGGTTGATCCTAGAGATAGCACTCATCCTCTCCTCCACCATTCATTCAAATTCCCCTCACTTTCAGCTACCACGTTGGAATTTACTTATCTACAAGCAGCCCTACCTCTTCCTGCTCATCAGAAATTGCTCAGTATGGCGATTCTTTTGTCTGCTGGCCCCTGGGCACATGGAATCCAAAGTGCTCTGATAGCAGCTGTAACTTGTAGTTCAATGGCAACCTTGCTGTGTTCCCTTTAAGATCACATTCCTCTGGGGACTAGAACTTTTAAAACTGCAGGGCCCAGAGTTTGTGGAAACAAGAAGTACAGTGTTTCCCATTGTGTCATTGAGGGCAATGGTTATAGAGGCCACTTTTGCTTCCACCTCTTGATTCCCGGATCTAGGTATCTTTTCTCTTGTGGACACAGGCCATGTAGGGGTGTTTGATTTAATAAATACAGCCATCCTGAAAGATGGTACCCCACCCTTTCAAGTGTTTCCTCCAATGTGGTATTTCAATTATATCTTTGTTTTTGTTTTTGTTTTTTGTTTGTTTTGAGATGGCGTCTCACTCTGTTGCATAGGCTGGAGTGCAGTAGCATGACCTTGGCTCACTGCAACCTCTGCTTCCCGGGTTCAAGTGATTCCTGTGCCTCAGCCTGCCAAGTAGCTGGGATTACAGGCACATGCCACCATGCCCAGTTAATTTTTGTATTTTTAGTAGAGATGGAGCTTCACCATGTTGGCCAGACTAGTCTCGAACTCCTGACCTCGAGTGATCTGCTTGCTTAGCCTCCCAAAGTGCTGGGATTACAGGCATGAGCCACCACGCCCAGCCCCAGTTATACCCTTGGAAGGCTGATCCAGATTTCAGTGAAGCTGGTTGACTCTGAGTCATGCATAGACCCCATAGTCATGTAGATCCCGTAGTAATTGTCCTGCTCTCATACCCCTAGTTACATACAACGTTGTATGGGTTATGCTGGGAGATAACCCTAGCTATCAACTTGGCATGCAGGTCAGAAAGTGAGCAGCTTCTAAGAGGGGAGGGAGCCATCTGTTCCCTTGAATGAGACAGGTTTCTGCAGCATCTTCTGGCACAGAGGAAATGCTAGCCCTGACTAGGGAAGAATGAATCACTTCTGTACCCCCAGAAGACCCAGGGAAGTTACAGAGACAACATTCTTATGGTCAGTTCATCTGGTTGACTGTATACCATGATTCAGGATTCGAAATTTTCCTTACCAGAGCCCTAACTTTCATATAGCAGACATGCCGTGGCTGAGCATTCAAATATCTCAGGAGTTCTGTTATTCTGACAACTAGATCTTCAGTGTAACCTTAACGTGTCCGCCCTTCCACTCCAAGTATAATAGCATTTTTTGTAAACTTGAGACAGAAACTCTCTGGCTTTCACAGTTAGGTATTTACCACTGGTTAACAGTCCTTACTCTCTCATTATTCTTCGGCAGGGGTAATATAATCTAACAGTAATCAATGAACTCAGCATTGCTACCCTCATGTTTCTTCAAATACATATTCTTTTCAAATGACACCAAATTATATTATTATCATATCTTCCACAACATCCCCCACCCCCACCCTCACTGGAACAATTTCTGAGGTCACCTCTGTTGAAATCTTTGGCAATTATTCTGCCACCTTGTGCCAGGGACAACCTATACTCCACTTATCAACCAGGATGATGTCTTCTCTACCTGCCATGTGCTGAGTGAGCTATGTTTACTTTTTGCTTGTTAGAGTTAAGAAATATTTTAATCTTCCAACTGTACAATTTTCCTAAATTTCTTTATTCTCTTTCACTTATGTGTATAAATCAGCAAAATCATTTTTTCTTGTAATATATTGCCAAACATAGCCAACAGCAACAAACATTGTTACCAACATCTATTTTCAGAGCATGTTTCCTGCAGCTCAAGTTAACTACTTATATAACCTGACTTTAAGTTAATACAATCAACAGTTTACCAGATGCTTCACTGACACATTTTATGAATTTCAGATTTTGAAACCAGTTTTCTCACCACCTATGTATGCCCAGCCATTTAACTATTGCCACATACTTAATAAGGTTTTTGTTTCTCTGTAATTAGCACACCACTTCTGGTATGAGTTTCTGTTTCAGTTAAATTTGGTTAGCTTATATTACATTATCAAGCATATTCACAAATTTCAGCTTAAAAAAACAAGGAATGTTTTTACTTACATAAATATCCCTAGCAGAGCAGCTGGAGACCTACTCCATTCTAAGCCCACTTTTGTAGTCCAGGCTGATGGAGCATCCACTATCTGGATCAAGTCCTTGCCACCATGATGGGGCCCAACTCTGCCAGGGCTCCACCCAGTCACCACTGAGGCAACCAAGTATAAATGGGACTTATTCCAGTTGATACAGGAGCAATTCTGCCTCCTGAGATAACTACTGAAATTCCAATTCTTCCTGTCACTATTAGACCAGAGTAATGTAACTTATCCAAAGGTTCCTGAAGGGAATAGGAGACACCACAGAAATGTCTAGAGAGGTATCTCTCCATGAAATAAACTCTGGGCATTGAGAACCTGGACAATAGGAAACAATAGTTAGAAGAGAACTCACAGATAAATCCCTCCTCTTTCCTTCTCACCACTCTCTCCTGCATCTATCAGGATCCACTCAGGAGACTGAAATCCCAGCTGCAATTTTAACACACACACAAAAACTCAATGTAAAGACTTTTAATTAGATAAAAAGTAGTTGTATTAGTCTGATTTGCTATAACAAAATGCTGGGTGCCCTAAGTAGCAGAAATTTACATTCTCCAGTTCTGGAGCCTAAAAGTCCAAGATCAAGGTTCCAGCTGGGTTTCCAGTGATGATTCTCCTCCTGGCTTGCAAATGGTTGCTTTCTCACTATCCCCTCCCTCACGTGGTCTTTCATCAATGTGCACACACAGAAGAGATGGGGAGCTCTCTGGTGTCTCTTTCTTACAATGCCACTAATCTTATCACATTTAAACCCCACCCTTATGACCTCATTTACCCTTAATTACCTCCTCTTTAGAGGCCACATCTCCAAATACAGTCATGCTAGGGGTTGAAGATTCAACATTTGAATTTGGAGGTACATAGACCTTCAGTCCATAATATACCATAACTTCGATCAGATTTTCAAAGTGACCTAAACCTAAGAAAATTTAACAATCACTGATTTGGAAATTAGAAAGTTACAGGGATGCCTAGAATGCACAGGTTTTCTTTAAGTATTATTAATTAAGATATTAACAGGTTAAAAGATAGTAAAATATAAAAGATGAGACAGCCACTGGTTTTACCTACATCGTGTCCATTCTATACTTCCTTACTGTAGTAGACTCGGGAAAAAATAACCATAAATTTCTCCCTTTCCTATAAGTATTGTGAGTTTGCCATCCTCCCATCAGGAAGTAATATTTCTCTCTCTACTTGAACCTTGGATTAGCCATGTCATTGGCTGTAATCAATGGGACGTTAAGAAACATAATATTGAATGATGCTTAAAAAGTACTAGTGTATTGGAGCTTGCCTTCTCTTCCTTTGTTTAGTAATGCTGAGACTACCATGAGAAGTCGTATCTTCCTGGATCATGAATGGTCATATAGAGAAAGAGGAAGGGCCAGCAATCCCAGTTGAAGTCTTAGACAAGAGTTTAAGGCCATTGCATATTATTCAGTCGAGCTGTCACAGAACTGCTCCACCAACCCAAAGAATTGTGAGATATAATATTATCATTGTTTTAAGCAACTATATTCTGAGGTAGCTTGTTATATTGCAAAATTCAATTTATTAGTACGTATTAACAAAATCCCAAATGTATTTGGTTTGGCAGTCTGGTTACTGAAGATAACCTTCCTGTAATCTATGACTATAAACAGTATCTTCTTGATCCGGTTCTGGCCAACGAAGCATACACATACGTTGCTAATTGGTGTCTGGTAGTGGAGCCATCTAAAGGGAGGCAATTCTAGTTAGAATGGTCCTTTGGCCCTTTGGTTTTCCTCCTCCTTCTTGCCTGGAATACAGATAAAATAAAGGAAGCATATTGCAACCATGAGATAAAAGTCCCACTCTAAGAATGGTAGGACAGGAAAATAGAAAGCGATTGAGCCCTGATTGCAGTTTAGTTGCCCTACCAGGTCAAGACTACACAATCTCCAGACTTTTGTTATATGAGAAAATAAAATCTTTAATCCACTGGAATAAATGAATGCAAATACTAACTCAAGGTATTAAAGAAGGTGGAATTACTGACGGTTCCTATTTTGCTAGCTTTGTCAATTGGATAACGGTTCCATTAATCCAAAGAAAAGACATATTTGGGGATAAGATGAATTTAGAAAACACTGAGTTTAAAGTGCCTGTAAAAGGTATAGAAGACACCAGTTGGAAGGTGAGAGGTGAGCCAAAGCTGTTATAATACCGATACTTAGAGGGAAGATCTGGGTTTGAGTATAATTTAAGGAATCAACAGCCAATGTTGTGGTAGGTAAAACTGTTAGAGTGCATGGGGTTTCCCAGGGAGAGTCAGAAGAAAAAAGTATAAAGGAAGAATCTTAGGAAACAGCAGTTGTTATAGGATGGTCGGAGCAAAGTGTTAAGAAATACAGATAAAAGAATGCTAAGAGGGTTAGACGTAGACTCTGGTGAGCTTAATATAAGGATTGAACATGTCCTTATTGGATTTACCAATCAGGAAGCCACTAAGGCCCTTTCTGAGAGCAGAGTCCCTGGAGTGGAACCAGCTAAAGCCGGATTATGGTGGGTGGAAGAGTGAATGAAAGGTGTTGATAAGGAGACCATAAGTCGACTTGGCTAGTGAATCTTGGCTGCAAAGGACAAAAAAATAGGGCAATACCAGAAGGAGACAGAGTAGAGAGGAAATTTTGCTTTTGCTTTTTAAAAATGTTTTAGTTCGTTGGTAAGACTTGAACCTATTTATAGTCTGCAGAGAAGAAACCATTGGAGGGGGAGAGTGTGAAGACATAAGAAAAAGAAATACTGTAATTGGTAGAACAAGGCCAGGCATAGGCAGGAAGGGATGGAATGAAGAACACAGGTGGACGGATTAACCATAAACAGGAGTTGAATCTCTTTTTCCTGTGAGAGTGTCAATATTTCTTCCTGAGGAGGGGAAGGTGCACTTAAATCTACATGGATACACAAGAGAGATACAAAGGGCCTGACTGCTGTAGTTTCAGCTTTTGTCTGCTGTGTGATCTTGATTGGAGGCATGTAAGAGATCAGGAAGGCAGAACTAGTGGCTTCTCGTGTTAAAACATGGCAGGAATCCCGCGCCAGCTGCTGTCAGCTTTTGAAAACATTCACTACTCATAAATTAATACCTACATGCTACAGTGCTACTTAATTAGTCATCATTAATATTTCAAATAGTCTGACTTACAACAAAGCAAAAACATATTGTATCAGAGATTGATCATTCACCTATAGTTTCTAAAATGAGCAATATGCTTATGGAAGAGAAGTCTTGTTCTCGTGATACAATTATTGAGGAATTTGAATACATTTAACCAGCTTAGGTTTACACAGTCACTGTCCTGAAAAGAAGGTAATGTTTTCTGTAATTAGGTAATAGAAAAATATGTTCAGAACACACTTACATTTTGTTTTGTAAATAAAATAAAATTAGAAATTAGAATGAGGCAAAGTGGAAAAATAATTGAGATGATGAGGCCAGCTAAGTTCAGGGACAAATTTTTGGCAGTATGTTGGAGGGCTTTTCAAGAACTGTTTGCAGGAGCATCGGTAACTTCATTACTTGAAATTAAAATACAGAGGGGCATAGACTGTAGAATCAATTTACAATAAAGGTTTGAATGATAGTGGTCAAAAATTATACTAAATAGATGAGATGAGTGAATATATTTTTTGCTTTTACATATATTTTCTTAGTACTTGATTTTATAGTTAGTGTCAATTAACTGATTTTTTTTTCTTTTCATTTAGATGTCTGCTATATTACAGACTGTGCCTTCAAACAAATGCTTCTTTTGGATGTACCTTGTATCTCTTTTATTTTTTTATATTTATTTTTTTTTTGAGATGGAGTCTTGCTGTGTCCCTCAGACTCCTTTAGCCCATAACTTGAATTGCAGTGATGTCTTTTTGCCTCTTTTGTTTATGGGAGGCAGCATGATATTAAAAGTGCACGCCACCCTTGCCACCCTCGGCTCTGGAACCTTATCAGCTCTGACCTACCAGTTTCATGACTTCCTGATTCCTCAGCTTCCAGGATCGCTAGTAAAACGGTGTTTACAATACAGATCTTCCAGGGCTGTTGTAAGTACTCAATGTGTTAACTACTTAAAATCCCATAAAACAATCCTGGCACATTAAAAGCACCCTTAAAATAAAAAATGTCAGCTATCATTAAAATATAGTGATGATTTTTTAATGGTTATTTCATCAGTAAGACTTCTACATATGTTAAATATTTTATAATGTGAACTTCAACAAAAAGTAGTTTTCAGTTGCCCTACCAAGTAGATTTTTACTTGTTTTTGATGAGGTTGTCCCTAGGTATCCATGGGTGATTGCTTCTAGGACTTCCTTAAGATGCCAAGATCTGAGAATATTCATCTCTAATATAAAATGGTATAGGCCGGGTGCAGTGGTTCATGCCTGTAATCCCAGCACTTTGGGAGGCAGAGGCCGGTGGACCACAAGGTCAAGAGATCGAGACCATCCTGGCCAACATGGTGAAACCCTGTCTCTACTAAAATACAAAATTAGCTGGGGGTGGTGGCCCATGCCTGTAATCCCAGCTGCTCGGGAGGCTGAGGCAGGAGAATCACTTGAACTCGGGAGGTGGAGGTCGCAGTGAGCTGAGATCATGCCACCGTACTCCAGCCTGGTGACAGAGTGAAACTCCGTCTCAAAAAAAAAAAAATAAAGGAAAAGAAAAAGGAAAGGTATAGTATTTGCATATCACCTAAGTATTAATGCATCCTCCAGTACACTTTAAATCATCTCTAGATTACTTATAATACTTAATTTAACATAAATATTATATAAATAGTTATATTGTTTAGAGAATAGGACAACATAAAAGTTTTGTAAATCTTCAGTACAGATGCAACCATTCATTTCTTTTCCCCAAATGTTTTCCACCGAGTGCGATACCTCATGCCACCAGCACTTTGTGAGGCCGAGATACGTGGATTGCTTGAGCTTAGGAATTCAAGGCTAGTCTGGGCAATCGTGGTGAAACCCAGCATCTACTAAAAACACAAAATTTAACTGGGTATTGTGGTGCATGCCTGTAGTCCCAGCTGCTTGGGAGGCTGAGGTGGTAGGATTGCTTGAGCATAGGAGACAGAGGTTTCAATGAGCCAAGGTGCACCACTGCACTCCAGCCTGGGCGACAGAGGGAGACCCTGTCTTAAACAAATATATATATATATATATATATGTGTGTATATATACATATATAATCGATCCTCGGTGTGTTGAATCCAGAGATGCAGAACCAACTGTATTTGATGTGGTCTAATTTTGAAGGAGTATAAAATTTATAGCAAGGTATCAAAAGCAAGCATGTGAGTGTGTAAGTATAATCAACTCCATCTTTCTTTGCTGCTGCTGCTGTTCCTTCTCCTTTTCATCCTCCTTTTCTCTTTCTTTGCGAAAATGAGAGATGGCTTTGTGCGCGTATTTTCAGAGTCCAAACAGGAAGTAGGTACCTCCTAGCTGTTTTTCGAATTCTTGAAATTTGTATATCAACTGGATCCAAAGCTGATAGAGAATTTAATCCATAAAAAACAAATAGCATAAAATTTATATGAAGATATTTAGAAGAAAAACTAGTATTATAATAAATTGATGATCCGAGTGAAAATCAGTAACCTTAATGATTAATACATACAAAAGGAAATAAATTGAATGATTATGTTATAACACTCCCTAGTGCAATAGTGTGTTTCTTTCACTTTAGCTTTAATTTTACATTTTTCTTTCATTTCTTATACTTGTTTTGGTTTGTAAGTAAGAAAACAACTAGACTCAGAGGCTTTGGAGGATACCTAGAATCTGTATTTTCTCTTATGCCCACTAGATGGCAGGTATAGGATTCTGAATGCTTTTCAGGAGCTAGGTGTCACCTATTTTTTTTTTTTTTTTTAAAGCTCACTGTAATTGCATTCATGTAAAGTTCAAAAATAGTCAAAGCTAATTGGGTTAGAAGTCAGGATAGTGGCTACCTTCGGAAGAAGGTAGTGACTGGAAGGGTTTATGGAGTACTGGAAATATCCTATTTATTTTACTTTTAAATTCATTTATTTTTTAATTGACATATAACATTGTATGTATTTATTATATACAACATAATGTGTTGAAATATATAAACATTGTGGAATTGTTAAGCCTAGCTAATTAACAAATGCATTACCTCACATAGTTATCATATTTGTGAGGGGAATACTTAACATCCACTCTCTTGGCATTTTTTAAAAGCACAATACCTTAAGTATGGCCTCCATGTTGTGCAATAGATCTCTTGAACCTATTTTGTCACCTATTCTTATTTGCAGCACTAGATGAGAAAACCAGTTTTGTTCAAAGCACAACATTTTAGAAATGAATCATTTTATCTTCAGACCCCTCCCCCAGTCTCCTACATAGATCCTAAAAAACAAACAAACAAAAAAAGGACTGGTAAAACTGGTCAAGGAAGATAGGGTTTCTAATAAGGCTTTTAAGTATTTTCATACAATACACTCATTTTCCGTCTTTTTCCTTTCTCCTTTGGACACATACGATCCAAAATGTGGTGTAGTCTCTGTGTAATCTCAGTTCTTTTATTTTTTCACAGTAGAAAGATCCCTGTTGCCCAATTGCAAGGGGCAGTGAGAGAGTACATTGTAAATTGTTCGTCGATTTACTTTGTTTCCTTTATGAAAAAAAGAGAGTAGGAAATTGGGGAATTTTAAATAGTTCTTTCCTTGTTTCTCACCGTTTTGTTTAAAGTTTTCTTTTCTTTTCTTTTTTCTTTTCCTTGCTTGAAATACAGCTGAAATAACTGAGTTTTCTACTTGAAACGTGTGTGCCTTTCCACTGAGGGGCCAAGGCCCTGGAAATGTAAAGGGCCAATCTTTGTTACAGAGGGGTTCATTGCAGTGAAGGGCGGGTTCTGCAAAGACAAACAGGTCTCACAGATAGTTGCCAAGGGCACCGAATACATCTTTGCATTACACCTTGAACTAGCGTGCTCATATCACCTGTTTTTATTGCATGCACTATAAATGACTGTAAAAGTTTGCAAATCTTGTAGAGACCTTGGCAATCAATACTTCAGCAGGAAATCTACAAAGATGGGGGTGGGAAGAGAAGGGATCCAACCTAGTAGTTTGCCTATTTGGTACAAGAACCATACCTTGACATTGAGAATTATTAAGTGTGTTCGATTTTCACGGTGTCTCAGTCAGACCGGTAACATACGCAGAGTAGTTTCAATTTAGACGCTCAATTTGAAATCTTGGCTTTGCATTTTTATTAACAGGTAACGGAGTCTGGGAACATTCCTTGGCCTTCCTTAATCTGAACTTACTCTGGGTGCTTCTGATCTGTGACTTGAGTGCAAAATAAAGACTAATTTTTATCTGGGTCAATGTGGGGCCAAGTAGGGTGGCCAGTCCTGAAGGCCACGCCTGCAGCTTTAGTGTTTTTAAATGTCTGACCACCAAACGGGTCATGCAAGTGTATGGACTGTTTTCTTTTCTTTTTAGAGTCTGCACAGTGATGGTAGGACTGGGAGTACTAATCAATCCCTGTACCATGTTCAATGTGTCTGTTCTACTGATTTTTATTGTTGTTCTTGTTTCACCGTGTTAAATTTAAGTCTTTAAGAAGTGGACGCCCCGTGGAAAGCCGGACAAATCAAACAGCAGAGGAGGGTACCAAAGTCCCGGGGTCCCAGTTACAGTCTGCTATTGCTCCAGGCTCAGCAGGGGCGGACGTCGTTGAAGGCTACGGTACAGGTCGGAGAAGATGAAATGGCCTCGCATCCCTTTTCCCAGAGGCTCGAGTCTGCAGATTTAGAGCTCCTACAATCTGTGCGCTCGCTTTGGGCTGCGCCAGGGAGCAAAAAACCTGTGCTTTTTTGAAAGAGGCCGGGGCAACAAGGTAGAGAGCCGCAGCCAGAAGCAGCCCCGGGCCATAAACCCGAGGCCTGGATGGCTTAAGGCTGAAACCGCCCCGCCCCACCCTCACCCTGCTGGCCGAGCCCTCCCCCATCCTAGCCACAGTGACCGGAATCCCAGCCTTCCCTTCTGATGCATAAAACATTCAGTGGCCTCCAGGGAGTTTTTGAAATTCTGGCGGAGACTGCTTTATCCGTTGTTTCGCCCCCTGGGTCAAACACTGGTCCATTGGGTGAGTTGGAGGAGCGATTAGCTCAGCTACGGACTAAATTTAACCTGAGTCCCGGCGGCCGCGTCCCGCCCGCGGTCCTTTCCATACGAGTGGCTTTGAAGGTGTCACTGAGCTGTGCCCAAATCTAGAAAAGAATGGGAGGGGAACTGCGTGAGCTTTTTAATTTTTTTCCTTTTCACCCCTCTTCCTGCGTGTAAACTTGTGTAAAAGTGGGCGGTAATACCCACTAATTGAGCCTGCGCGGGGAGGTAGCGACACCGGTGTGGGTGCCACAGCGGTCGCGAAAGATCGGGTTCTGAATCCGGTCAACAGGGGTGGCAGCGGCCCCAGCAGCACCTAGGCAGGAAGTGGACACTTCCCGTTCGCGTTTGGTGATGGTTTCATGTGCCAGGACATGGGCGCAGAGTTGCCCTCGGAAATATGGTCTCTGGATGCTGAAATCATAAAGACCTTTTCCCTGAGGTTGTGCGCGCCGGCCCGCACCCTCCCTACTTCCTGAGCCCTCTGCCTGAGGCTACTGCTTTTAATTAATAGTATCAGAACGGTTCCTGGGAGAACCTGAAGTTCTTATCAAGACAATCTTGGTGGCGTAGGGAAGCGCGAGAGTGCGGGTGGGGGTGGGGGTAGGGGGT
>NW_016818390.1:231490-239597 GCF_001698545.2 Rhinopithecus bieti
GGGTGGAATGGTGTAAAAAAGATTAAATACCAAAGAGAAAAGGAAAAGTACAGGCTAAACGAGACATTTAATAGAAAAGTGAAGTAAAGGGTTTTTGACGCCACATTTTGTGTATTTAGTTTTAGGTTAAAAGAGCAGATGCAACATAAATATATATGTGTATAATTTCCCCCAAACCGCTAACTAGCGAAATGGAACATTGTATCTGCTGAGAACCTTTCCCTGAAAAATTATCCTGAGGCTTTCTTCTCATTGTTGTCCAACCCACCCACCCCCAAGCATCAGGGGATGACTCTCCATAGAGCACATTTTTCATCTTCAGCAGCTTAAAGCCGTGCCATGAAGAATCGTAATAAATTAGTTTCAGGAACAATATAAGTGATGCTGTAAAGCTTGGTCATGTAGCACTGGTTTATCTAGTAAAAACCGCCAAGCTCCAGAGTGGAGTCAAATCCTTGTCCCTTCTTCTAGTTCTTAACGTCGTTTATTTATTCCTTCATCCATTCATTCGTCTGAAACCCCTCCTTCTTGCTCCTGACACAGAAGGGTTGGCAGTGTTACCCAAACTCTTCTCAGGGGTTTTTAAAAATTGAACAAATGCAATGTTTTTCTTAGATAATAATAAGACTTCGCAGAGATTAATTTCTTGAATGCATGACTTTTTCTCATTATTGAAAATCCTCGTGTTGACAAATTTTATCACAAAAGTTCTACATATTGTGTCAAAATAATTTTGCACACAGAACATATGACTATTTCCTGGTAGATCAGCTATTCTACCACATACCAGTAATGAATTGATTATTCAAAACCCAACCCACTTACATCGCGGATTAACAGTGGAATAAACTGAGACTATTGAATTAAAATATTATTTCTCTGCTGAGAACAACAGATGTCAGGTGTCATTAAAGCTTCTGTGAATGAGGATGAAGAACTTATCTCCAGACTTTGTGTTTTATGGAAATTATACATTTACATTTTGGCATAGAATAAAACAACCTTCATTCTCCAAGTATCTGGAAATATTTTTAAAGAGAATGTCCACAGGTGATCTGTAAACAACACACCTATGAAAGATTTGCATAATAAATATAACCCGTTAATTGTAACTCTTCTGCCTCTCCCTTGTCTGGATGGTTTCCCATGTGCGACATGAACAGAGGCCACTTTCTTGACACGGTTTGCAAACCGCGTGGGCAACAAGGAATCAAAGAATATGTTTTGTTCAAAAGGTCGATTTATAGAAAATAGTATATGATCTCTCCCCTTTGTCCTAATTTCTAAAACAGCCAACAACTTGTTTTTCAAAGAACCTTTCAGCAAGATATTTGGAAGGAGGAAACTGAGAAAGTTTAGTAAATCCGATCTAAAAAGAAAAAGAAAAAACACCTAGCTCTTTGATCTCCCTGGCATTGTCATTACAGCCTTAAAATATCAGCCAACTCTTTGGTAGGAAAAGAAAAATCTTACGGATTAAGTAACTATTTATCTCATGATGATAATTACTTGTTTGACCTGAAGTCACTCATTCCTGAAACCACGAAGTTAAATTGTTGAGATGTTTTTAAAAGCCGGCTCTCTGGTTATATTGCTTGTGAACAAATGCCTGACCAAGAAGATCAGCGCATCTGGGATGGGTCTGAGCCCCACTTCTGCAAGTCGAAAGCTAAAGGGTATGGGAGGGAGAAAAGGAAGTTTTCCATCAAATACATATGTAAAGAAGTACTTAAAGACTAAAACCACAGGTAGCTGGCACGGATGGGAACGGAAAACCATTCCCCCTCCTCTTCCCAGAACTCTTGCCGAGCTAGGTGGTCAGGAGCGTCATGGTAGAATATAATCCACGGTGGGAGCTTCCCCTAGTGGTGTGGCTTCAGAGCTGCCCCTAGGAACCCATTTAATTCCCTTTAAAGATACTTCCAGCCTTTTCTGGACCTCATGAGCTCAGGATGAAATCAGCATTCTAGGGTCAGCAAGCTTCCCCCTGCTACCGTGTGTCCAAAAGCACTTCCACAAGCCAGGGTTGACATCGCCCAAGACGAGGCGTTACCCGGGGCGGGGGAGGGGACTTAGCACGTGTCAAGTGAAGGAAACCCTGGCCTCGGGCTCCAGGCGCGGACCCTCCGGGGCTCCCCAGGGTGTAGGAGGCGGAGAGCGATCCGCTCCAGTTCAGAGCGGTGCAGCGCGGGGCGCCTCGCCCGGATGGTGGAGATTCCGGCAGTGGCGGCGGCAGTCACCGCCTGGGCCCCGCTAAGGCCCGGGAGAGCCGCTGCGGTCTCGGGAGACCGGGCTTTGGGACTTGCTGGCCCGACCGCCGGTCGCCCTGGGGCCTTGGGAACAGGGAAATGCGCGCGCCGAGGCGGTGGCGGCCTCGCTGCTTTCAGTTTTCATTGAGTCTACTGGTTACTGTTTAACGTCCCCACCCACGTTTCAGTTTGTTTAGTAAATCGATCGAACTGTGAGAGTCAGGCCGCTGCCCTGTCGCCATTGAGCAAAGCTAATATTCTCCCAGCATATGGTCTAAAATATTTGCTAGAGATCGGGAAAAACAAACAAACAAACAAACAACAACAAAATCCTCAAGCTTCCTCTCCCAAGTCCCCTCAGCCCCACCCCCACTTCCCACCTCCTGGCTTTCAGCAAACTTCCCAGCCTGGGAAAAGTGCGGCGCGGGACAGCGCGGCGGGGTGGGTGGGGGACCTGCTGCCAGGAGATGCGGCGGCGGCCGCGCGGCTGACTGCGACTCGGGAGCTCCGGGAGCGGCCCGCGCAGGTAAGTTTCTCCGCCGCCGCCCGGGGCCCGGGCTGGCCGCAGTGCACCGCCCCGGCGACTGTCGGGCGGGAGGAGCCTCGATTCCCCTCGGGCGGCTGAAGGAGGGGCTGAGCCCTAGGACCCCTAGGCCGGTCCGTGTGGAAAGCAGATGCCTCAAGGCCTCGCCCAGGCTGCGCTGGAGGGAAGAAGGCGCTGGAGGTGGGGCAGCAGGGAGTAGGGGGAGCAGGGAAGTGAAAGATGCCAGTCCTTCACCGTAGAAAAGAAAGAAAGAGAGAAGGGAGGAGAGAGAGCGAGATAGAGAGAGCTGTATTTGTATTTGTTTGGGTGCAGAGAAAGCTTTGGTGGTTGTAGCGGGTCATGTGATTCCCAGGTCTCTAGGGGGTCTTCCGTGTAAGTACTTCTGTGGCCTGAGGCAAGTCCAGGATAAATGGATGTTCATGGACCCTGGAGGTCTGTGGGGAGGTGCTTGGTCCTGCAGCATCACCCCTAGCATGGCCTTTGCTCAAGTCTCAGCTTCCATCCGTCTCTCATGGACAGATTTTGGGAGTCGGCATCTGCCGGTGATGCCGTTGGGGGATATTTTAAATATAATATTGAGACCTTCCTAGCTAACTTTGGAATGAAATGTCCTTTGGAAGCTTAGTTAACAACGTGCCAGTTAAGCAATAACCGTTCTGTGTCTAACTGAAATAAGCCAGCACGTGATAAGATCTTAGAATGGAATATATGTGCTTCATACCTGATGATCTGTGCTTATAAATCTTGCTCTGAACTGAGTCAAAGCACTGCTCCAACAAGCAAAACAATCAGCACGAGTTTTCACTTGAGGGCAAGGGTAAGAGAATACAGAATCCAGAAGCTCAAAAGTGAATGGGACGTCCTGGAAATTAAATACTCATTGAGAGCACCATTTCCTGGTTTTGTTTTTGTTAGTTTCTTCTGCTTTCTCGTTCATTTTACAGGTTTCTCTTCTCCTTTTAGAGGCGGTTATTTGTCATTAAACTGTTCTTCCTGTCTAGCTGTCACCGTTTTTCCATAGGAGTCCTCCTGTCCCCACGTCCTCACCACCACTCCCTCTCTTTTCCTGTCCTGTGGACACTCGTATTCAGGCCACCTGATCTGCTGTGTGGTTGAAGTAGGTGAACAAGTAGTGTTGGGCTCTTTCCTGGTATCATTTGAATGTGTGGCAAGGAGAGGGAGGTGGTGGTGAGTGTTGGTAAACTGCTCACTTTTCACTTTTCAAAATGGAGTGGAAAATGGAGAGCCGTTTGTCTTCCCATTTCTCCTGAGCTCCAGTTATGGGCGTGCAAATAAGGACATTTTTCCAACATGCTTTGTGAAGGTTCAACCCTTTTAGTAAAGTGTGTTTATTAAGATCTCACAAACATTGCATTCTTTAATCACGGTTATAGGCATATGGGATAGCACAAATTTATTTTAGGGATTGCTAAGATTTAAAAAAAAAAATACTCCTTATGCAAATAATAAGTATTTGTTTTTGAGTGCCTTGTTTTTTGTTTTTGTTTTTTGCAAGATGAAGTCTTGCTCTGTCACCCAGGCTAGAGTGTAGTGGCACAATCTCAGCTCACTGCAACCTCTGCCTCCCCAGTTCAGCCTCCAGAGTAGCTGGGATTACAGGCACCCACCACCACGCCCCGCTAATTTTGTATTTTAGTAAAGATGGGGTTTCACCATGTTGGCCAGGCTGGTCTTGAACTCCTGACCTCGTGATCCACGCGCCTTGGCCTCCCAAAGTGCTGGGATTGTAGGCGTGAGCCACCACAACCGGCCTGTTTTTATTTATTTTAAATTCTTGTTTTTTTCTATGAATTCTGAAGGTAATATTTTCTCATAAAACAACGTCAAAATTGTAGTAAAACATAAAAAGAGCCCCCCTCCTCCATGCATATGTAACTTCTGTTGATGTTTGGGTTTGTATTTCTCTAATCTCCATGTGTATAACACAGAAATTTTTCTTTTATTGTTTTAAAATTTGAATAATGGTTCATATCATACTAGTATTCTGAAATTTATTTTCTTTAATATTTTCAAACGTTTATCTGTCAATATATACAGATTTTTTTTTTTTTAAATATATCTACCCAAGGTAACCAGCCAATGTCCCTCAGAATATTCACTTGGATTTTTCAATTCTAAGTATTACAAACAGTGATGTGAATATCTACATGCATTATCTTTGCATGGGTACTGTTGAATATTTATTCTGAGAAGAGAATTGCTGGCACCAGGGAGATGTTTGATTGATATTGCCAAGAGCCTTTCTAAACATCCACAGTGTATTTATTGTACCATGCTTGCCAACACTTGATAATAATGACTTATTTAGAATGTTGTCAATCTATTGTTGAAAAATTGATTCCTCATTGTTGGGAATTGTATAAACCAGTCCCAGAACATCTGACTTGGGGATTTTGAGAATTTCGCTTTAAAAATATAATAAAATGGGAATGGAATTAAATACACTTGAATATACCACCTTATTCTGAGCTTGTAAAAGAATCTACTGCATTTGTTGCTAACTATCCATTTACTGAATGGCTGGAGTTACTGACACATGATAAGTGAGCATTTCTAGACTGCAAACATGTGGACCATGTTTGCAATGACAACATGTTGCAGTTGTGATTTTGTGGTTTGTACCTACATGTTCGCCCCCTTCCTAAGAGAAGATTCACACCCCTAGGACAAAAGTATGATTTTAAATGAGGTCTTATCACTCTGGATCCTTTAAAAAGTTATCCGTGCAAATGAAACAACTGGGTATATTGTTGAAACAAACACAGCCTTGTGATTACTTCTCTCCACCCTCCTCAAAGGTATTTATGCTTATTGCTGTCAGTCCTGACACTCATATACAGACATAAGGAACTCTGCAAATATGGCTTACTCTTATTCTTATGTTTTAAAGAATACACACACACACACACACACACACACACACACACAGATAAGGTAATTCTTATGGAGTACTTAATATGCACTAGGTACTATTGTAGGCAATTTATATGCCTTCTTATGCCGTTCATATTAACAGTCTTCCTACTTTACAGATGGGAAAAGTGAACCAGAGATAAATGAAATAACTAAGGTTACACGTTTACACGGGATAGAGTTGCGGATTCAAATGCAGGCACGTCGACTCTAGGTCATGAACAGAACCATGGCTGCTCCATGTTCTCATTGAGTTGCTCACTGCACAGAGGTGCCTAACTGAGCAGAGGAAGAGTTGAAACCTTGACACTACCCACAAGCCAAGCCTTGTCCCTTTGCTTTTGGCTAAATATTCCCCGGGGAAGGCACTTTTCTAGGCCACAAAATATCTGTAAGAGGTATCAGCACCCTTGCTGCTGTTGGATAATTTGTAGGAGCTATACAGAGCTATTTGTTTCCATATGTATCTTTGTAACTCAATACTATCTTACCCACTCATTATGGGTAGACCTTGTATAACAGATCTGCCTTATTGCCTGTTCTTCCCTACCTTATATTTTAAAATGTGTTGATAGAGTATGCTCTTTACATGATAGAATTAGCTGATAACATCTGATGTTCCCCCGAAAAGCTTTCATTTTTATCAAGATGGTTTCCTGGAAAACGAATAGGGAGTTCATTTTTTTCTTTTTGTGTGACACTCAACAGTTTGAAGAACATGAAGGTCTTTGAGGATGACCAGCTTCATGGGAAGTTCTGTGGTGTATAAGTCACAAGGGCAGGCCTTGTTGTCAGATGGCAAGGTTTACATCCCAGCCCAGTTTTTCACTAAATGCGAAGGGAGGGGGAGCTTCATCAACTTATCCTCTTTGAGGTCCAATTTCCTCATTTTTGAAATGTTTGCAATTATAATACCTGTGTCATAGAATTGGTAGGGTAATTATATATGCTAATCCATGGGAAACATTTAGAACACTGCCTGGCACATTGAGTACCAGGTATGTGTTCTGTGTTGCTGTTCTTATGATAGAGTGAGATAATGCATCTAAAGCACTGCTTAACTTGTTGTAAGTTCTTAATAGGTGTCACTTGTTTTTATTGATCTTCTCTCTAGAGATTATTATATTTATATACACAAAGTACTTAGAACTTCAGAAAATTGTGGACCCCTGGAAACCTGTCCAAACCCTCAAATAGGCCTTGGAGATGTATTGATGAATAAGAAAGAGAGTCTCTAATTTCTTGGAGCATTCAGCTAAGCAGTGTAGAGAAAAATCATACCAAGTATAGTTCAATGGCTGGAACATTGGCTTTAAAGTCATTCCCACCTGTGTGCAGATCTCAGTTCTGTCCCCTGTCAGTTGTGTATCCCAGAGCAAGTCATTTAATGTTTCTTCAGATTAAATAGCTATGAAATGAGAAAATAGTTCTTACTCTCAAAATACATGTGGATAAATTCTTGCATTATTTAAATCAAGCATTTTATCTGTTGAATGTTTGACACTCCATACACTCTATTTCAGTAGAGAAGAATCATATTTATAAAGGATAACAAAAAGTTGACAAGAAATCTAGACAGTTTTTCCGCATCTAATTTAAAAGTATCATTATTTAATAGTAGGATATCATTTGAAAGTATGATATCAACTGGATCTGACAATTTAATGTTTTAAGTATTTTGAATCTTTGCTCCCTTGGGCTTAGGTCTTGTGCTTTGCTTACGCTCTTGGCTGACTGAAGATTATGGACTGTGTTTCAAAATTTTTTTTTTTTTTTTTTTGCATTTTCTTATTTCAGACATCATAGTTATAGGTTTCAAATAAAGTTAATACACATTACTTTAGCAGAAATTAAGTTATAGGGTCTGTACATGGTACCCGGAATACAAATATAAGTAAAGCAATGTCTCTACCTGCAAACAGTAATAATCTACCTCAAAGACAAATGTAAGGTGACACTATTATATTGGGATAATAAATAATTGTAATTAATATAATACCATGGAAAACAGAAGCAAAAAAGGATACTTTTAGCTTGAATAGCCTGGAGACATATCAAGGAAGTGTTAATGACTTCTGATGAGAACTTGCTGAGTAGAGAAGAATTAGAAAAGTATTTGGGGCAGAGGAGATTGCACTTGGAGTAGGAATAGTGGCAAGAGATGAAGTAGGGAAGGAACACTGGGCCAGATTCTAACAGTATTGAATGTGGGTAACAAGGATCCGACGATGTCTGCTAGGCACTGGGAAGCCATCAAAATCTTTAAGCATGTTGAGTTAAGATTTTCTTTTTTTTTTAAAGAATGACTGGCAGCATTTTGGAAAATGGATTAAAGACAGAAAGAAAGGGAGAGGAGAGGAGGACAGGAGAGAGCAGGGGA
>NW_016818390.1:239905-245471 GCF_001698545.2 Rhinopithecus bieti
GAGGGGAGGGGAGGGGATTAGTAAGAATTTGTAAGAAATTGTCCAGTGGCAATGAAGATAAGAAAAGATTAGAATCTGTAGGTTTCAAAGGTATTTAAAGTGAATTCAATGATTACAGAATATGTAAGATGAAGGGGTGAGAGAGATTGAAACTGACCTACATTTCTATATTTCTCAGCAATGACTTGGAAACAACCATTTCCTAAGGTTCTCCTGTCTGACTGGGGATATCTATTTTAAAAACATTATTGACTGAGTGTGGTGGCTCATGCCTGTAATCCTAGCACTTTGAGAGACTGAGGCAGGTGGATCACTTGAGGTCAGGAGTTTGAAACCAGCTTGGCCAACATGGTGAAACCCCACAAAAAAATTAGAGCGGGCATGGTGGTGGGCGCCTGTAATTTCAGCTACTTGGGAGGCTGAGGCAGGAGAATTGCTTGAACCTAGGAGGTAGAGATTGCAGTAAGCTGAGATTGTGCCATTACACTCCAGCCTGGGTGGCAAAGAGAGACTTTGTCTCAAAAAAAAAAAAAAAAAAAAATTAAAATTTATTATTCACCATGCTAAGTATAATTGTTGAGTCCTGGGGAACTATTATTAAAACCTAGTAAAAAGCCTACTCACTTTTCCTGGAGTAGGTTAAGTGATTAAATGTAAAATCTTTATTTTAAGTCAGATTTATTGAGATATAATTTGCAATCAGTAAAATCCCTTTTAATGCATGTGTTTCAGTGAGTTTTGAAAAAGGTATGTAGTTTTGTAACCATTACCACAATGAAGATAAAGAATATTTCTGTGCCCATCTCCCTCAAACTCCCTGTGCCCTTTTGTCATTTTTCCCCTCCACTACACCCCAGGAAACCACAGATCTGATTTCTGTCATTAATGTTGCCTTTTCCAGGATAATATATAAATGGAATCATATAGTATGTACCCTTTTATGTCTTTTTTTTTTTTTAACTTAGCATAATTATTTTGAGATTCATTCATCTTATTGTGTGCATCAGGAGTTTATTCCTTTGGGGGAGAAAAAAAAAACCCTGGATTTATGAGGTATTATTGATATACCATAAACTGCATATATTTAAAGTGTACAATTTGAGAAGTTTTGATATATGTGTATAGCCATGAAATCACCACAGTAAAGATAGTGAATATAGCCAACACCTCCAAAGGCTTTTTAAAGCTCTTTTATACACTCTTTCTCCTGGTCCTTGCCATCCCCTCCTCCCCTGTAAATTCGTTTGCATTTTCTGGAATTTTATATCCATGGGGTCATGCAGTGTTATTTTGTGCCTGGCATATTTCACTCAGTGTAATTATTTTGAGATGCATTTATATCTTGCATGTATGAATAGTTCTTTTTAAAAATTTTTTTGCTAAATAGCATAATGTTGTATAGATATTCTGCAATTTGTTTATTCGTTCACTTGATGAACATTTGGGTTGTTTCCAGGTTTTGGCTATTACAAATAACGCTGCTACGAGCTTTCTTGTGTCCAGTCTTGGGGTATACACTTACATTTGTCTTATATGATTACTTAGGAATAGAATGGTTGGGTCAAAGGCAGAAAGTTATCAATCTGATTTCCAGAGTGGTTGTCCCATTTTACATTCCCACCAGTAGGGCTTGAGAATTCCAGTTTCTTTACATCCTAATCAACACTTGGTATGATCAGTCTTCTAATTTTAGACATTCTAAAAGGTATGAGATATTTCATTGTGATTTTGATTTGTATTTCTCTAGTGACTAATGATTCTGAAAATCTTTTCACGAACTTATGTAACATAAATGATTATCTTCGGTGAAGTTTTGTTCAAATCCTGTGCAGTCCCCTTCTTTTAAAACTGAATTATTTGTTTTTTTTTTCATTATCAAGTTAGAAGAGTTCTATATATATTATAGATATCAGTCCTTTTTAAGATATGGGTTTTGAAAATATTTTCTCCCCACATGAATTTATTCTCGTACAATGGATAGGATTTGATCAACAGAAAAAGGGTAAAGGATATTATAATCATAAATGGGAATTACATGTACAAATGAAAAAAATGAAAAATTGGATTTACGAGGCCTCAATATGCAGTAAAATAGAAAAAGGTGATAGAAAATGAGTTTTCAAACATAAAGATTAGCCTAAATATAAAGACCTATTTGTGTCATGCTATGGAATTTAGACTCTTTTGTGAGCACTAATTCTAATACAACAACAATACAACAACAATAGTTGTACTAAGAATTGAGTGTTACAGTTTATATATTTTTTATATACACAGTCTATAGTGTTTCCCCTGCATTAGTTTACTTTAGTCCTGTGACAACTATGTGAAGGTACAGAGACTTGGAGCCATGCGAAGTCAATATCAAATATAGGTTTTTGGAGTTTAAGCCAATGCCTTTTCAACTAGTGTGTGCATGTGTGTGTGTGGGGGGGGGGCATGGGGGGAGGTCATGCATGTGTAAATTTAATGGGATGTGAGGAAAGAATGACAACTGGATTGGTCTACAAGGGCTCAGAAGGGCACTTTCCCGATAGGGCAGGAGACAGTGTCCTGCTGAGCTCTGGCAGGTGGTACAATAGGTTCTGATAAAGGTTGGGGTGTATAGCTGTACTTTAAAATGACAATTCACAGATATTATAGAACGGTTCACAAAAATTTCAAAATCTCAGAAGATATTTTAGATTCTGTGAATTATTTTTTAGTTGTCTTTTATTTGTAACCTGACTCTAGGTAAAGTAAAATTATATGGGTCAATTTGTTAAGAAAAAATAATGTGATCAAGTTCTAGTCTTTATTTTCAATTTCATGATTTTTATTTTTAGTTTCTCATGGGAATTCAAAGAACTTACTTTTTCAAACACAGTCCTTTTGTTCAGTATATTCTGATTTCATTGTCTTGCTCAGGGCTCTGCCCCGACTTTTTTCTCCATACCGCTGACATGCAATTTGAACCTCAGATCAACTTCAGAAACATGAATGAAAATTACCTGCTGAACAGGCTCATGATTTGGAAGTTTTCATTTTTTTCTTCAGTTTTTGAACTTACTTGGAAGTTTTGAAATGTCCTGATTTGCTGTGTTTTCAAAATTTTCACCCATTTTTAACTCCTATAGATTATTTTTTATGGTAAAGTAACAGTGGCTTAAAACCCAGAGAAATTGAAGTCTGCTTGCAAGCGTGTGGCTTCTCCATATTAAAATGGTGTACCCATATAAGGAAGGTAAAAATGATTTTAAAAGTAATTATGTTTAATATGCTAATACACATTACTGTATGTTATTTGTGTATCTTTTGTGTGATCATTTCAAAATCAGTTTAAGAACTGCTCATGTATTGTACAGCATGTCTACCAGACTTCACATGAGATCTGCCGTTTTCTCACAGATAAACCTAGAAGGCCTGAACTTCTTTCAAAATAAATTTAAAAATCATTCTGTTTACATTCATATTACTTAATTAGTTTGGGATGATGAAAAACACTTGCAGGTTTTGGAGTTAAATACACTTGATTCAAGCCTGCAGCTTTGAGCATGTGAGCATGTTAGCAAACTTCCTGGAGCTCTGCCTACCCACTTCACTGTACATTGTGAGACATGAATAAGAAGGCATTTAAAGTGCTCAGCATAGAGTCTGGCAAAAGGTGGACGTACTTAACAAATGTTGTGATTGCTTGCTATCTTGACTCTTCTCTATATTAATATTTCTATATATTTATTCTGATTTCTGTAGGTTTGGTACACACACATACGAGCATGTGCATGCACGTGCAAGTGTGCGCACACACACACATACACACTGCTGTGACTAGTCAGTGACTTGTCAACATTCTCTTATTTTTATTTTTTATAGATGAGGTCACCCAGGCTGAAGTGCAGTGGTGTGATCATAGCTCACTGTAGCCTCAAACTCCTGGCCACAAGCCATCCTCCTGCCTCAGCCTTCTGAACAGCTGGGATTACAGGGAGTTAACGTTTATTCAGTTTATATATGCTAGACACTAAGTGTTTCACACATATTAAATTGTTTAATTATTTCAATAACTCTATAAGGTATAAGCTATTGTTATCACCACAATGCTGCTGAGGAAACTGAGTCAAGGAGATGTTATTAATACCCAGTGAGACTAAACAACCAGTGTAAGCATTAAATAGGAACCAAGGCCATTCATCTCCAGAGCCCAATTTCTTCTGATAATAACTTTAATACTAATAAGGTCTTATGCTATTAATCTCACCTCGGTTTTTACAGTATCTTCTAAAGCTAAAAATGAAATAACGTAATTTTATTTTTCTCCTTCTCTGTGTTCTGTCAATTATTTATATGAAGCATATGAATGATTTCACTGAATTCAATTTGAGCATCAATTAGGTGAAAGTAATTTAACAGATATTTCATGTGTAAATAAACGATATGGCAGATTGACTTCTGAGACATGTTAGAATAGATTTTGTAAAACCCTGAACATGATATTTTAATTGAAACTAATTTATGAAATCAGGAATAAAAATTGTAATAGTCACATGTTTGATCAAATAGAACCTGGTGCTTATGGTATTAATTTTATCTAGTTTTGCACGATAAGTTTTGAATACTTAGTTAATTATACATGTGTGTGTCTTACTGTCTTCTCTTCAAAAATCACAAATAAGTACTGTTTAGAAAGTTTCTTGATGGGTAACCACTTAGTAAAACTTCTTAGGAAGTCAGGCTTACAATTTAAAAGACATGGGATGTTTCAAAAGTGAATTTTTCTTTCCTTCTTAATTTAGTTGGTCACTTCCTTTCTAGACAAAGAATCCTGCTACCTGAAACTATCCTCATTATGGGTATATTAAATAGGAAACTTGGGTATATTTGTACCTAGCACATGTAACATGCATTGAATTACTCTCCATTACCACATGGCTTATGAATTTTAATGGTCATATTTTTCTTCTGTTTATGCATAGATTCCCAGAATGTTAAAACTTTTATAACTTGCAAAGTAATTGTTGTGTAAGTAGAGAATATTTTGAATTCATGTCCTCAAGCTGCCTTACATTACTCAAGTTGTAATGGAGAATAAATAGTGTGCCTGCATAACATGTAGTTTTATGATTTAAGCCCAAAACAATTTTGGATAACATTGTGGTTTTTCTAGTACATAAAACACGTATTTTTTCTTATAAATGAGTTCAAAATCTGACATTTCGTTTGTAAAATTGAGCTAACACTTCTTTGAAAGAAGTAGCTATGATAAAAATGTATCCTTTGTTACAAAAGGTTACAATTCAATTAGGCAAGAGTTTTTGAATGGGTTTTATTTGCAAAACATGTCGTGGCTCAAGTGACTTAAAAAAAATAAAATCTTTGGAATTTAGGAACTGGCAAATTAGTCTGGAAAATAACTACAAGTTTCACTGAAATTGGACTATGGTAGGTGTTATAATATACAAATCACTTATTCCAAGATACTAATATACATACATACATAGAAACACAAACACACACACATATATAACATATATATATTAAATACACATTCACACATAATATATGTATATCTGTGTGTGTGTGTATATAT
>NW_016818390.1:245717-280875 GCF_001698545.2 Rhinopithecus bieti
TTTTTTAGTAGAGATGGGGTTTCACCGTGTTAGCCAGGATGGTCTCGATCTCCTGACCTCGTGATCCGCCCGTCTCGGCCTCCCAAAGTGCTGGGATTACAGGCTTGAGCCACCGCGCCCGGCCTAGTATATATATTATTATTAGTTTTTGAGACAGAGTCTTGCCCTGTTGCCAGGCTGGAGTGCAATGGCATGATCTTGGCTCATTGCAACCTCCACTTCCTGGGTTCAAAAGATTCTCCTATCTCAGCTTCCCGAGTAGCTGGGACTATAGGCATGCACCACCATGTTTAGCTAATTGTTGTATTTTTAGTAGAGACTGGGTTTCACCATGTTGGCAAGACCAAGAGATGGTCTCGATCTCTTGACCTTGTGATCCACCCCACTTGGCCTCCCAAAGTGCTGGGATTACAGGCGTGAGCCACTGTGCCTGGCCTATATATATTCAATACACACTCACACACATATGTGTATATCTGTGTGTATATATTATTTACATGCATTAATAACATACATCAGAATATTAACACGTGTAAATACACATGTGCATTTAGGTTGTAAATATATGAAATGCTTCATCCTAAGTTTAATTGAATTAAATAAAAGAACTTAACCACTCTTAATCATTTGCTGTATTTTCCATTATCTATCATTAATGCCATTCTTACACTTAAGTATTATTCCTTGAACAATTTGTAAATTTAAAGCAAAGAAAAGCAAAATTAGAAGAGCCATTAAAACTAATGAAGATTATTTTGATAAAAGAAGAAAATGGGACAAAATGTGGGAAATTAATGTAACCTAGAATAATATAAATTCACTTCTACAAAATATGTATAACAAAGAGATTGCATATCACCTTTTAAAAAATAGTTTATTACAGTTATAGGAAAATACACAGACCTTATTTAAAAAATACATTTTTTCCTAAATGAAGAAAAAGAATTAATATAATATATATGCGTGTGTGTGTGTGTGTACACACACACACACGCATATATATTTTAGGTAGCAGTGTTAGTTTGCTAGGGCCACCATAACATAATTCCACATACTGGGTGGCTTAAATAACAGAAATTTATCTTTTCACAGTTCTGGAGGCTAGAAATTTAAGATCAAGATTTCAGCAGACTTGGTGTGTTCTGAAGCCCTTCTCCTTGGCTTGCAGATGGCTGCTTCCTCCTGATGTCCTCATATGGCTGCCCCTAGATTGGTGTCTGTCTGTGTCCTGATCCCCTTTTATAAGGACATCAGTCATGTTGTATCAGGGCCCACCAACATGACTTCTTCATCTCACCTTAGTTATTTCTTTCTGAGGTACTACTGGGGGTTAAGACTTTAACATATGATTTGGGGAGGGGCACACAGTTCAGCCAATAATAACAGAGCAGCCATAAAATGGTTTTGTCTCATTAGAAGCTTGGATGTTTTAAATCTTCCTTACAGTCTATGCGTATATTTGTTTTTGACTATCAATTAAGTCAACACGATTCAAACATCTAGAATCAAAACTATTTGTTTACTTGTAGAAAGCTTTCCTCTCTCTTAACACTCATCCTCATCCACACTTTCCTCGTTGTTGGCCTTACCATATTCCCCCTTTGACAAATCCTTCTGGCTAGGACAAACGGCAAAACTGACCTGACTTGAGGATGATATCTGGAGTCACTGAATATATAGAAAGAAGAATCTTTCATGAATAACCTAGTGATAAATCTCTCTCTCTCTCTCTGTCTCTCTTTCTTTTGTTTTGTTTTGTTTGTTTGTTTGTTTTTTGAGATGGAGTTTCGCTCTTGTTGCCCAGGCTGGAGTGCAATGGCGCGATCTCAGCTCACCGCAACCCCTACCGACCCGGTTCAAGCGATTCTGCTGCCTCAGCCTCCCGAGTAGGTGGCACTACAGGCATGAGCCACCGTGCCCGGCTAATTTTGTATTTTTAGTAGAGACGGGGTTTCTCCATGTTGGTCAGGCTGGTCTCGAATTCCTGAACTCAGGTAATCCGCCCGCCTCGGCCTCCCGAAGTGCTGGGATTACAGGAGTGAGCCACTGCGCCCGCCTGTGATAAGTTTCTTGTGTTTTAAAAATTTATTTTTGTCTGCTACTTATGTACAAACCACTATTTTCCCATCATGGCCTTTGAGTAAACGATAGTGTTTTGATTAAATAGCAGCAGAGGGAAGTTCTGTGGGCATGCATGTTTGTGTCCCTGAGACTATATCAGAAGTTAAACAATAGTGCCAAAGTAAGCTGAACTCCAAAGCAAGGCAGATACTGTGTTTACATTTGGGAGAAGCAGTTTAAGTATTTCTTTGAGGCTTTTGTACTCTGCTCGGTTCAGGTCCTCATACAGGCATTTATGTATCACCTTAATTTATAAATGGTGAGTTTTAGTAAGAAACGTTGAATTTACACAAACAATAATCCAGAGGCTACTACACTGTGTACTTCTCTTGAATCAACGGAAAGAAAAACACAGCAAAGCACCCTTCATGCGGAGCAAAAGTTTCAAGATGTTAGACCCATTCGGAGGTACACTATCTATGGTGGCATCCCCTCTGTCTGTTTGAAAGAGATAAATACACATAAGCCTTTAAGATACAAAGGGCAGTTTCTGTATTTGAAGTTATGCATTAAACAGGTGATTTCAGAGTTTCTCAGGTAAAATCCTAACAACTCCTATTGTAGTACAAGCTCCATGATTCACGCCCACAAACACTTCAGTGTCACTTACAGTGTAATTTCAGCTCATGGATGTTTGGAAGAGTATGCTCACTCCCGTGAGTCTGTTTTAAAACAGTGAGTGATTAGTTGTGTTATGGCTTTAGCCATCTTGCAATAAATATATTAGGAACAGTAGTTTGTTCATTTAGAGAAATTTATCAGGTCCTAGCTATTTAACTTCTTTGTGCCTTAGTTTGCACATCTCTAATCTGGGATACCACCACTTACTTACATAGGATTCCTGAGAATCTTTAATTGAACAAGATATATAAGACAACACTCAGCACCATTTCTGGTACTTGGCAGTTGCTTAATCAACTGAAATATTTTTTCTCTATTATTTTTAATTTCCTCTTATGATATCAGAACTAGGTTAAAAAAAAAGAACTCCCAATTTTTTTTACTTAAATCAAAAGCCAGGAGTCTTCTTAATTTCTGTCTTCTCCTTACACATCTTATCTAATTCATCAGTAAATTAGAGATCTGCCAATATTACCTTCAAATGGGCCTCACGTTTTCCACTTATCTTTACCTCTACAGCTACTATGTTGTCTGAGCCAATTGTGTACCTGGACCACTGCTGTAAGTCTACGAACTGCTTTCTCAGTAACCATGTTGCTCCCTTCAAGGGAGCATTAAAACGTAAATAAGAATACGATGTCTTCTTGCTTAAAATCATCTGATTGGTTCTCATTGTACTAGGAATAAAGCCCGGACTCTTTGCTGTGGCCTATGAGGCATCTGATGTTCTGGCCTCAGCCAGAAGCCAAGAGAGGTAAGAGAGATCTTACCTCTTGCAACTCTCTTTGACTCCCCCAAGTTTTAGTCACATCTGAGTTTTCTTTATTCTCCTTAAATTAGTCAAGCTTTTTTTTTCTTTTTTTTAATCTCAGGGCCTTCATCATTTTGTTCAATATTCCTTCCAAACCCTTCCCCAACCTCCCATCCGTAAACATCACATGAATATATTTTTTCCTTTAGTTCTCAGTTTCTGTGAGTTTCCTCTGATTTGTACAGGTGTCTTTTTTCGTATTTATTGATGATTGGAGATAACTGAATAGACCCAGCTGACTGGGAGGTCTAGCAGCAGCAGAAGGTTGAGAGGATATTGTCACAGGAGACCAGGGAGCAAGAGGAGAAAGGAAATTAGGATACTGAGTATTTAATGAAGCAAAACAAACAAACAAAATAACTCTGACTCATTCTTTACATATAACCTGAATTTGTATATGACATGATATAATTATTTTTGTTTGGATTAAGATATGATGATTGCTAAGAAATGCTAGTTGAGGACTCTAAAGCAGTACTGGACAACCAAAGGTACAATTCAGCCTCACGTGTACTTTCAATTCTCTTACAGCCACATTGCAGGTAAGTAGAAACAAAGGAAAGTCACTTTAATAATCTATTATATTTAACTGAATATATTAAAAATATAATCACTTCAATGTATAACCAATATAAATGGACAAATTATTAACAAGAAAAAACAAAGCAAACAAAATTATTAATAAGATCTTTTCTGTTCCTTTTTCATTGTAGGGCTTGGAAATCTGTGCATTTTACACTTGCAGCATATCTCACTTCACCTAGTCACAGTTCAGAGCTCTGTGATCACATGTGGCCAGTGGCTACCTAATTGGTCAGTCCAGGTCTAAAGGTTATTTAAAGGAAGTTTAGTCTGCACCATTCTTTTATCGTCTGGGATGACTTTTTATTCAATTTTTGTGACAATTTAATTTTGAAATGGTTTTTTAGATTAGATATACCAGCTTTCTATTTTCAATGACTTTTAAATAGATTTATGGGAAAAATATTTTCTTGCGTTTATGAAAAACCTATCATCTCTATCTTAATTATGTTTGAAGATAAATAAGGTTGACAGGGGTTAGTTTACACTGGATAGTTGACAGTGCTGCTAGACTTTCGACAACTTTTAAGATTTACATAAGGCAGTTTACACGGAAATTGCACATGCAAGTGGTTCACAAACTTGAGTGGGCATCAGAATCAGCGGGAAGCTAGTAACTCTGAAGATTTTTTGGCTTCACCCCAGGACTCAGTAGGTCTAGGATGGTGCCAAGCACCTGCATTTGTAGCAAGTTTGCAGGTGATGCTGCTGCTGGTAGAGGCCAGTACTGGCATACGCCATCTCATCTCTCCACATGCATGGTGCACGTGGAGATTGCCTTGAGCAACAGGGCATGCTTTTCTTCTTTATATGGTTGATGATGCAGACCTTGGAAACAACTCTTTTTTTCCTTTCTTTCTATGTGTGTGTGTGCCAGTTGGAGGGTAGATGGAGGAAGTTACTTACCTGTTCATTATGCTGTTATGTTCTACTCTGAGAAAACAGTAGCAAAATAACTTTAGGGGAAGCATAACAACAAAATAAATTTCAGAGAAGGAAATTGAGATCAGTGACCAATGCAAGCTCCTAGTGACTGTTCCATATATTTTACCACGCTGTGAGGGGTGGGGAAATAGGAAGGTATTTTACCTGTACAGTGTTGATTTTCTAGGTCCAGATGACAGACTATTACTGAAGTAATAATAGCTTTGTTGAATACTGAACCAAAAGCTAATATTTTCCCCAGAGTAATTTATCTGTTTTCTAGCCATTATGATATCCACTAAGTTTCTAAGTGTTAAATTAGCTTTGAGGCTCACATGGAAATAAGCACCATTGTTTATATGATCAGGCCAGTGCTTGTTCAGCTACTGTTTCATGTTGGATTTCTGCAAAGCTGCAATTGTGTGAATCAGGCCTCAGTGGATACTATGTAAAATGAATGTCAAATTTCTGAGTGATGAGGAAAATCATTATCAAAGTAAATATATTAACTTTGATAAGGCTATACATTTTAAGATTTTTTTTAAAAAAGGCTAAATTTAGGAAATAATCCAGTGAAATTAATCTTTCCTCCTTGTGTTCTCTGAAAACTTTTATTTCCTTGCTACATTATCTAATATTTATTGAGCATTTAATATTTGCAGGCACTGCTCTAAATGCTTTATCAGCATTAGTTCATTTAGTCCTCATAACAAGCTGATGACTATATTATTATCATTCCGATTTTACAGATGGGTGTTACACAACCAGTTAGGAGCAGAGATGATATTCTCCTGGGCTTAACTGCCACATTATATCTTCCTCTGTGAGATTCAGCTGCCTTAATGCCTTCTTTCAACACTCGGTCTTTTTCCTTGACCTTCTCCTAGTCCATAAACTTATACCCAACTATACATCCATTTGAAATAGTTTTGGCCAGGAATTTTTTTCCCTTTTCCATAATTTTATACTTTTTTCTCTCTCCATGTCTTCCCTGTCATTCACCTTATCTGAAAGTATAATCTCTCTTCTTTTGGCTTAACTCTGCCCTTAATAACATTTTACATTAGTTAGCTCTCATAACTTTCAATTTATTTAGGACTATTCTTTTTTTTTTTTTTGATATGGAGTCTCACTCTGTTGCCCAGGCTGGAATGCAGTGACGCGATCTTGCTCACCGCAAGCTCTGCCTTCCGGGTTCATGCCATTCTCCTGCCTCAGCCTTCTGACTAGCTGGGACTACAGGCGCCCACCACCATGCCTGACTAATTTTTTTGTATTTTTAGTAGAGACGGGGTTTCACCGTGTTCGCCAGGGTGGTCTCCATCTCCTGACCTCGTGATCCGCCTGCCTCGGCATCCCAAAGTGCTGAGATTACAGGTGTGAACCACCACGCCTGGCCATTTATGACTATTCTTAATTATAAAAGCAGAAACAGAACATTTAAAGAAATTTTTAAATGAAAATTAAATCACTATCCAGCACACACATACTTCCTTCTTTGAAACGTTCTGCCCAATTTCTTTTTTTTTTTTTTTTTTTGAGACAGAGTCTCGCTCTGTCGCCCAGGCTGGAGTGCAGTGGGGCAATCTTGGTGCACTGCAACCTCCACCTCCTGGGATCAAGCAATTCTTCTGCCTCAGCCTCCCAAGTAGCTGGGACTACAGGTGCGCATCATTATACCCAGCTAATTTTTGTATTTTTAGTAAACCCGGGGTTTCACCATGTTGGCCAGGATGGTCTTGATCTCTTGACCTCATGATCCACCTGCCTTGGCCTTCCAAAATGCTGAGATTACAGGCGTGAGCCACTGCGCCTGGCCCTGTCTAGTTTCTTATATGTGTGTGTTTGTTGGCAGGTGTATGTTTTATATTTATTCACTATGAGTAATATGTATATGGATTTTTACATTGATTATTGAATTTTTTTCCTATTAGAGTAATATTTAGCATTATCTTCTTAATATCAAATTAAATGTTCATTAAATAGAAATAATACAATCTACCTAACCCTTTTTAAAATTTTTGTACAGGTTGAGAATGTTTATTAATACAGCATTTTAAATTTTTTACCTTTATTTTATTTTTTAAATTTCCACTTTTATTTTTGATTCAGGGGCCACATGTGCCGGTTTGTTACAAGGGTATATTGGATGATGCTAAAGTTTGGGCTTCTACTGATGCCATCACTCAGATAGTGGCAATAATACCCAACAGGAAGTTTTTCATCTCTTGCCCCCTTCTCTCCCTCGCACCTTTTGGAGTTCCCAGAGTCTACTGTTTCTAACTGTATGTCCATGTCTACCCAAGATTTAGCTCCCACTTATAAGTGAGAATGTGCAATAATTGGTTTTCTGTTTTTGTGTTAATTTGCTTAGGATAATGGCCTCCAGTTGCATCCATGGTGCTGCAAAGAACGTGATTTTTTTATTTTCTAAATGACTGCATAGTATTCCATGGTGTGTGTGTGTGTGTGTGTGTGTGTATATATATATATAAAATCTTTTCTTTATCTAATCCACCATTGATGGGTGCCAAGGTTGATGCCATGTCTTTGCTATTGTGAATAGAGCTGTAATGAACATACAAATGCATTTGTCTTTTTGGTAAAATTATTTCTTTTCCTTTGAGTACATACCTAGTAATGGAATTGCCAGGTCAAGTGAGAGTTCTATTTTTAGTGCTTTGAGAAATCTGCAAACTGCCTTCCACAGTGACTGAACTAATTTACATTCCCACGAGTAGTGTAGAAGCATTTCCTTTTCTCTGCAGCTTCACCAACATCAATGCAGCTTATTTATTTATTTATTTATTTATTTATTTTTTGAGACAGAGTTTTGCTCAGACACCCAGGCTGGAGTGCAGTGGTGCGATCTCGGCTCACTGCAATCTCTGTCTCCCGAGTTCAAGCGATTCTCCCGTCTCAGCCTCCCGAGTAGCTGGGATTACAAGCACCTGTCATCATACCTGGCTAATTTTTGTATTTTAGTGGAGATGGGGTTTCACCATGTGGGTGAGGCTGATCTTGAACTCCCAACCTTAGGTGATCCTCTTGCCTTGGCTTCCCAAAGTGCTAGGATTACAGGCATGAGCCACCGCGCCCAACCCAATACAGCTTTTAAAAAATCAACTTATCTAGTATTAACTTCCAGAAGTTAATTTAGTGAGTCAACAAATTAGCCTTTTTCTGCCTTTTCACATATACCCTTGTATTGGTTTTGCTTTTAAATGACTTTTTTTAAAGTTAATGGTAGCCAATCTTAATTGCACACTCAAATTTTTACATATATATACACACATACACACTTCTGTAACAATTGCTACCCCACATAGGAAATTTCCAACTCCCCAAAAGTATCACTAGGCTCCTAACCAGGCATAGATTAATTTCACCTATTTTACTGTCTTGCTGTGTATTTTTGTTGTTGTTCTGTGGTGTGCCATTGGATGAATATGCCACAAATAATTTACCAAATCTACTGTCGATGGTCAGTTAGGTTTCCCGTTTTTGGCTATTACAATAAAGCTGTCTTGCATATAGTTTACAAGTCTTTTACTGGACTTGAGCACTCCTTTCTGATGGGTCTATTTCCAAGGGTGGATTTACTGGACCATAGGGGATACATGTGTTTAGCTAATATTAGTTTTTTAAGGTATAAAATCTATTTAAAATATGAATGGAAATATTTCTATTTTGTCAATTGGTAAGAATAGTATACTATCATTTGAAAGGAGAGAGATTCAATAATTTAGAAAAGTGGTAGCAGAAGCAACTAATTCCACTTGCCTTTGGTCATTTCCTTTCTTTCTGTATGAGCTTACTGCACATGCAACTATATAACTATTTTTTCACAGCAATATATTCCTAAGTTTTTGGACTTTTATTATCATACTGTTTTGGCTATAAGTACCTTTCACTTCCATTCCTCATGGATTTCGCTCATGCCATTGTGTCTGTCCAGAATCACATCTTCCCTGATCTCTATGTTTCCCCATTGCACTTCCTCTAGACTTATCATACTTTTAATGATATATTTTAAAGAACTTAAGCTATCCTTATAAATTATCTCTTCTGGTCATCTTATAGAATAATTTTCTCTAAATTAAGCAGACACTTCTTTTATATATTCTTTTATACCTCTGAACCAGGAAGTGAACTCAGAAAAACATTTCCCTCAACACAGGCTTTCATTTGTTTGTTAGGGTGTGCCGGCAATAAATATTTTCTCTCTGGGACACCTAAATTATGGCCACATTTTTAACCTTAATAATATTGTTGAGGTGCAGACCAGACAATGTTTCCATTATTGCAATTTTTATTTATTGGAGGATAAAAGGTTGTTTAGTGAAAAGACTAGATGGGAAGAGATAATGATTGGCTAAGTACTATGGAACTCCCTGACACTGATCAAATTATGTTAATGTTTAGTTCAGTACTTGGGAGTATTACAGTCACTTGTTAAAACTCCATCATGTAACACCTTTTTCAGGCCTGGGATCATGATGGGGTTAGGGATAAATACAATGATTAATTTTTAATGCAAGTTAATAATCAGATTTAAACATTTTAAATCTGTGTATTCTTTTCATATTGTTTTTTAAGTGGTTTATTTTGAAAAAAGTTTTAGTTAATGTTCAATGATATTGGTATTACATGAGAAGTGAGGTGATAATAAGTAATCTTTTTAGACCAGTCTTATCAAAAATTTACAGCATACCATGTACTGGCTATTTGCAGGTATTCTTTTACTCATGATCTCTCTGTATTTCTTAGAATGCATGTTACCTTGTGAATATCAGTGAGTAGGCTGTGATGTTGAACATCTGACAGGCATCCAGACTCTAATTAAGTGTTGAAATAAAAATATTAAAAAATTAAGAACAGGCCAGGCACGGTAGATCACACCTGTAGTCTCAGCACTTTGGAAGGCTGAGGCGGGTGGATCAGTTGAGGTCGGAAGATCAAGACCAGCCTGGCCAACATGGTGAAACCCTATCTCTACTAAAAGTACAAAAATTAGCCTGATGTGGTGGCACCCACCTGTAGTCCCAGCTACTTGGGAGGCTGAGGCAGGAGAATCGCTTGAACCCAGGAGGCGGAGGTTGTAGTGAGCTGAGATTGCACCATTGCATACCAACCTGGGTGACAGAGTGAGACCCCGTCTCAATAAATAAATAAATAAAATAAAATAAAATAAAGACTATCTTGGCATCTAGTATATTACATGACAGGTAGTGAATGCCTTGATAAGTATTTGTTGAATGAATGAAAATATAATAGGTTAAATTATAATAAGCCTATATTTCTTTGATTTGGATAATAGCAGGGTATATTGAGAAAAATGTGGAAAATAAACAGAATTTATATACTACCCCTATAAATGTATATATATGTTATGTGTATTATATCAAATAACTTATATTTTATTAATGCAAATGAACCCTGAAGGTTTGTGTAGCACGTTAAGCCAGCAGTTCTTTTCCTCGGTTTGCACCCTTCACAATGTCTTGCACGTGAATAAGAGGAAGTATGTACAGTAATATCAATCAAAGCAATGTTGTTTTTAGTAGTAGAAATAACAGACAATCCCAATGTACATGAATATGCATAAGACATTGCTCTATATACGTACAATGGAACATTACATTGTGGTGAGAACATATAAACTAGAGGTATACCCATCAACATGAGTATTAATATTATTACATACATTTTGTTATTGATCAAAACCTAAGGTTAATGCTGAATCATTTTAATCTATACCTAGCAGGTGGGTATATGATTGGAGAGAGGCACAACTAGGGCTTTCCCAGAGTGTCAGTGCTCTCTTTCTTCACTTAGGTAGGTTATTTGGTGTTTCATTTATTGCTAGCCTTTTATCCGCACAAATGCATTATATGTATGCTTTCATCTCTGATATATTTGAAAATTAAAAAGAAAATAAACTATTTCCTAGGGGCAGTAATATGTTAGGTAATATCCTTGTATTTATAGAGCTTCCAGCTACAGTAAAGGTAGACATTAATTCAATAACTGCAATTACTCCAGGCTTATTTAATAAGAAATATGTGATGCCATAAGACTATGCAATAGCTGATACAATCTAATCAAGAAAGTGCAGAAAGAGCTTCACTGAGAAAGTGGGAACTGAGCTGATATCTAAATGATGAGTGAAAATTAGCTTAGAAAACAAAGGAAAAAAAGAGGAATATTTGCAAAGGCCTTGTGGTGCAGGAGAGAGCACTGTTACACATGAAGAAAATAAAGAAGGCCAGTATAGTTGGAGAAAACGGTATCATGAAAAATATTGAGAGGTAGTAAGGGTCAAAATAAGAATCTTGTAGATAAATATTAATGCTTTTGCCTTTGCCTATGTTGATGAGAAGCTACCGAGATATTTTAAGCAGGGAGATGATGTCAACAGATTTACATTTTGAACATATTTTTCTGGTGGGAGGTGAAAAATGGATTGGGTGGAGGCAAAGGTAGATACGGGAAGACCAGTCAAGACAGTATTTTAGTAGTTCAGGCGCCAGATCATGATAGCTTAACGGAAGTTACTGGTAGAGGATATCAGAAGAGTAGATTGATTTCAGAGAAATTTTGAGGGCAAAATATAAGGGACTTGGTAATAATTTGGAAATGGCAAGTGTGCAAGGAATTCCTCAAGAATAATTTCTAAGTTTCTAGCTTGCTTAAGTGAATGGTTGGTGGTACCCCTCACAGAGAGAGAATATAGGAAGAAGACCAAAGGTTAAATGGACTCTCTAACATGGTCAGATTTTTACGCCTAACATCTGTGCATCTTAGATCTCTGAGAGCAGGTACTGACTCAATTTAGACTTTGTCTTTCAAAAGTTATGTTTCAACAATGTATTTTGTCTGGAATTCAATCTTCAGTATAGTGTAACTCAATTTTTTTCTCTCTTTTTTTTGTTCTTTAGACAACATACAGACATATTAATATAGAGTAAGTGTTTGGTTTCTGTTTTTCTCTCTTCCATTTCAATTTCTTACCATTGTCCCTACTTCTACCATAGGAATCTCTGGATTGCTTTCCACCACAGGAGTCTCTGACTCTGAATCCCACATAATGGAGGATTATTGGTTCTTTGCTACTCACCATGGTTAATTAATACTCACTTCTCATAATGAAGCTGGTAGTATCTAATGTAAGCCTTGTTCCAGGATCAGTGAAGATCATGACGTTTCATAAAAGTGTAGTGAAGTGAAGCATAGCTCTGTGTTTTGTTCCTTTTAAAGTGGAAAGGCCCATCAGGTCCAAAAGTCTGAGTTGAAGAAAGAAGGCTAGAATCATAGCCTTTCATTGCAGTCTTCCAATCAGAAATCCCATAGTTATCCTTTCCTTGAATTTCTGACAGTATGGTAGACCAAATGTCTAGAGAAATCCTTTCATTAACAAAAAACCTAAAGATTCCAGACGGTATAGCCGAGGCCGACAGATAATGAGGTCAGGAGATCGAGATCATCCTGGCTAACACAGTGAAACCTCGTCTCTACTAAAAATACAAAAAATTAACCAGGCATGATGGCATGCTCCTGTAGTCCCAACTACTAGGGAGGCTGAGGCAGGCGAATCCTTTGAACCCAGGAGGCGGAGATTGCAATGAGCCAAGATCACACCACTACGCTCCAGCCTGGTCAACAGAGTGAGACCTTGTCTCAAAAAAATAAATAAATAAAAATTAAAAAAAAAATTAATTGCATAGCTGAGTTGGTGGAAAGTAAGGGGAATTCTCAGAGTCCATGAACAGCATGAAATAACAAATCAAGAGAAGTAAGCAAGATGAATGTCACTGAAACAGACATTTTCTCTGAAGATGTTTGGCAGTTCTTCATTGCATGTAGCCTAGGATTTAAAAGACCATTTTTTTTGTAAACAAATTTAGTTTGGGCTGGCAAAAGCTGGCAGATTTGACTGCAAATACCTCGGCATGAATATGATCCCTGAAAGGCAATACTTACTGTGAATTAAATAAGTAAATAAAAGAGACGGGGGTAGGGAGGGGAGAGAGAGAGAGAGAGAAAGAGAGTGAGAGAGAGAATGCTGTTGAGGGAGATATTTGGTTCTGGGTATAGTGAAGGAAAAGGAAAGTTTCACCAGAAGAAAATTCGTAACTTCTCCATTATGTAAGCCACATTCATAGTATGTATGTAACCTCAAAACCTCTAAAGGTGAAGTTTTACTTTTAAGTGACACTTGGTTGATAGTGTCCCCAAGTACTTTGCAGAAGCAAGCAAAAATCCTGTTAAAAGAAAACACTTTAAATAAAGGTCCAAAATAACTCTCATAGATAAAATTTCAAAGGACATGAGATTGCATTAAAAAGATAATCACTAAACACAGACAGAATAGAACATCTCAGTGAAAGAAATCAGTAAAAACAAACTGCAGAAGTAGATTACAAAGATTGTTGTTGCTAGAAATTTCATTTGTAGAATGTAAATTAATTATATGTGATGTTCAATAATATAGATTATTAAAAATATGGTAAAAGACAGAAGACTATAAAAACAAATAGATGCATTTAAAAAATAACCAAAGAGCATTTTGAGATATGAAGAAAAATTAACAAATGAAAGTTGAAATTTATTGTATGTGTTATACAGCAGAGTAGACATAGCTGAAAAGGTAATTTTTGAAATAGAAGATAGATCTGAGAAAAGTATATAGAAGGTAAAGCAAGGAGACAGAGCTGGAAAATACAAGGCCTTTAGGAGATAGGGAGGACAGAAAGAGAAATTGCAACATACATCTAATTGGAGAGCCAGAATGAGAGAAGAGAAAAAACATGGGTGAGATGTTTAAAGTGATAATAGTTGAATTACTTTTAGAATTGATGAAAGACATGGATCTTCATATTCACATAGCAAAACAAATCTTAAGTTAATTATAATTATGGTATAATCACAGAACGGTTTGATATATTACAGTGAAATCACTGAACGTTGATCGAGATTTTTAAACAGCAGAAAAAGATAATACAGAAAATAGAAGACAGTAGTACATGATAGACATGAATCTAAACATATCAGTTATCACAATAAATATGTTGAGTTAAATTTTCAATTAAAGGCGATTATCAGACAGAAAACAAAACACTACAAACAAAATCCCACTTCTGTTGTTTACAGGAACACACCTAAACTAAAGAATATAGATGCTGAGTGCAGTGGCTCACACCTGTAATCCCAGCACTTTCAACAGTGGCTGAAGTAGGAGTATAGCTGGAACCAAAGAGTTGCAGACCAGCCTGGGCCACATAGGGAGACCCCATCTCTACAGAAATAAAAAGAAAAATAATTAGCCAGGCATCATGATGTGCCTGTAGTCCCAGCTACTCAGAAGGCTAAGGAGGGAGGATAGTTTGAGCCCAGGAGTTTGAGGCTATAGGTTAAACCATGATTGCACTATTGCACTCCAACCTGGCTTACAGCCCTGTATTAAAAAAAAAGAAAAAAGAAAAAGACTACAGAAAATTTTAAAAGTAAAAATATGGGAAAAGATATACCAAAAGAAAAAAAGAATTAATTAATTAATTTATTTATTTATTATTATTATTTTTTTTGAGAAGGAATCTCACTCTGTTGCCCAGGCTGGAGTGCAGTGGCACCATCTTGACTCACTGCAACCTCTGCCTCCTGGTTTCAAGTGATTCTTGTGCCTCAGCCTCCCAAGAAGCTGGGATTATGTCTGGCTAATTTTTGTATTTTTAGTATATGTGGGGTTTCACCATGTTGGCCAGGCTGGTCTCAAACTGCTGGTCTCAGATGATCCACCCGCTTCAGCCTCCCAAAGCGCTGTGATTACAGGCATAAGCCACCATGCCCAGCCAAAATTTACTTTTTAAATAACATAAAAGGAAATTCTAAGGCAAAATACTGTTCTATATAGTAGCTAGCTTCTGAGATGCCACCCAGCAATCCTTGTCCTCTGGTATTCATGGCTTTTTATAAGACTCATCTAAGAATGAATAGGTATGATCTTTTTAACCAATAAGATAGTCCAGAAATGACAATGTGTGATTTCTGAGGTTAAGTTATAAAACACAATGTAGCTTTCACCTTGTTCTTTTGGAATACTTTATGGGGGACCATCAGCTGGAATTCTGTGTAAACATTTAGACAGTTCTGTGGAAAGGTACATATTTAATGAATTGAAGCCTCAACAGACACTAACAATTTGCCAGCTATTTGAGTGAGCCATTTGCAAAAAAGATCCCCTGCCCCAGTGAAGTCTTTGGATGTCTTTACTCCTGCTAAGACCTTGAGTGTGCCCTGTGAGAGATCTCAAAACAGAACCACACAGCTAAACTGCCCCCAAATTTCTGACCCATAGAAGCTATAAGAAGGCCAGGTCAGATGGCCTATGACTCTAATCTGAGCACTTTTGGATGCTGAGACAGGAGGATGGCTTGAGGCTAAGAATTAGAGACCGGTCTGGTCAACATAGCAAGACCCCATCTCTACAAAAGAGAAGAAGAAAAAAGTTAGCCGGGCATGGTGGTGTGCACCCATAGTTTTAGCTACTTTGGAGGCTGAGGCAGAGGATCACTTGAGCCCATGAGTTTGAGAGTTCAGTGAGCTTTGATGGGACCATGACACTGTAGCCTGGGTAACAGAGACAGACCCTGTCTCAGAACAAAGGAAAAAAAAAAAAGAAAGGAACTTTAAGATAAATTTTAATTGTTGCTTTAGGCCATTAAATCTCTAAGCAACTCAACTCAACAAGAAAATATGATTGTATTTACTGATTGATTTTCAAATGTTTTCTTATTATTATCAGTAGTAGCAGTAGTAGTAGTAGAGACAAGGTCTCACTACTATGTTGCACAGGCAGGTCTCAAACTCCTGGGCTTCAGTGATCCTCCCACCTCAGCCTCCCAAAGTACTGGGATTACAGGCATGAGCCACCAAGCTTAGCTGAAGATACAATTTTAAACCTTTATGCATGCAAGTATAATGTCAGAATAAACTAGGTAATAATTTGCATACATTTTAATACATCATTACAGCTGGAAACTTTAAGACAACTATATCAGCAATTCTAATATTGACCAGCCAAAAAACAGTAAGTATATAGAAGATTTTATAAATTGCAAAAGACTAATGTCATATAACTATAGTCTCTGACTTTAGCACAGTTAAAATAGGATTCAATATAAAGATGAGAACCCTCTAGTTTGGAAATCAAAAATAGATACCTTAAAATAACTTATTTATTTATTTATTTATTTATTTATTTATTTATTTAGGCAGCATCTCATTCTGCTGTCAGACTGGAGTGCAGTGGCGAGACCTCGGCTCACTGCAACCTCTGCTTCCCAGGTTTAAGCGATTCTCCTTCCTCAGCCTCCTGAGTAGCTGGGATTAGAGGCACCTGCCACCCCGCCCGGCTAATTTTTGTATTTTTAGTAGAGATGGGGTTTCACCATATTGGCCAGGATGGTCTCGATCTCCTGGCCACATGATCTGCCCGCCTTTGCCTCCCAAAGTTCTGGGATTACAGGCGTGAGCCACTGCACCCAGCCTAAATAACTTATTTTCCAAGAAGAAATCATAATGGAAATTAGAAATTGTTTAAAAATGAATGATCATGAAAATGCCACATATCAAACCATCTGGAATAGCACTGAAGCAGAAACAAAAGGGGAAGTTAAGGCCTCAACAAGCTTATAATATAGGAAAAAACAGTGCACATAGATGAGATAAGCACCCAACTAAAGAAGTCAGAAACAGAACAACAAAATAAACACAAAGAAGTAGAAGGAAAGAATAATGTAATAATGATAAATGAATAATGATACAATAGAGAATGACAAATAGAGAGTGAAAAACAACACTTAAAATTTGAAAACTACTAACAAAATGATTCCAGAACACAAACGACAAGGCCAACACACACACACACACACACACACACACACAAATCAGGCAAGAAAAGTGGGATATAACTATGATGTAGCAGGTATTGCAATGATAATACAGGGACACGATAAATAGCTTCACAGAAATTTAAAAAATTTAAAATAGTAATGTGTCCACAAAAATATAATTTCTCAAAAATAACATTTGAAGAAATAGAAAAACTTAGTAGTCTGATAATCATTAAGGACTTGAAACCGTTGTCAAAAATCTCTCCATAAAGAACGTATGAATCTCAATAAATGATTTTACAGGTGCATTTACCTAACAGTTAAGGAATCTGTAATTTCAGTCTTACTTTAACTGTTTAAAAGAACAGAACATTTGGGAACACTCTCCAACTTATTTCATGAGGCTAGTGTAATTCTGATCTCAAACCAACACAAAATACAAGAAGGGAAAAATAGTAGGTCCATCTGACTCAAGCACAGATGCAAAGGCCCTATACAAAATATTAGGACAACAAAATCTAATTTGTTTGTAAAAGATAAATCATGATCACAGGTTTATTATAGAAATGCAAACTTGTTTCATTATTGGAAATCTACTAATGTATTCACCAAATTTATAGGTTAGAAGTAAAATCTATTACAGTCATCTTACAAATACAGAAAAACAACCTATAAAATTAATGTCAATTCATGTATTTGTTAAAAAAGCTTAACACCCTAAAAATACAAGAGACTACCTTTACTATAATAAAGTGCCATTACCAAACTTTTTTTCCTAAATATCTCATTCCATGGTGAAACATTAAAATCCAGAGTAAATCAATGATGCCTATTTTTACTACATCAGTTCAACACTGTACTGCAGACTGGACACAGGGCAATGGCCAGAGAAAAAGCAACAAGCTATTAGGCTCTGAAAAGAAAAAAATAATTTTGTTTGTTGTTGTTTTGAGATAGTCTCGCTCTGTCACCTAGCCTGGAGTGCAGTGGCAAGATCTTGGCTCACTGCAGGCTCCGCCTCCCGGGTTCAAGCAATTCTCCTGACTCAGCCTCCCAAGAAGCTGGGATTACAGGCATGCACCACCATGCTCAACTAATTTTTGTATTTTTAGTAGAGATGGGGTTTCTCCATATTAGCCAGGCTAGTCTCGAACTCCTGACCTCAGGTGATCCACCCGCCTTGGCCTCCCAAAGTGCTGGAATTACAGGTGTGAGCCACCACACCCAGCCAATAAACAAATTTTAATGTTCTATAGAAGACAGGACTTCCTATTTTAAAAAAATCTATAGAAGAATTTTTAGTAATTTTTTACTATAAAATCCAAATACAGCATTCATGTGCATTTATGTATATCAATAGTCTGCTATTACTGTCTTAACTTCGAAATATTCTGTTATAATAGCAACATAAATTATAAGGTACCTCAGAATAATGGGAAAATGCAAGTTGTTTACATGGGAGAGAATAAAATTGTATTGAAAAACATTAGAAGACACTTAAATAAATCAAAAATTATAAATAGGAGGACACTGTTTTCAAAACAACAGTCTTACTCAAATTGGTTTATGATTTAATGCAATTCCTATTGTCTCACCAGGACTTTTCATGAAAGCTGACTAGCTCATTTGAACATTTATGTGGTAGATGAAATGGACAAGAATTACTGATTTGCTCTTGAAAAAGTAGGACAAGGAAAGACCTCTTCCCCTATCAGATATCAAGATCTATTTTAAATCTATTATAATTATTACAATGTATTGTTAGTTTAGAAATATATTGCTGAAACAGAATGCTTGGCCCATAAACAACCCACACTTCTGTGGAAACTCATTCTCTGAGCCTGCATTGCAGATCAGTGGGGAAAGGGTAGTTGTCTGAACAAAAGATACTGGGAAAACTGGTAGTTAATATAGAAAAGATGAAACTGGATCCCACCTCACACTTAAAATTCAGTTCCACTTGGCTTAATAGGCAAAATTTGAAAGGAACATAAGAGAATATCCTTTTGATTACTTTTCATGAAAAAATTACTTTTAAAAAGAAGCAAAGCTGTAAAGAGACACTGAAACGCCAGGTGCAGTGGCTCATGCCTGTAATCCCAGCACTTTGGGAGGCCAAGGAGGGCGGATCACGAGGTCAGGAGATCGAGACCATCCTGGCTAACACGGAGAAACCCCATCTGTACTAAAAATGCAAAAAAATTAACCGGACGTGGTGGTGGGTGCCTGTAGTCCCAGCTGCTTGGGAGGCTGAGGCAGGAGAATGGCGTGAACCCGGGAAGTGGAGCTTGTAATGAGCCGAGATCACGCCACTGCACTCCAGCCTGGGCAACAAGAGAGACTCCTTCTCAGAAAAAAAAAAAAAAAAAAAAAGAGAGAGAGAGACACTGAAACATATTTAAAGTTTAAAATGAGAACTTTGTCCAGGCACAGTGGCTCACAACTGTAATCTCAGCACCTTGGGAGGCTGACATGGGAGGATCACTTGAGGCCAGGAGTTTGCAACCAGCCTGGGCAACACAGTGAGACCCCTGTCTCTACACAAAATAAAAAAGTTAGCTGGGCATGGTGGTGCATGCCTGTTGTCCCAGCTACTTAGGAGGCTGAGGCTGGAGGATCACTTAAGCCCAGGAGTTCAAAGCAGCTGTGAACTATGATTGTGCCACTGCATTTCAGCCTGAGCTGAGTATCAGAAAAACATTGTTTCTTTAAAACAAAACAAAAAAACAAAAACAAAAAAAAACTCTGTTGGTGGTCAGACGCTATAAAAGACTGCAATGGCATTCCAAAAGCTGGGAGAAAATATTTGCATTGCCCATGACCAACAAAGTTTCCAATATAAAAAGTCAGAGTCAGTCAACTAAAAAAAAACCTGATAGAAAAGTGGGAATAAGGTATAGACATTTCATAGAAATATTTGTAAACATATTCGCACTTATCTATAATTAGAGAAAAGCAAGTTTAAACTGAAATTCTTCTGTTATACTCATCATATTTCCAGGTATTAAGTGTATAACACTATCAGCATTAGGGAGCAACAGGAACTGGCATACGCTGTAGGCAAAGTGAATCTTTCTACAATCCCTTTAGAAATCTATTTAGAATCAATGGTAAAGTTAAGCTATAACACTGAGAAAGCAGTTCCTCTGCTAAGTATATGTCAGGGCAAGGGGCCTTAAACTCTCCAGGACAAAGGAAGAATGTTTTTTAAAATTTCCGGTCTTTTATAAAATGTGACAAAAATAAATTATTAAAAAAACGGCTTGAACCCAGGAGGTGGAGGTTGCAGTGAGCCAAGATCACGCCACTGCACTCCAGCCTGGCGACAGAGCAAGACTCTGTCTCAAAAAACAAACAAACAAACAACAACAACAACAAGAAATGTTAATACACTTCCGGAAAACAAAAAAATTTAAAAACATAGTCATAAAAAAATAGATTCGGTAGACATATGATTATATTTTAATAAAATAATATAAAGTAACACTGATGAAAATACAGTTAGGCAAACCAAACAAGTTGTTCATTGAAAGTGTTATTATTATAAATTAATATAAATAATCACCATTATGCTTGTCACCTTTTGTCATTCCACAATTATTTCTAAATAAAATGCTATGCATGAAATAAGCATTTCATACATTTTATGACTATAGGAGCACTTTGAATATTCATAGTGTGCAATCAATAGAGTTTTTAATGTGACAAGCTCGTTCCTTGCTTGTTTGATGTATCTAAACTGGATTGGATTGATGACAACACTACAAGGAATACCGTATTATTGAAGTTGTTCCCATATTTTGTTACACTAAATCAATTTCACAAAAGCATGTTGACAGGTATGTACATGTAATGATGCATATACATAAACATATGCATATTTAAGAAATCGTGAGTTCACTCTCATACCTCCAATTCTAATCTGTCACCAGACGATCTTTCTTGACTTTTCTCATTCCCTATTTGTCTCTTCTTGTACAGCCAGAGCCCTGGCTCCCAATAACTACAAAACATTTTTTCATTTGTTTAGTCCTATATTGACATCTAAAACTGTTTCAGAATTACTTCCACTGTACCACTGTAAAACTTAAAACAAGTACTGGATATGTTAGAACTTCTTCCCTGTCCCTAACATCCAACCCTGCTCCAGACTGAGGTAATACAGACAATTAATGAGTTCACAGGAAATTTGGATTAATTCCTTTCTTTCCTCTCAATCTCCCTCCCTCTTTCTTTCTCTCCATCCCTCCCTCCCTTCTTTTCTTCCTTTTCAGTTATGATATTCATTTGGAATACAATTTACCTTCATGCATTTTACCTTGCTTTCTTTCTGTTTTATGGTTTTCTTTCTGCTTCCATTCTTATTTAATGAAATTTTATAATATGTATGTTATGCTTTCAAAAGTAAAAACAATATATATAAAAGTATTACAACAGGACTCACACTCTCATTATCTCTTCTACTTTATACTCCAATCACATGTAACCAATTTCAGTGGGATTATTTTTCATAAAGATTAGCAAATATATGTGTATTAGTTTTTGCTTTTTTCTTTCACGAGTAGGGTAAATATATAAGCTTTTCTTTTTCCCTCACTTTGCTTTTTTTTTCCTCCACTTAATTATATCTCTTGAAAGTTACTCCAAATCCATTTATAGAGATCCTCCTCATTATTTCTTTGTAGTTGCATAGTACTACATTATATATGTGTATTCATTGTATATTTAACCAGCATCCTAGGCTTGGATATTTAGGCAGTTTCAATATTTGTAACTACAAACAATCCTATAATAAATAACATTGTGCATATATTTATCATGGTTGGAGATGTATCTTCAGGATTAATTCATAGTAATGAGATTAAAGCATCCAAAGAGTAAATGAAAATATAATTATTTTTAACTTTTATACAACATTAACCCATGGAGCCTGGGATTGCAGGCGGATGCCATAATTACTTAGTATTTTCAAAATTCATTTTCAAATCTCCATCCATAACCTGTCTTAATTTATAGTTAACTTAAATGATGAATTTTTTACATGTCTGAAATTTGATGAAAATAAATTCCAAAGTACTCTATCAGATTCATAGGATTCAATGCTAATTTTTTTGCTGATGTGCAATATCAAGATCTTCACTGATAATTTTGTTAAATTACAAGACATGTCACAATAATCTAAAACTTTGCTCTTTTAGGCTTCTGACTTTCATTTTGTTTTTTATCTAACATTGAAAACATATTACTTTTTTTCTTAGATATATGAAGAGCAATGAATATACTAAAGATAAAGACAATGAAGTAAGTCTGGCAGTCTCAATCATATCATTACTTGGGATCAAAATGGTTTAATAATTGCAAAGATTAAGAGTTCCCATGTATGAAATCATGTCAAAAAGTTTAAACATTCTCTATTGAACATTTTCCTTTATTAAGCATTATGCCTCCACATGAAATAGTTTTTTAAATACAATAAGCTTACATGCTATGATCATAATATAATAATTTCTAACTTAAAACTGTTCTTTAGGGAATTTGGTTTTTACTACATCACTAAGACTTTTTTTTATAGCAAGTCTTTCTTGGTGAAGCAATCAGAATATTGATTTCTATTCTCATGAAAGCTCCTTAAATTTTTTTTTCTTTCCAGTTTCCAAACACAGTATTGAAGGTGAAAGCTTCTTAATCTGCATAACTAGTCCACAATATTGCCTTGTCATTGCAACTGTGCCATCAGAACATTATCTTAATGAAACTTAAACTCCCAACTATTAGTCAGTGTAATCCTTTTCAGTTTTGCAAATCTATAGCTGGTTGCTTCTAGTCATCAATGATGTTCAGAAAATACTTGTCTATATTACCAGCCTATACAGTTTACACAGAGATCAAAATAGCTGCCACGTTCGTGATATTTTTGCATTCATCCAGTTCCTAGCTGTATTTGTTCTGTGAGTGGGTCCACTATTTTTCTCCATTTTCTGTAGTGTTTTAAAATATGCTGTCATTGAAAAGTGGGACTTGAGCTACTTTCTTTGCAGTGGTTGCAGCTATCATTTCTAACACACTTTTGATGCAGTCTTTCACTAATGTCTCAGCAACTTTTTATGATTTTTGAGCTTTAACAACGCCAACTGCTTTTCAAAACCATCTATGAAGTGTTTATGTTTAAATAGGAATTTGTGTAGTTTCACAGATTGCCAACATTTATGACTAAGAAACTAAATCACATATATGGAAGACAATGTTTTATTTCTTTGAAATTTGTTTATTTTTCATTATTTTGTTTAGTGTTACCACTACATTCTGAAAAGGTATACCTTATCCTGACCAAAATTAAGGAAAAAAAAGTGAAGCTTATACTACTGTCAATAAATTAAACATTAAAAATAAATACACAAATTTTACAGCCCTAATTTAGTTAATAATGTTACATTATAAATGTTAAAAGTAGGCTTAACTTTAAATTAAAAGACTATACATGTATTTATAAAAGCGTAGGTCCTAACTTTATCCCATTTTTTTACACTTTAATTCATTTCTTCTTATTTTTATTCTTATTCTTATCTTCTTCTTCTTCTTCTTCTTCTTATTATTATTATTATTATTATTATTATTTTTGAGACAAGATCTTGCTATATTGCCCAGGCTGGGGTACATTAATGTGATCATGGCTCACTGCAGCCTCAACCTCTCGGTCTCCAGTGATCCTTCCACCTTAACCTGAGTAGCTAGGATTACAGGCAGGCACCACAATGCCCACCTAATTTTTAATTTTTTTTGTAGAGACAAGGTTTTGCTATAGTGCTGGTTTATACACTTTTAGAGTGCAGTTCCCAATCTAATTTTAAAAATATTACATGGTTCTATTGTGCATGACTTGTATGTGTGTTTTTTAAAGTTTTATTTTAAGAATACTTAGAATAATTTTAAGAATATTTTAAGAGATACTAAGAATAATTTTAGAATATTTTAAGAATACTAAGAATTATTTTGTTTTTTTAATTTTTTTGTTTTTTAAATTAATTGTTTTTTAAAGTTTTATTTTAAGAATACTAAGAATAATTTTAGAATGTTTTAAGAATACTAAGAATACTTAATATGAGAACTACTTTGTAACAAATTTTATTTTTTTAGTTTTTTTAAAGCCAGGATTAGAACTTTTTTTTTTTTTCCTAAGACAGAGTCTCGCAATGTCACCCAGGCTAAAGTGCAATGGCACAGCCTCTGCACACTGCAACCTCTGTCTCCCAGGTTCAAGTGATTCTCATACCTTAGTGTCCTGAGCAGCTGGGATTGCAGGTGTGCGCCACCACACCCAGCTAATATTTGTATTTTTAGTAAAGATGAGGTTTTGCCATGTTGGCCAGGCTGATGTCAGACTCCTGGTCTCAAGTGATCTGCCCTCTTCAGCCTCCCAAAGTGCTGGGATTACAGATGTGAGCCACCGTGCCTGGCCTTTATAACAAATTTTGAAGTGTACAAGAGGATATTATTAACTGTAGGCATAATGTATAGCAGATCTTGATAATTGTTTTTTGTCATACTGTGAGTTCAACATTATCAAACTAGCCAAGTCCTATTAAATGATATGAGTTCACTAATTCTGTGCTTGGATATTATAGCAAAGCCAGATTACTGTTAAAATTTCTAAATGCTTGCTCTTCATTTCTGTACTTATCCCATCACAAACTTGTAGCAAACTATCAGCGAACTGGCTTGGGTCCACAAGCCACACATTGATTTTTGCACCTGGAAACATACACCAGAATATTTATAGCAATACTGTTTGCAAAAGCAAAAATTGGAAACATCCCAAATGTCCATTTATAGTAGAATGGATAAATGCATTGTGGTATATTCATGTGATGATTTACTATATAGTAGAGAAAATAAATAAAGCATTCTTGTGTCTATTAACATAGATGAATCTTGTAAACACAATGTTCAGAAAAAAAAATCAAGTCAGAGAAGAATGTATTACAGTAGTATTTTATTTATATAAAGATTCAAAAGAGAAACAACTAAATAGTTAATTGTTACTAATCATAGATATGTGGCAAAACTCAAAGAAATGCAAGAAGGTATTATCACAGAATAGAAATTACCCCAGGGAGTGGAGATTCAACCAAGTTCAGGTATGAGGGCACTTCAAAATTACTGTATATGCTCTACTTTATAACCTGGATATTGGGCATATGGATATTCATTTCATTGTTATTAAACTCAACACATATTAAATATTCTTTTGCATATATATTTTATAATAAAATTACTAAAATTATAAATAGGCAAGACTTTTAAAAAATATTTTTGAAATGCATTTAAAACATGTGAATAGCCCAGCACAAATATAGAAATTTGATCATGACAATATAAAAACCTGGTTTTTAAGATGTTCAGGGATAAAAATAAAATAAAATGCCTATATTCTGTGAGTTTGCCAGAACAACTGTAGAACAAGTAAAGCAGTACAGTCAAGGTCAGATGACCATGACTGGAAAGTGTGACAGAAGAGAGGAATGTTCAATCTCAGAATCTACTACGTGTTGCCTTCATGATCTGAATGTTTGTATCTCCCCAAAATTCATATGCTGAAATCTTAATTCTCAAGGTGATGGTATTAGGAGGGTGGGGCCTTTAGGAGGTGATTAAGTCCTGATGGCTCTGCCCTCATGAATGGGATTAGTTTCTTTATAACAGAGGCCCTAGAAATCTAACGAGTCTCTTCTACCATGAGAGGAGAACAGGAAAAACTGCCATTATGAACCTAGACTCGGCCTTCACCAGACACCAAATCTGCTGGTGCTTTGATCTTGGAATTCCCAGCCTCCAGAACTGTGAGAAATAAATTCCTATTATTTATAAGCTACCTAATTTATGGTATTTTGTTATACCAGCCTGAAGGAACTAAGACACTTAACTATTTTAATCAAATCATATAACTGCATTATCCAGTTTTCCAGTCTGTAAAATGAAAATAGCAATAGTATTAATAACTTCTGAATTACTGCAATAATTATATGACAAAATATATGTTAAAAGCATAACAAGTTATACATTGGTAGTCAAAAATTATTTATTTTAGCCTCATAATGAAGAATTCTATAAAATTTAAAGTATTCGGTGTTTTACTTTGTTTTTCTTTTGAGATGAGAGTCTCACTATGTTCCCTAGGCTGGTTTTGAACTTCTGGGCTCAAGTAATTCTTCCACCTTAGTCACCACAGTGATGGGGATTACAGGCATGTGCTCCGCATCCAACGTATTTGCTGGTTTACTTATGAAAAGTGAGAACATATGATATATATGGCATGTGATTTTTTTCACCTATCTATATTCTGTACATCCTTCTATGTCAATCTTTTTTGTAGTTGTAATAAATCAATAAATTGCAATTCATTTTGTGTTTATCATTTGACCAAATAAAATTTTCAAAGTCATCCCCCACTCTATAGGACTCAAAAAGTTAGGAGCTATCAGTATAAATAAATAAGGACAACTTGTCGTACTGGATGTTAATTAAACTCTAAAACTATAATAATTAAAGCTCTATTATACTGGTTTGAGAAATGAAGAGCAGAGCAATGAAACAACATAAAAGCTCTGAAACAAAACCTGGTATTTGTACTTTTCTAATATAAGATTATATGACGTAAGTATAATGCATGCTTATAATATGTTATTGTAATATATATAAGGGGGAAACTGTTTGATAAGTACTGCTGGATACTGTTATGAATATTCTTCCTGTATAACTAAAAGGTTGTATCCTTTGACAAATATTTCCCCGATCCTTTTATTCCCCACCACCTTAGTCTCTGGCAATCACCATTTTGCTGTCTGTTTCTGAGTCTGACATTGTTAGAGTCCACACAGAAGTGTGATCTGTGACAGGTGTCTTTCTGTGCCTGGGTGATTTCACTTAACACAATGTCCTCCAAGTTCACCCATGTTGTTACAAAATAAAATTTTAATTTTTAAGGCCAAATAGCATTCAATTGTGTATATATTCAACATTTTCCTTGTCTACTTATTGATTGATGGACACTTAGGTTAATTACATGTCTTGGCTATTGTGAATAGTGCTGCAATGAATATAGGTGTGTTTTGGAGGGATCTCATATATTTGATCCAATTCCAATAAGAAAAATAAAACAAAAATCAAACATTAATAGCCATAAGTATTCCTAAGGCCTGCAACATACTGATTTCATATTCTTTGAATATATACACAGTAGTCAGATTGATGGATCATATGGTAGCTCTATTTTTAATTTTTTGAGGAACCTCCATACTGTTTTACATAATGGCTGTACTAATTTACATTCTCACCAACTGTGTACAAGGGTTCCCTTTTCTTCTCATTGTCTTTAACACTAATGGTCTTTCATCTTGATATTGATAATAGCCAACTGACAAGTGTAAGGGGATATCTCATTGTGGTTTTAATTTGTGTTTCCCTGATGATTAGTGCCACAATTTGAGTGTGCCCCCCAAAATTCATGTGTTGAACACTTAATCCACAATGCAACAAGTGTTGAGAAATGGGAACTTTTAGAGACTTTTAAGCCCTGAGGGCTCTGTCCTCATAACTGAATTAATGTTACTATCATGGGAGTGGGTCATTATCTCTAGAGTGGGTTTGTTAGAAAGGTGAATTCACAGCTCTCTCACTGCGTGTCTTGTGTGCTTTCTTGTCTTTCCACCCTAACCATGCGATGATGCAGCAAAAGCCCTTCACCAGATGCTAGCATCTTGGTATTAGACTTTTCAGCCTCCAAAATTGTGAGAAATAACTTTCTTTATAAATTATCTAGTCTGTGGTATTCTGTTATGGCCACACAAAACAGACTAAGACAATTAGTAATGTTGAACATTTTTTCATATACCCCATTGGCCATGTGTATGTCTTTTTTTTGAGAAATGTCTGTTCTCGTCCTTTGCCCATTTGGGCGTTTACTTGTTTTTGTTTTGTTTTCTTTGCCATTGAGTTGTTTGAGTTCCTTACATATTTTGGATATTAACCCCTTACAAATGTAAAGCTTGCAAATCTATTCTCCCATTCTGCAGGTTGTCTCTTTACTCTGTTGATTGTATCCTTGGCTGTGCAGCGCTTTTTAGTCTGATATAATTCCACTTGTATATTTTTGCTTTTGTTACCTGTGCTTTTATAGCCATATCAAAAAAAAAAAAAAAANTTGATTTTTGTAAATGGTATGAGATGAGGGTTAAATTTCATTCTTCTGCATGTGAACATTCAGTTTTCCCCAGCACCATTTATTGAAGAGATTGCCCTTTTCCCATTTTGTGTTCTTGGCATCTTTAATGAAAATCAATTGATTCTAAGTGTATGCATTTATTTCTGGGCTCTTTATTCTGTCCCATTGGTCTATGTGCTTATTTGTATGCCTGAACCATGATGTTTCGATTACTAGAGCTTTTGTAGTAGATTTTAAAATCAGGTAGTATGATGCCTCCACCTCCAGTCTTGTTGTTTGTCCCATAAAACTATTTACAAGACAAACAATTTGGTAGTTTTACAGCTTTTGCTCTAGGGCCTTATCTTGTTCTGTTAGGTTGAGGCCTGATCAGAGCCACACCATACTCAAGCTTGCAGGAAGGAGTGAGCATGGAAGATTTCATGCGCAATGTCTGAAGGCCCAGGCACCTAAGTAGCAAACATCACTTCTGATCCCATTCCATTGGTGGAAACTTAGTTCCATGGCTTCACTGAGCTGCAAGTATGGCCGGGAATGTGATCTTCACTTCCAAAGTGCCCAGATACAAATCTTTTGCTGTGGAAGGAGGGAGATCATATGTTAGGAAACTACTGGATATTTTTGCCAAACTAGTATTCAACAAATTCAAAGTTATTTTACAATTTTATAATAAATAATATAAATAAATATTACTAAAGAACAAAAGTTATAATATTCAGTGTTGCTATTATACCATTTCTAGTGGTTACAGTAGTAATATTTATAATAACAAATGATTGTTACAACATTAGTATGTGTCCAACACCAAAGTACATGATTTATAGACTTCTTTATTCCTAACACAACCTCAAGGTTTGTGCACATTTATTGTCATCACTTTCCAAATGAGTATCTTTTTAATGAATTTAAAGACTAATGTGGCCAGGCCCGGTGGCTCACGCCTGTAATCCCAGAACTTTGGAAGCCCGAAGTGGGTGGATCACAAGGTCAGGAGATAGAGACCATCCTGGCTAACACAGCAAAACCCTGTCTCTACTAAAAATACAAAAAATTAGCCGGGCTTGGTGGCAGGCACCTGTAGTCTCAGCTACCTGGGAGGCTGAGGCAGGAGAATGGCATGAACCCACAAGGTGGAGCTTGCAGTGACCCGAGATCGCACCACTGCACTCCATCTTGGGCGACAGAGCAAGACTTCGTCTCAAAACAAAACAAAACAAAACAAAACAAAACAAAACAAAAGACTAATATATGCAATTAGTAACTGTTTGAGCCATAGTTCCACACCAGACAGTCCTATTTTAAAGCTTATGCTCTTCACGACTAGATAATCAAAATATGAACACTTTTATGAAGAGTGAATATGTTTGCTTTTCCACTTGAATAAGAGATTATTGAAGGCACTCTCTATTATTAATTTTGGTTCTTGAGCACGTGGCCTGGTCTATATTAGATACATTTAGAATAAATTAATGAAGAAATGAGCGATTATATAAATTTAAAAACGTTAAGTGATTGCTAAAGTTCACCTAGAGAATAGCAATCATGTCAGGCCTTCCTAACTTTCTATTTTCTATGCCAGGCTGTTCTAATATCATGTCAGGCCTTCCTAGCTTTCTATTTTCTATGCCAGGCTGTTCTAATATCTGCAACCAGACTCCTTGTTTCAGGACAATAGGCATATGTCTGTGTTGTTCCTTGCCAGAAGCAGAATGACACCAAGACTAATTACACTGATTTGAGCCTCCTGGTGAGAGGTGAAGCCAGCTGGACTTCCTGGGTCCAGAGGGGACTTGGAGAACTTTTCTGTCTAGCAAGAGGTTTGTAAACTGCACCAATCAGTGCTCTGTAAAAATATACCAATCAGCGCTCTGTAGCTAGCTAGAGGTTTGTAAAATGCACCAACCAGTGCTCTGTAAAAACACACCAATCAGCGCTCTGTAGCTAGCTAGAGGTTTGTAAATGGACCAATCTGTGCTCTGTAAAGTGGACCAATCAGCGTTCTCTAAAATGGACCTACCAGCAGGACAGGGACAGAGACAAATAAGGGAATAAAAGCTGGCCACGCCCCAGCAAGCAGTGGCAACCCACTCGGGTCCCCTTCCATGCTGTGGAAGCTTTGTTCTTTCGTTCTTCACAATAAATCTTGCTGCTGCTCACTCTTCGGGTCCATGCCATCTTTAAGAGCTATAACACTTACCGTGAAGGTCCGCAGCTCCATTCTTAAAGTCAATGAGATCAGGAACTCACCAGAAGGAACCAGCTCCAGACACACTAGGACTAAGACCTTGATCTGCCTTCTTTGTGGGCAAGTTATTTCATATCTCTGATCCTAATGTTTTTTGCTTCGTTTTATAAAATAAGTAAAAATAATGTGTATCACACAAGGTTGATGTCATGGACTGAATAATCCTGTCCTTCCGAAATTTTTATGTTAAAATCCTTCCCAAATTTATATGTTAAAGTCCCAGTGTGATGGTATTTGGAGATGGGGCCTTCAGGACATAATTAATATTAGAATAGGTGATACAGTGGGGCTCTCATGATGAGATTAATTGCTTTATAAGAAGAAGAAGAAGAGATTTCTCTCTCTCTCTCTCTCTCTCTCTCTCTCTCTCTCTCTCTCTCACACACTCTCTCTCCCTCTCTCCCTCTCTCCCTCTCCCCCTCTCCCCTACTCCACATACAGAGAAAAAGCCCTGGGAGGACATAGCAAGAAGGCAACTATTAGCAAGCCAGGAAGAGGGCCCTCACCAGAACTCAATTCTGCTAGCACCCTGATTTTGTACTTATAGTCCCAAGAGCCAAGCGAAATAAAATTCTGTTGTTTAAGCCATCCAGTCTCTAGTATTTTGTTATAGCAACCTGAGCTAATTAAGATAGGTGGTACTGAGGGTTAAATGAGATAAGTATAAAATGTTTAGTACATTTCCCAGTACATCATAAAACCTCAGTACATGAAGTTCTTATTATCCTGGGCATCGAATGGTGTGTCTGGCACTTGGTACCCACTAATAGTAAGCACACAGTAGTCCACTTGTTACCTTTCTATGTCATCTCCAACTGTTTACCACCTCCTTGCTCTCCAACCACAATGATTTCCAGAAGATACAGAGCTTGTTGCTGTGTCAGGCTTGTACCTGCTGTGTTCGCCACAGAAGGCCTCTTCTCCCTATTTGCTCAGGTCTCTTAAGTGTCATTCTCTTAGAGTGGCCTTCTTAACTAACCTACCCAAAATAACCCTAATCACTCTGTCACCTCATCCTTCTTCATTTTTTTTCATTAAGTAGTCACTGACATTTTGAGTAATATATTTAGTTATTTTTGTGGTATCTCTCTTGCTTACCAGAATAAAGTCCATGAGGGCAGGGAATATCCCCAGTGCTAAGAAGATAACATAGCCTAGAGTATCATTAAACCTATTTTTGAGTGATTGAATGAAAGCAGTTTTATAAGAAAATCTTCGGCCGGGCGCGGTGGCTCAAGCCTGTAATCCCAGCACTTTGGGAGGCTGAGACGGGCGGATCACAAGGTCAGAAGATCGAGACCATCCTGGCTAACACGGTGAAACCCCGTCTCTACTAAAAAATACAAAAAAATTAGCCGGGCGAGGTGGCGGGCGCCTGTAGTCCCAGCTACTCGGGAGGCTGAGGCAGGAGAATGGCGTAAACCTGGGAGGCAGAGCTTGCAGTGAGCTGAGATCCGGCCACTGCACTCCAGCCTGGGCGACAGAGCGAGACTCCGTCTCAAAAAAAAAAAAAAAAAGAAAATCTTCTAGCAAGAAACAAACTATGTAGAAACACATGTATATATGTTAGCATTTTGGAGGGAATGCTTGCCATTCATATATAAAAATTAAGATAAAGGTTTTTAGTCTCTCCTTTCTTATTGTGCTCACATCATCCCTTTTGTGTAAGCAATACATTCATCAAATGTATTATTCTGTCTCATCAAAAATCAAACAAATAACTTATCTTCCAAATTAAGTATATCAACTCTCAAAGCGATAAAACATTGATGTAAGTTTTTGGAGACTGACTTCCTAACATATTAGTACCAGATTTTCATAGTCTTTTGTAAAACAAAATGCAGTTCCTGAAACATATAATTTTGAAACTTTTATAAATTTAAGCATTATATTCCATATACCTCTTCCAACTGTCTTTATCTGGAGAGATTGTATTTGTTTTACTTAATCATATTACTTTTAGGCAGATAGGAAGTGATTAATAATTAAAAATTGATTTCCATGAAGTGTTGGTATCTTTAGTTACACACATGCCACAATGATAATCAATGTGGTGAGTAATGTTTAGGTACTGTGCTCCAGAGAACAATTCAATCAATTGCCCAGCCTGGTGTTTGCTGTTATGCATGAACTTGGGGAACTATAATTTTCTGAATAATTCAACTTAAAGTAAAGCAAAATGAAATGTGTGAGTAATTAAAGAAAATGTTCTTCTGCTAACATTTATTCTGATAAATCATTTCAGTTCGATGTTTGATTTTGCAGACACATCCATAATATCATTGAATTAGTAAAATATAATAACTCTAAAAAGCTCATAGAAGTGATTATTGCCTCTATATTTTCTAGTACGATGTTAATTTTTTTAGATAACTGTAATGCACTGTGAATATAATTTCTTCTACAAGTTACTTTTGCTGCTTCTAAAATATTAGTGGTAGCAGTGTTTGCATACTTTCTGTATAAAGACTGATTTGATGTCATCTCCCAATCACACAAAGAAAGTCAAACCAAAACAGAAAGGTCTTCATTTAATCAAGTAATACAATTATTACCAATTCTGTAGAATTAGATATTTAAATCAGAGCTAGCTGCAACAAGTTATACGAGCTTTGCCATTTTATGAACATAATTTGACTAAGCGGTTATGAGATCTGTAAAGAACACTTCTTATCTGGGTGTAGCTGGGGACGTCTTTGTTCAGAAGTACACAGAATTGTATAAACCTGTCCAGAGCCTCATATACATCCAGTAAGGCTCATTTTCTACATATTTGAGATCTTATTCTCTGTATCTTAACTGGGAAGTGCAAAATTTGACGTAATATTATATCATTAATGCAGAAATAAACAGAAAAGAAGAGAATGAATCTCAAATGCATTGAGTACCTACCAAGAATGAAAATAAAAACATTTGAAAGTGGTATGTGGCCTGAGATGTAACACAGTTTGAGAAGAAATTTAGGGAATATTATAAGCATTTGCTGATTTGTACGCTTGAAATATTGTTTCAAAAAATCCCCTTTTTATTTCCCTGAATGCATGCTCCTCTGAAGAGAATAACTTCTCCTGTGTTATTGGATTACTTAGTTTTCATTTCAAGTTTAAATTTGATGTTTTATCTTGATTGGGCCATTTTAAGCCTGATTTATTTTATTTTAAATAGAACAGAAAGCATTGACTCAGAAATATTTCCTTAGAAAGGGTGAGAATGATAGTCTTTCCAGGTTGGTAACCAAAATCTATTCCTAGTCTTCAGAAAGTGGTAAAATTAACATTCTACATAAAAGCCACATAGAATAAAGAATATTTTATTTATTTAATTTATTTTAATGAATTAATTTTTATTATTTTGTTTTGAAACAGAGTCTCACTCTATTGCCCAGGCTGGAGTGCAGTGGCATGATCGTAGCTCACTGCAGCCTCGACTGCCTGGATTCAAGCGATTCCCCCACTTCAGCCTCCTGAGTAGCTGGGATCTCAGACGTGTGCTACGATGACTAAAAAAATTAAAAAAAAAAAAAATATTTGTAGAGAAAAGGTCTCACTATATTGCCCAGGCTGGTCTTGAACTCCTCGGCTAAATCAATCCTCCTGCCTTGGCTTCCCAGAGTGTTGAGATTAAGGTGTGAATACCTGCCCTAAGAATATTTTAACTAGTTAATTTGTTTAAATATTTATCCAGTCTCTAATATATTTAGAACAGATCCATTGGCTAATTAATTGATTCAATCATTTACCAAGCATCTGAAGTATTCAGAACAGATCCTGAGGCTCTTTATTATAGTTGTAGATAGTTCTTTAGTCCAGTTGTAAAGAGGACCCACATACATCAGTTTTAAAGACGAGGAACCACACCTCTTACATACCACATAATTTAAGAGAAAGTGATCAGATGGAGATTTGTATTAACGTCCTGGCACCATGTTCCTTATTTGACATAATCAGGTGGTTCCTTGACTTGTCAGGTGGTTTTATATGATCCTCTGTCTTGAACTTAAGATAGAAGGGAGATTGGTCACTGGCTATACACTTTATGCCTATTCCTCTATACGCCTCTGAGATAAATATTTTTAACACTGTTATTTAACTAAACTGAACATGTCCAGAATGACACAGCAAGTAACAGGGTATCAGAATTAAAACCTGAGTCTATGTGACTCTAATGACATTCCTCTAGACCTTACTAAGGATTATTTAAGTAGAGAGGTAGTTTCTTAGAGAGGTTGGAAATTCCTTGGGGCCTGACGTGTTGCATTGAATCTAATAGGTGGGTCTTCTGTTGTTTGCTATAGAAAATACTTCTGAAAGCCATGTGGAATATCTGGGGCAGGGATTGGGGAAATGGGTGTGGTGGCTGCTCAGGTCTAGCTCTACGTAAAGATATTTTTCTCATAAGAGCATTGCCACAGAGTAAGGCATTTACTGGAGACAGGGATGCAGGAGTGTATCTGAATTGCATATAACGTTGTGTGTGCATGTGTGTGTGTATGTTTATATTGCCAGGAGTAAGATGATGGCCTTTTGCAGTAGAGAACAAAAAAGAAAGATACCAATTTTGAGGAAAATGTAATGAGTTATTATGTTTTATATATAAATATATATAAATATATATAAATATATATAAATATATATATATATGTACACACACACGCACATAGCTGGGTGCGGTGGCTCCTGCCTGTAATCCTAGCACTTTGTGAGGCTGAGGTAGGTGGATCACTTGAGGTCAGGAATTTGAGG
>NW_016818390.1:282181-301331 GCF_001698545.2 Rhinopithecus bieti
AATATTTTGCATTTTTTTTTTTTTTTTTTTTTTTTTTTTTTTTTTTTTGAGACGGATTCTTGCTCTGTGCCCCAGGCTGGAGTGCAGTGGCCTGATCTCAGCTCACTGAAAGCTCCGCCCCTGGATTCACGCCATTCTCCTGCCTCAGCCTCCCGAGTAGCCAGGACTACAGGCGCCCGCCACCCGCCCGGCTAATTTTTTTGTGTTTTTAGTAGAAACGGGGTTTCACCGTGTTAGCCAGGATGGTCTCGATCTCCTGACCTCGTGATCCGCCCTCCTCAGCCTCCCAAAGTGCTGGGATTACAGGCTTAAGCCACCGTGCCCAGCCAAAAATGTACATTTTTAAAAGTCAGTAGTGATCTTTATCTCAGGCAGTAAAGAGTATGGAACAAACTATTGTAATTATATTCAAAATAGAATATGAAATATTAGGCATTTCACAATTTTTCCCACTATTTTTTATTTGCTTACAGTGACTACATTCATTCAATAAAAATCAAGGTGTTAACAGGGGTGCATTCCTCTGAAGAAGCCAGAAAAATCATTTTCCTTCCCTTTTTTAGCTTCCAGGGTCTTCCTCCATTCTTTGGCTCCATTTCTAATAGTCTATCTAGCAATTTCACCCTTCAGGCAGAGTGGGATTATATAAAGGAAGGTAATTCCTATTCCCTAGTAGGAAGGAACTCTCTACTAGCTAGGTAAATAACACTTATATAAAATTTAATAGAATGTTAGTTAAATAATGACAACAAATGTATCTCAGCAGTACATGACTGCATTCTTAGTCAGCATAATATTCATAAAGTGTCCTGAGTTCTTAGGAAGGAAAATCACTGTGGCCTATCAAAATTATGAAGCCTAATGTACATGCAGAATTTTAAACTTGTGCCTAAATTCTTCTCATTATGTAGCAAAAACTCTGATTTCTCTGTGCTATACAAATAAGCTATATAAAATGTGATCAGGAAATCAATAGGAGAATGTAAAAAATAGTTGATTTGTTGAGTGATAGGATTCTGGATCATAAAAGATTTATTCTAGTCTTGATATTATAAGTCTTAAGTTCATACTTGGCTTGTGTAGTAGTGTTTATAAATGACCTGTATACTTTGACTTCATTTGGAAAAGATAAGTGAACTCTGCTATATCCTCATGTGAAACCCAGGAACTAAGTTGTATACGTGTTCATTCTAGAAGTGTTCATTCGTTTATGCATTTAGTCATATACACATTTATCCTTACTTATCCATTGATGTGATTCAGACCCAGATGGTCTGGTGGCAGCACGGACAGGCACTTGTCTTCAGAATGCTAGCCACCTAGAAAAGCCCTCCAGGACTGTACTCAGAGTCCAAAAGAGTTGTTTTTCAAGTTACATAGTTTGTCTTAAAGTAATTCACATACTAATGAAAAAACATGCACCATGGAATAGAGGGAATTACATAGTAAATCCTTTTTCCTTATATTTTATATATTTTAGAGTAATCATAGTTTTCTGTGAGAATTTGCCTAGTTGTGAGACCTTGTAGATACTAATTAATTCATGCTGTGTGATGATCCTGTATAAAGAAAGCTTAAATCAATACATACGTTCTGAAAAAAAAAAAAAAAAAAAAATATATATATATATATCTGTACAGTACACAAAGAGAAAAAAACAAACCCAAAAAGAGTTCCTGAAAGTCACTAGTAATTAAGTGGTTTGAAAGAATTAATAGAGTTTCCTACAGGCCTAATTAATAAAGACATTACCTATCCCTATATTGAAAAGATGGACATGGTTTCTAGTTCTGTTTCAGGTTGATTTATGTGGGGAGAGTGTGATGACATTTATGTGCTAAATACTTAGTACTTTTAATTCAATCTACCATTTAATCTATAAATGCAAACCATGTTAAAGGATGGTTGACAAAAATAAACTTGAAAGCCAGCATTAACCTCCCAAACCAGCTGAAGGTGCTCAAAAGACAATAAGAGTAAAATTTCATTATACAGACTTCAAGTGGGTTTTTAAAAAATCTATAGACTTTCCAACTAAAATGATGAATGCTGTTCTGATTCTAATTGACAAGTGTTATATATAAAAGAGTTCTTGCCTTCATTCTTATCAAAACTGTGGGGATTTCAATGATAGGACAATATTATGTGGGTGGAAACTTCTCAGAAGAATAGAGAACTTATCAGTATTTACTTAGGTTCTATTACATTCAGAGCCATAAAAGAAACTACACTCATAAATTTATAGACAGTCAAGGATATTGCCTCTTCCCCAAAGAGGCTAGATATTAAAGGAGTGGAGTGAATGAGCTCAAATCATGAAGTGGTTTCAATATTGGAAGAGTTTTCCCCCTTCATATTTCAACTTGTAACTAATATGTTATGAAGAATCGCTGGCTAGCTAACTTTGAGGGTTTGGCAGAAGAAAGCAGTCTTCACCACTTTTTCTTACAAATGTTATTTTTCTTCGATAATTAGTACTTAATGATAATATCCACCCTTTAATGAGTTACTGTAGGTTAATGATTACCACACTTGTTCAAATATATTTAGGATTTCAACTTTGCAGATAAAGAGAGGTTTATACAGGTTAAGAATCTTGCCCAAAATCACACAAAAGGAGCAAGACGTAAGCCTGTTTTTTTCTTAGCTTCCTATTTCTGCTGTCACAAATTACCACAAACTGAGTGTTGTGAACAACACAAATCTATTATTTTACAGCTCAAGGTCAGAAGTCCAAAACGGGTTTTACTGGGCTAAAATCAAGGTGTCAACAGGGGTGCATTCCACTGAAGAAGCCAGGAAAATCTTTTTCCTTCCCTTTTTCAGCTTCCAGGGTCTTCCTCCAATCTTTGGCTCCATTCTTTGGCCCCTTCCACCATCTTCCGTCTTCAAAGCTCACAATTTCATTACCCAACCTCAGCTTTTGCTATTACGTCTCCTTTTCTGACTCTTCTTCCTCTCTTTTTTATCCTTTAAAGATCCTTGCGATTATATCAGGCCCACTTAGATAATCCAGGACAATCTCCTCTATTTCAAGTCAAAGGAATGATTCACATCCAGAGCAGGATGACATGAAATGTAATCATGCTACTCAGATCAGTAACCATTTAGAACTTTTACATTGTTTATTTTTGGAATTTTCAGTTTAATATTTTTAGACTACAGTTGACTGGTGGTTAACTGCAACTGCAGAAAATGAAACCTCGGATAAGGGAAGACTGTTGTATTTAATATTAATATGTCAATACAATACAGTCGAGAAAAAATATAATCACAGAGATTAATGATTAAGATTAATGATTACTACAATGTTTATAGTAGTGTGATGTAATAGAAATACCTTTGAATCTGGAAAAATTCTGGCTCCATCATTTACTAACTGTATAACCTCAGATAAATATCTTAATGTCGTCTCTTTAGAGTTGATGTGGTGAGTTACAAGGAATGTTGTTCCTCAGAACAAATGGAAACATTTAAATACTTAGCTGGTAGGTGTTCTACAAATGCTTGATCCTTCTTCATTTTCAGAAAATAACAAAGATAGAGAAAAAAGACAAAATAATATAATACATGTTGTATTTACATGTTATAAGTAATGTCTAATAATAATTAAATTTACATAAACTATTTTCTAAATATATTAAACATTTTGTGGGCCTTATTTTTATTTTACAAATAATATTCTGCAGCTCAATGTGCTCCTTTTGTTCCTCCTCTGATATTCAATGTCTGCTTTTTTTTTTTTTCTATAATGCCTCTTTAGGAATCTGAATTAATTCATTAGCTTGATGATGGTGTTTTTTAATTCCATTTTAGGAACTTAATTTTTTAGCATGTAATTTTCTGTATTGTTGTTTGCTGTTATAGGTGCACAACTAGTACTTTTATGAAAAATAAATCCTACATCAGCCTTTTAAAAATCATTTACAAAATAAATCCCAACCTCACATTATAGGAAAGTTATGATATAAAGTATCACCCCTGCCTCCTCATTCCCTCACTTTGATCCCATTGTCAGAGGGAACTCCTAACTGCTGGGTTTTAATTCTTTTTCTTTAGAATATTACCTCATAATTCTTGATCACATTCTTGGCAACTTTTTAAACAGTTGTTGACTCCTGATATGAAAGTCTAGGATCTGGCCAATCTAACTACACTATCTTTCCTTGTCCCTCCTTTCAATATTTGACATTTATACTTTAAATTTTGTTCTTCTATTGTTTACTTTTACAACTGAAAATAACATGGGTAGTTTACTTTTACAACTGAAAATAATATGGGTAAGCATTCATTTATTTTTTTTCAACAGAGTCTATACTCCTACTTTCCAGAGAAGATATTAATGCTCCTTCTTGTTTCCTCAACTTTTCATTTCTTCAGCAGCTTAACTTTGGTCAGGTGTCAAGTTTGTTTATATTTACAGTTTTCTTATAACCACCTCCAACTATTCTTTTTATGAATACATTGACTTTTGTTGTTGTTGTTGTTGAGACGGAATTTTGCTCTTGCTGCCCAGGCTGGAATGCAATGGCATGATGTCGGCTCATCACAATCTCCACCTCCCGGGTTCCAGTGATTCTCCTGCCTCAAGTAGCTGGGATTACAGGCATGCACCACCATGCCCGGCTAATTTTGTATTTTTAGTAGAGATGGGGGTTTCTCCATGTTGGTCAGGCTGATCTTGAACTCCCAACCTCAGGTGATCAGCCTGCCTCAGCCTCTGAAAGTGCTGGGATTACAAGCGTGAGTCACCGTGCCTGGACATGTTGACTTTAAAGTTGGAAATGTATGAACAACGTTGCAAAACCACAAATATTATTCGATGCTGAGAGTCTTGTTTTAACGTAGTGTACTATGTTCTTTGAAGTAGTTTTACTCTCAGGAAACCTAGGGCATTCATGGGAACAAGCTCACCATGTGAAAATGGATTCTCTCTCTCTCTCTTTTTTTTTTAACTCAATTGCTTGAAATCATTTCAAATTTACATATTCTTTAGATTTATATTTACTTACTATAATACCATTCCAAATTTACTAGTATTTCCTTTTTTTGATTTTGAAAGTTTCATGCAGATTTGTTTTTATCCTGAAATGTCAAATTGTCTTTCATTTTGTTTCCTGCACTAAATTTGCCTTTATCTTACCTTCAGTTTTTTACCCCCTCTAAGTTTTATATTGTCTCAGATTTTTTCCCTTTGGAAATGTCCTTCATGGAGCTCTCTATATTGTTCCTTCTTCATTCAGAATGTGTGACATCTTTAATCTTGCTGTGCAGCTGTCATTCTCCAAATCCCCTCAATTTATTTTTTTGGATGAGAGTCTTGTTTTATTTGACTCAATGTAATTTTGCCTATGTATTATTGTTTTAACTTTTATGGAGTCTTTCGGATTGTATATTAGTAATGTGAGATATTACAGATTGATTTATCTTATACCAATGACTGCTTTCTAATTCCTCTGATTTAGATCATGGGACATGTGGCTGCCCTTATTTCTGAAATAGTGTACAGGAAAACACCAGGAAACGAACATTCCAGAATCATGACTGCTAGGTTCAAAAGACATCATCCAAGTATGGAAAGAGAATTCACTAATGAAGTCCAAATAGGAAGAACAGGAGAACATGTTGGGAGAGGAAAATGAATGAGGCATGATGTAAAGGTGGTAAACCTTGTTTTTCTAATCCTTGGCTGGATTGGGTTAGAATAGAGGCACAACAGTGTCTGCCTACATTTCCTAAGGCATCCTTGAATAGAGGGAGTAGTCATCTTGTTTATGCTAATGGAACTCCTGTTTTTGCTTGACTTCCTAAGATGTCAGTAAGGGGTGATATGGTGTTATGAGAACTTACAGATAGACTCATATAGGATTCTACAGATCCTATAGCTAACCCATGTAGCCTCATATAGACTCTATGCAAAAATTTTCCCCTTGGAAATGTCCTTCATGGAGCTCTCTATATTGTTCCTTCTTCATTCAGAATGTGTGTTAAAGTTTAAGATAATATACATAGGCCGGGCGCGGTGGCTCAAGCCTGTAATCCCAGCACTTTGGGAGGCCGAGATGGGCGGATCACAAGGTCAGGAGATCGAGACCATCCTGGCTAACACGGTGAAACCCCGTCTCTACTAAAAAATACAAAAAACTAGCCGGGCGCGGTGGCGGGCGCCTGTAGTCCCAGCTACCGGGAGGCTGAGGCAGGAGAATGGCGGGAACCCGGGAGGCGGAGCTTGCAGTGAGCTGAGATCCGGCCACTGCACTCCAGCCGGGGCGCAAGGGCGAGTCTTTGTTTCTAAAAAAAAAAAAAAAAAAAAATGATATACATAGCTAGAATAATATATCATGCTCATGAATTAGATGATTTCATAAATCATGGTTGTCAACTCTTTGCAATTTCATCCATAAAGTTACAGTGTTTCCAGTGAAAAGCCAAGCATGATTTTTAGTGAATATTAATAAGCTCATGCTAAACATCTGTATGCCAATCAAAGGCATAAGAAAGTCAAGAAAATCTTGAAGGCAATATTTTATCTGCTTTTATGTATGCATGGCACATTTTATAGGTTTAAAAAATTAAACAAATAAGTAGAACCAATTATACAACCAGAAAGAAGTTTCAGAGACTAAATATACAATAAGCAAAACAGAAAATGCATTAGAAGCCTAAAAAGTAAGCGATGGAAATATTTATTATGCCAAAAAGAAAAAGTAGAAAGATAACACAAGTATGAAATAAAAAAGAGGAGAAAAAGAAAACTAATTTAGGAAGTACAACTAGTAGAAATAAGAACAAGAAAGTGAAAGCAAAGAAATGGGAAAGAAGAACTGATCAGAGGGGAAAAAAGAAAAACTAGAAAATATTCTCAAAGTTTATCAGGACATGTTTCAAAAATTGAACTTTCTTTACTTATTCTGCTCCTAAGTCTTCCTGGAATCCTCCTTCTATTGGAAATGAAGGAAGCAGCCTGTGATAATAGATTCTTCACTTTGTTCCTTCCTAGTCACAGGGTATGTGTATGTGTTTGTGTGCATCTGATGAAATAATATATACAGAGTAAATATGTATGAAAATTAGAAAAGGCCAGTATTTATTTATTAGCTTCTTTTATCTTTACTATCAATTTTTAGTATCTGTACTTTAGTCAGTTTAAGGAAATATCAAGTAGAGGCTCACTATACTCTAAAATGCAAATATGTTTCTGAGACTGTAAACACCACATTGTCTAACTTCATAATTCTAGAATTTTGTTCCTTTATACTCATATCAAAGTTTTCTTTTTTCAAGGATTATTTTGTTAATACATTCTCCCTTCTTTCCTCACAGCTGTCAACAAGCAACGACTGCCTCTTTATCTTCCAATTTTTTTCTTTTCTCAAATTGCCAATGTCTTCCTTACAGTCAAGTTTATTTTTATAGATTTTATTTTATTTATCCAATTTGTTTTATTAGACTGTGCTGCTGAATTTTACCTTCTATGGCATTCTTTCAGTGAAAATCCATTTTCTTGATTTTGCTTGACTTGTTGACCTTTCTTTTCCCCTCCCCCCTTCCTTCCTTCCTTCCTTCCTTCCTTCCTTCCTTTCTTTCTTTCTTTCTTTTTCTTTCTTTCCTTCCTTCCTTCCTTNTGCTGAGACTACAGGTGGAGCCACTGCACCTGGCCTGACCATTCATTCTTTATCTTCTATGTTGTTGTTGTTGTTTAATTTGAGGAGTACACTTTTTTCTTTTATTTTTTCATTAAATAGTTCCTTAGAATATTTTTAGCGTTATATAATCTTCCTGTACATTCTCATTTGTTTTCTTGATGTAAGATGATTTCTAGGTTTTTGGTTTTCCCTATGACCAGCTCACATATGTCTCTGAGACAGTTTTTCTACTAAAGAATTTATTTATTTATTTATTCAAGAAATGAGTGCTCATTATGTGCTAAATGTTTTAGCAACACATTCTTTCTTCTACTGTCCTTAACCTGCACTCCATTTTATTGGAATGGCCACATTCCTATTATCATTCAGTACTCACTGGTTCACATTAGAAATTTTTTATTAGCAAACAGGGCCAGGTGCGGTGGCTCATGCCTGTAATCCCAACACTTTGGGATGCTGAGGCAGGCAGATCACGAGGTCAGGAGATCGAGGCCATTCTGGCCAACATGGTGAAACCCCGTCTCTACTAAAATACAAAAAATTAGCCGAGCATGGTGGCACGCACCTGTAGTCCCAACTACTGGGGAGGCTGAAACAGGGGAATCACTTGAACCTGGGAGGCAGAGGTTGCAGTGAGTGGTGATCATGCCATTGCACTCCAACCTGGTGACAGAGCAAGACTCTGTCTCAGTTTTATATTAGCAAACAGCACAGTGAAGTCACAAATTTTTATCTATCCATATATTTTACTTCCTTCTTCTAGACATCAAGAAAATCATTATTTTTTAAAATGCCATTACCAGATGACTTTAATCAGATATACCTCTGTGCACTGTTAAAATAGAATCCAGAGTCCTAATCTGGACCATGGAAACTGAGTGGCTAGAATGGACTTGCAGAATCTGCATTAGTAGCAAATGTTCTAGGTGATTCACATTCACGTTACATTTTAAGAACCACTGCTGTCTGTTGATTTCTTTTCTTGTTATAAATGATATCATATATATTTATACAAAAATGTACATATGCATATATGCATATGTATGTAATGTTCCATACAAACAATTATATCGTTGCAATAGATGCCTAAGCAGGAAATGATAGTTAAAAGGAAAAACCATTTTAATATATCTTCCATTATTCCAATCGCTTGCATTCTTTCTCCAATTTAATTCTATAATATAGTTTTCCTGGTTGTATATCTATCCTCTTTTCATTCTTTTTCATTGGTTTCCTTCCTACCATTCATTGATATGCTGGTACTCCCCAGGGAGAGGGCCTTCTTTGGTCCTTATCTTTTCTTCTACACGTAAAGTTCTGCAGAGGTGACTTAGGTATTTCTCAAGAACCATGCGTAGCTTGCATCTCCCACTTTGTGTTCATTTAATGAATTAAAAGGTCAACATAAAATGTATGTAGGGCTGGGCACGGTGGCTCATGCCTGTAATCCCAGCACTTTAGGAGGCCGAGGCAGGTGGATCATGAGGTCAGGAGTTCGAGACCAGCCTGACCAACATGGTGAAACTCTGTCTCTACTGAAAATACAAAAATTAGCTGAGTGTGGTGGCATGCGCCTGTAACCTCAGCTACTAGGGAGACTGAGGCAGGAGACTCGCTTGAATTTGGGAGGCAGAGGTTGTAGTGAGCCAAGATCATGCCACTGCACTCCAGCCTGGGTGATAGAGCGAGACTGCATCTCAAAAAAAAGAATTATATGTAGAGTTTTCTAATGCTAAAATGTTTCAACAGTCAATGCTTTTCCCTTTCCCTGTGTAATTTACTTATTAACAATTCCTTCCTAATACGATAGCCTTGTTATCACCTCCCTATTATCTAGAAAGCAAGTTAAGATAAGTAGATTATGATTATATGAGAAACCAAAGACTTGAGAAACAAAACAAAACCAACTTTTGTTCTTTATTCTGAGGTTAAAAAAAGAAAAAGCTGTATTAGTTAGCTATTGCTACAAAATGTTGCATGACAAAAGAGTCATAAAACTTTCAGTGGCTTATTGATATTTTATTTTTATACTTAAAAGGCTGTAATTTGGCTGATCTAGGCTAAGCTTTTCTGAATCAGTTACATGCCTGGCTTCTGACTTGGCTTCAGGTCTGAGGTGCAGGTGGGAGGAGCAGTAGAGATATTGGGAAATTTTTTTTTTGTGGCAGATCCCAGGTGCACAAGAGAACAAGCCCAACTATGCAAGCAATTACATTATGTTCACTCACATTTCCTTAGTCAAAGCAGTTTTAGGGCAAGCCCAACCTTAGAGGGATGGGGAAATATACCCTACCCACAGTGGGAGGCTTTGTAAAATTACATAGCACAGGGTGTGGAGGTATAATCCTAGTACTACGCACTGAGTAATTGGGACAATAATCCAAACTACATCAGAGGGACAGTATATGAATCTGAGGATTCTTGGTATACATAATCTTTTGTTTGTTTTGCCATTATCAGAAATTTTCTCAGATGATTTTTTAAAAAGGTTTCACTTACTTGATTAAAAAGGTACTACTCATTTACTTACTTGTGTTTTATCATTAGTTCCTTTCTGTAGAAGTGGTAGAAGCCAGAGAAGAAAGGGCCTCAGTCTCTTGCCTGAGTTTGAGACCTCTGTTTCAAACTGTCCGATGAGTAATCTACAGACAATTTTTCTCAATAAGCACCCATAATTTTATTAATTATTTGTTTACCTAAGCCTGTGGCTCCTTAATTTCTCATCATCAAATCTCCCCAAGCTACCTTCAAGTTTTTCTTCTTTCTCATCCTTATACCCAATTTGTGAACAAATTCTATCAGTTTCAATGGAATGTTCCTTTGAAGTCCCTTCATTCAATTTTGTTTCATTAAGTGTTTTCATTTTAACCAGGAGTTTTACTTCAAAAACCTCTGGAGCCAGAGACATCTTATTAAAAAAGAAACCTGAAAGTATCCCGTGTTTAGAGGGCCCACTCAACTTCTGGAGTCCTGGCTATCTTCTCTTTCTCATTCACCACTCAAACTACATGGAATACTGACTTCAAAACTCTCACTTTTTAGATGATTCTCTTATTACTTGAATATCAACTACACTGCCTTCTCCACTCAGCAAAGCCTGATTCATCTTCCAGAGCCAAGTTGGGTGTTATCTTTGCACTTAAGCCTTTCGGGATTCTCATACAAAGTCAGTGGCCTTCTCCTGGCGTTCTCACTGTATTCTGCACAACTATCCATTCAAGGATTGTTTCATGGATTATTTACATTTGATTATAAAAGCATTAAAAGATCCTTATAAAAATCAGAGGACATATAAAGTGTAAAGAAGAAAATATAATCACTGTTCTTGGCTTCAGAGAATACAGTTAACATTTTGGTACTATATTTTTATGGCAAGATTACTTCATTTAACAACATAGCATAGCATTTTTTCAATTGTAGTCTATTGTAAAAATTAATTTTGCTGTTTCTCTCCCCTTGCAGATTGTTCATTCCTTTAAGGATCATCATTTCTCATTTTACACCTTATTTCCAGTGGTTGGTACAATCCTTGGCAAACAGGAAGCATTTAATTAACAGCTGTGTGACTGTTAAATGAAATGGGAATATTTTATTAAGTCCGAAATAATTCAGTGAACAAAGGAGCATAACTATAAGCCAACGACAAATTACAAAATAGGTGGTATTTTACTAAAGTCTGGGTATCTTGTTATATTACATATTATTTTTGAAAACCTGACATTGTGTCAAGGCAATAGTTATGCTGTAATTCTGTGTTAATCTTGTTTTCTATTTTTTTGACCTCAGGAAATTATTTGCTGTAATTATTTCCAGTCACATAAGACTTTAGATATTAGTCAAATAGTGTTGTAGTTTTAGCACTGGTAAGAGATACAAGGGTTAAGTCACTCTAGTCTTTTTTTTCTTTTTCTTCTTCTTCTTTTAAAGACATGTAACTTCTTTGTCTGATCTCCTTATGGTCCTTGTCACAACTGTATGGCTTTTAATCACTCATACATTCAGTGAGTTACTGCACTGCTGGAACCTTAATGATGTTCTAGTTTGTTTGGATGATCTTCCTGATAAAGTCCTGACAATCTCTCAGTATAATGGGAAGACAATCAAAATAAAAAATGCTTTAAGAGTTCAGGTAGTGGAGCATAGTATTATTTTTCACGCAGTGCAAGGATATTAAAATACAGACTTTCATGCATTTGATTGAGTTTGTGATGGAATCCAAGAAAAATTGAAAATTTGAATTATTCTACTGCCAGCAGGGACTGTATATCATGAACAGAAAAGCAGGCATATGTAACTGACTCTTATAGCATAATCTGAAAAGTGTCAGCTTGCCCTCCTTTTATATGAGTTTCTGCAGTATATCTAAGCAATTAATTCATTATATAACTCTCTTATATTTGCAATCACCATCTGGAATTTTACAAAAATTTAAAATGTCATCTTCAGTGCACATGGTTTGAATAGTTAAAATTATGTCTTACATTGATAGCATGTTTCAGTTTTTCAAGGTGCTTTCTGTTAAAGTGTCTCATTTGACTCAACAACCCTCTGAAAGTAAGTAGTGGAACTCTGATAATTCTCCAGCCTGCTCCATATCTTCTGTCTCCTTCCTTCTTATTAGGAAGCAGTTTGGTGTGATGGAAAGAGCACAGAATATGAATTCAGGTATTTAGCTCTAACCTTGTCTTGAATTACTTTGACAATGGAGAGATAATTTTCAGTTCTCTAAACCTTGGTTTTCTAATTGGCAAAACAATAATAATGCTAAAGTGTACTCCCAATGTTGCGAGGATTAATTAAGGTGAAATCTAAGAGCAAATGTAACATTCATGTTAGCTTCTTTTAAGGGCAGCTTGGGATGATGGAAAGAGAACAGATCTTTGCTTCGTGGCTTCTTATTTATGGTACTTGAGCAAGTTATCTACCCTTTCTGAACTTCATTTTTCTAAGTGTGAAATGGCTGTAACAATACCTGTCTTGTGGAGCTGCTGAAAGATAAGGTAACATATATGCTGATTCTAGCATAGTTCCTAACTCAGTGTCGTATACCCTATCGAAAGTGTTTCCCCTTCTTTCATCTTTCTTCCCTGCCTCTTACCACTCTTTCCCACCTCCTGTCTTTCCACTTTACTCTTCATCCTCCCATCTCAACTTTGTTTGACAGAAAAAGATCAAGAACGTGATTGGAGAATCTCGAGATTTAATACTTTAGAAAGTGTTTAGCTTAGAAATTCTTTTTTTCCAAACAAAATTGTAATTTTCAGTTGAGGCAGGAGATGGGGATTCAAATTCTCTGCCCTCCTTTTGAGAAAAGACCTTTTCCTGGCCCACTTTGGCATCTCCATTGAATCCTGTAAACTTTGCACAGTAGAATTTGGAAAATCACCGGTGTAGCCGAACCCTCTCATCTTGCAGATGGAACAACTGAATTTGAGGGAAGTTAAGATACTTGCCTAAGCTTGTGAGGCTGGTAAGTGGTGAGCTAAGACTAGAACTCAGTCGTTCTTTGCCTTACCCTGTTCCTTTAGTAAGTAAGGATACAGAGTGCAACTGTGTATAATTATATTCCTCTCTTGAAAGATGTTACAGTCTGTTTGTGCAGATAGAACTTACATTAAAAGATGAAGAAAGTAAAGTACTATGACATAACCATGAAATGGGTGAAATAGGTAAATCCATCAAGAAGAGAGGAACATGGATGATCATTGTTTTGGGGGCTGGACACTGCAAACTATGAAAGCAGGAATTTCTTTGCTGTGCTCATTGTTATTTTATTCCCAGTGCGTAGAGAAGTGCCTGGTTTCCTACAGGGAATTAACAGTTTTAAAACATTAAATAAATGAATGGCTAAATGAGGTATATAAATGAACCAGTCCTAGAAAAAGGGCAAGGGTTTAGAAAAGTTAGATCAGAGTGTTTAAACAATGGGCTGATCTTCATTGTTGGGCAATGACATATGTTGAGTGGGTCACAATTTATATATGAAAATGTCATTATGTCATGGAAATTGTTTAGATTTTTGTGTGATACATACATAAAATACATTTGGATCAATATGCTTGTGTGTATACTTGATCACAAGTTAAAATGTATGTCTCACTGTAGGTCATGATTAAAAATGTTTCAAAAATATGGTTTTAGACAAAGGAAATACTAAAATTTGAGGCAGGCATGTGAATGTTTTGTGTGAAAATAGTGAGTTTAACAGTTTTGCTAAATCTGAGCTGAAGAGAATAGTGAAATCAAGTCTATCCAGGGGAAGAAGAATCCATTTGGCTCTTTAGCTATTAAAGAATTACAGGGACTCCACTTCGCCTCTGACTGTCTCCATCATTCACAATAAGAAGATTTAACAAAACTACATGTTAGAAAGATTAGACAGCTTAATCTTACAGTAGTGATTCACTCGGATTGTAACTGGGGGAGTAGACAGAGAACTATGCAAAAGAGGCAGCACAGGGTAGGAAAGTTATGGCTTTAACTCGTGGCACCTGCATAAGAAAACCAGTTTCTTGGGCATGATTGGGGTAAATGAGGTTAAAACAAAATGTGAACGTGTGATGACAAAAGGGAGACCAAATTGTGAACAATTTCACATAATGTCTGTCTGAGAAAAAACAAACAGAAACAAAAAACAAAACAAAACAAAAAAATTAAGAGAACAAAAAGTAGGAGTTAGGAAAAGGTTAGGATGGAGGTGAGAATCTTTGTGGTCAACTAGGGATAGTCAATAGAGATCTCTAGACATTGATGAGAAATTAAAGAAGGCATCAAGTTCTTTAAAAAGATTAGTTTGAAAGAAAGAGATTCCTTCTCCCCTGAAATCTAGCTATTCAGACCAGGGGGGATGGGAGTGATCCTGGATATAGATAACAAAACTTAAACAAACAGTTAATAAATGCTTCTTTCTTTAATTTGAACACTGACTACAACAGAAGTTTAAATCAACAATGTGACATTAGCCTACTACTTTTGTGTTAGTAACAAGAGACACTTTTAAGTGTGTAAAAACATTTATTTTGCTAGGTGAGAAGCATACTCTTTATTTGCCCTAAATTTGTTTAATGTACTACCATTACTTGAGAAATTGTATAACTTTGACCACTCTCCATATTATGGCTAAATTAGGAAGTTAGAAGGAAGATTGAGTATTGTATGAAGGTTTTGGATTTCATGTCCTTAAAACTACTTAAAATGAGTTCAATATTGATGAAAAAAGTTGAGAAAGTTAGAAATCTAATTACAAATGTTTGAAATGTATCCACATAAGTTGAGCTTTTCCTTTTGGTTGGAGTTTATCTGAATTCAGAGGAAATTCAGAGGTCAAGAATGATGAATAATAACAATAATAAAAGTAATAATTTTTTTTTTTTTGAGATGGAGTCTCTCTCTGTCACCCAGGCTGGAATACAGTGGCATGATCTTGGCTCACTGCAACCTCTGCCTCCCGGGTTCATGCCATTCTCCTGCCTTAGCCTCCCGAGTAGCTGGGACTACAGGTGCCCGCCACCACGCGCAGCTAATTTTTGTATTTTTAGTAGATACAAGGTTTCACCATGTTGGCCAGGATGGTCTTGATCTCTTGACCTCATGATCTGCCCACCTGGACTTCCCAAAGTGCTGGGATTACAGGCATGAGCCACCGCACCCGGCCTGTTTTTATTTATTTATTTATTTATTTATTTGTTTGTTTGTTTGTTTTTGAGACGGAATTTTGCTCTGTCTCCCAGGCTGGAGTGCAGTGGCGCGATCTCAGCTCAGTGCCAACCTCTGCCTCCCGGGTTGAAGCGATTCTCCTGCCTCAGCCTCCCGAGTAGCTGGCGCTACAGGTACATGCCACCATGCCCAGCTAATTTTTGTATTTTTAGTAGAGACGAGGTTTCACCATGTTGGCCAGGATGGTCTCAATCTCTTGACCTCGTGATCTGCCCACCTAGGCCTCCCAGTGTTGGAATTACAGGCGTGAGCCACTGTGCCTGGCCAAATAATTTTTTTTTAAATACCATGGCTTAAGTTATTTATTTTTAAAAGGAAGCCAAATAGAACCCCTTTGTTGTTTATTAAAGGAAATAAATGACAACATTATAGATATCCTGTGAGCACGTGTGTATGTGAGTCTGTATAAATTAAGAGAAAGAACATGAGCCTCTGCACATTTATGTGTGTTTGTGTGTGTATAAAAGAACATAAGCCTATGCATGTTTGTGTGTTTCTGTGTGTATTTATGTGTGTGTGTGTGTGTGTTTGTGTGCGTGTAATGAAACTCTGTCTCTAGGCAAGGCCAGGTACAAAGGTCCATCATTTAAGTCTCAGAACTAAATAAACATGTGAGGTTATAATTATTTTATTGAGCTTTCTTATTTTATGACCCACTAATGGCTTATGGATCAGTTATATTGATAAGCACTGAAAACATACAGTTTCAGAGTTTTTTTTTTTTTATTTTTTCATTTATTGTTTTATTTTAAAGTGTCAAGAAGAAAATACCCGGTTCCCGTCTTATTTTTCATTTATAATAAACCATAGAAGTACAATTTATGTAATAGAGTAGAAACGAAGGTGTATGTAGAGTGTATATAACTGGCAATTTGTATGCAACAATAACGTACTTTCAATTTCTGATGAAAATTATTGGACCTTCATTTTTGAATTTAAAATTAAAATTTTTTTAAAGTATATTTTAAATTATCAATTTGAGGGGTACACATGCAGGTTTGTTACATGGATATATTGTGTAATGGTGAGATTTGGGCTTCTAGTGTACCAGTCATTCAAATAGTGCATATTGCACCCAAAAGACCATTTTTCAACACTCATCTCCCTCCTGTTCTCCAATCTTTTGGAGTCTCCTGTGTCTATTGTTTCCGTCTTTACATCCATGTCCATTGTTTAGCTTCTACTTGTAAGTGAGAACATGTGGTATTTGATTTTCTGTTTCTAAGTTATTTCACTTGGGATAATGACCTCCAGTTCCATACATACAGCTGCAAAATACATGATTTTATTCTTTCTTTATTGCTGTATAGTATTCCGTGGCATGTGTGTGTGTGTGTGTGTGTCACATTTTCTTCACCCAGTCATTCATTGATGAATACTTGGGTTGATTCCATGATTTTGCTATTGTGAACAGTGCTGCAATAAACATAGGACTGCACCACTAACAGGGTATAAGCATTCCCTTTTCTCCACACCCTTGTCAAAACTGTTGAACTTCTGCATTTGAGTGTATGTCTTGAAATCAACTATTCAATATCAGGTTAATGTTTCTTTTGCACTTTTATTATGGCAAAATTAACCCCATTATGTCATTTAGCATTTGTGAGAAGATAACATAATACAAACATAGTTTTTAAAATTTGTTGTTATTTTGTTTTTGCATATACTGTAGATTATTTATGACATATTTTATCAAAAGTTGAGATTCTAGAAATTCCTGTCTGTGTAATTTCCTGTGGGAACTACCTATAGCTTTCTGCCCAAAGAAAGAGGCGCCGGGAAGGGCTATGCATGCCAGTTTAATCTTCCCAAATTTGCCAGCCAGATAAATTCCTTTACCTGCTCTGGAGCAGGTGAATGAATGTGCACAGTGAGGTCAGGAGTCAGCTCCAGCTGTACAGAAGGAAACATCAGGAGTGAGGAGTAAGTGCCTCCTCCCCTCCCAGTATTAACATTTCTAATATTCATGGGTAGATTCAATTTGAAAACTAAGTATAAACATTTTGTTTAATGTAATGCTTGATTATCTGTCTTATCTATTTTCAAGTAAAACTAAAAACTGAGTATTTAGCTTTAGAATTATTTAGCTTCTCTCAAATGCTCAGTTTTTATCAACATCTTGTCAATTTTAACTGATAGCACCCTTAGCAGAGTTTGTAGGAATGAAATAGAAGCATTTGCCAGTTTTGCTTTAAGAGTCTGAAATATTTTGGTTTTGAAGGTTATATTGCAGTTAAAAGAAAACCATTTAACTTGATATATGCATATGTTTCCTGAGGTCAGAGCCTACCATTAAACTTCCTAAAGATTCTTAGGTTAATTTTTTAAACTGTGGACTTTTAGTGCGAAAATATTTATTAGAATCACACTATGGGGGATGAGAAATGTTAGACTTTATCAATATCGTTGTCTATTGGACCCTCTACATTTACGATCAAATTCTTCAAGCCTCATCATATGCACAGAAATTGAAGAACAGTTAATCTCTAGGTAACTAAATTTGGAAACACATGTAAAGAGAGCAGAAGGGCAATGGAAATTTATCCAAGACAGAAATACCTCTTTTCTGAATTTGTTGATATTTAAAATAGGATCCGTACCCAAACTAAATGAAAGTAAAAAATTCAGTTCTTGATATTCTGCTAGACCTTGCATTTCTTTGTATTACTATTTGCACCATTAAAAATATATACAAATACATATTTTAAAAAGTTCTCGGCCAGGCGCAGTGGCTCACACCTGGAAACCCAGCACTTGGGGAGGCCGAGGTGGGCAGATAACCTGAGGTTGGGAGTTTAGGACCAGTCTGACCAATATGGAGAAACCCCGTCTCTATTAAAAATACAAAAGTAGCCGGGTATGGTGGCACATGCCTGTAATCCCAGCTACTTGGAAGGCTGAGGCAGGAGAATCGCTTGAACCCAGGAGGCGGAGGTTGCAGTGAGCCGAGATCGCGGGCTACTGCACTCCAGTCTGGGCAACGAGAGCGAAATTTCGTTCCAAAAAAAAGAAAAGAAAAAAAAAAGAAAAAAATTATCATGATGCATTAGCTTACATAAATATACATTGAAATTTAAGCCGGGCGTGGTGGCTCACGCCTGTAATCCTAGCACGTCGGGAGGCCGAGGCAGGCGGATCGCCTGAGCTCAGGAGATCGAGACAAGCCTCGGCAACATGGCAGAACTCCGTATCTACAAAAAATGGAAAAAATGAGCCGGGCGTGGTGGCGGGTGCCTGTGATCCCAGCTACTTGGTAGGTTGAGGTGGGAAGATAACTTGATCCCAGGAGGCCGAGGCTGCAGTGAGTTGAGATCCCACCACTGCACTCCAGCCTGAGTGACAATTGAAATTTAAATAGTGTTAGGGACAAAAGGATGAATGAACACTGTTTAAAGGAATTCTGCATATTAGAATTCTGGAATACTTCCGTAGGCATTCTAAAGTCCTAAAACCTGTTGCTTTATGGATTCTAAAATTCAGGTTTTGGTACAGTGGATTTTCAATTTTGTTTTTCTTTTACTGAGGACATTGAAACTCATAGCACAGGATCTTGTGAGTCCACCCTGAAAATTAAAGAAAGTGGCTTGTTAAGACTCTTCAGTCCTAAAGTATAATGTGAAATGAGAATGCATATTTATATCAGACAAATTTAGGCTTTGAATCTTGGCTTTGTTAAGCAGTATGTATTCTTGCTTAAGCTAGTGTACCTTCCTTTTTGAGTCTTAGTTTGTTCCTGTATAAAGCTGGAGATAGCCACGCATCCTTTTTTTTTTTTTTTTTTTTTTTTT
>NW_016818390.1:302127-329132 GCF_001698545.2 Rhinopithecus bieti
AACTTTTTTTTTTTTTTTTTTAATTAGAAACTGGATAACAAGAGAGAATAAGAAAAATGTTCTGCATTTGTTAAATTACCATGGAGGTAAAGGAAGATTTTACAAGCTGAAAAATAAGGCGGGGGGGGCGGGGGGAAGGACATTTCTTTATCTTCTGTAGTATTGATAAATAACGTATTTCCAGAAGATTATCCATCACATCAATGTTTTCAAGTTTATTTGTATCAATTTGAGGAAAGTAGTCTATCATGACACTTTTAACTGATTAGGATATACCATATTACCAAAAATAACAAAAGCATATTACAAAGGTTTATGATGTATATAACAGAAAAAAAATCCTTAACTTTTTTTTTTGGTGTATAGAAAAAAGCGTTTTTTTGGAAAAATTCTCCCATACAATCTGAGAACAATATAATTCTTATTAAATGTATGCTTAATTGCCTATTAGATAATTTGCTAATTCGTGTGATATACCTGGTAACTTTTGGTTTATTAATCTAAATTTAAAAAGTTCATCAATAATAATAATAACACAAAAGTTTAATAAGATTAACTGGAAAGTACATAATATCTACAGTAAAATTAAATCAAAATTTGGGAAAAATAATTTCCCCTTCTTTGAGAAGCACGCATTTAAATTGCATACATGCATAGCCATGGCAGAGCACCCACCACATACTGAGTGTTGAAAGTGTCAAAGCTGGCAGCCAAGGCTAAATCCTGCAGCATGGCTGCACTCTGATAAGAGACTACAGGTCTTCTCTCTGATATTTAGTTTTAATTTTAAAAGTAATTTTTATCAGTGAAACCAAGAGTGAATGATAAAGATAATAGACAAAGTAAAACAAAATTCAGGCAGAGGTTAAAGAAGACCAACTTTATTAATTTTTTGTATTGAAGTATGATATTGAAATAATATTTTACCATATTTTCCATGAACCTTGCCAGAAAATATATTTGGGGTAATTAATAGTGTTATACATATTACTACAAAGGAAGTAAGGACTCTTCATTTTCAATCCTAATGACCTTGAACAAATAACTTCATTTCTCTAGATCTCATTTCTTTTCTTTTTCTTTTTTTTTCTTTTTTTTCTTTTTTTGAGACAGAGTCTCCCCAGGCTGGAGTGCAATGGCGCGATCTTGGCTCACTGCAACCTCTGCCTCCCGGGTTCAGATGTTTCTCCTGCCTCAACCTCCTGAGTAGCTGGGATTACAGGCACCAGCCACCACATTCGGTTAATTTTTGTATTTTTTATCTTAGTGGAGATGGAGTTTTGCCATGTTGGCCAGGCTGGTCTCGAACTCCTGGCCTCAGGTGATCCAACCGCCTCAGTGTCCAAAAATGCTAGGATTACAGGCGTGAGCCACAGACCCGGCTGGATCTAATTATTCTCACCAGAGGATGGAATTAGATCACTATTTTTCTAACCGTGCTCTGTAGAGTCCTACAGATCAGAAATGCTTTTTATTCTCCCACACAATTCTGATTTTGTATTTTATCCAGTAGTTGCATGCTTGGAATGTATTTAGATACTTTCATAAAGTAAAGGTTTGAAAAGCCCCTGGTCTAGATTATGTCTGAAATTCCTTTAGTTTTAACATTTTATGAGCCATATATTTTTTTCCTAATTCCTATACTTGAGTCAGACACAGGAATTACCATACAAATTTTATGCTTTTCCACTTCTGGAACTGCATTATACTCCAGACTTTTCATGGAATATCCATCTGCTCTTCTTACTAGTTGAAATTCCATTTGTTTTTCAAGGTCCGACTCTGGCTGTCCCTGAGATGAATTGAATTATCAGCCAGGAAAAAAACTTTCTTTCCCTGGAATTTTGAAAACAGTAGGTTAGTATTATTTTTGAGACACTTACCTGTTCTTCGTTCTGTTATGGTTGCTATGTACTTGATGAGTTTCTGTCATTCTTACAGGAACTGGGCAAATCTGATAAGCAAGAGTAGGGCAATGAATATAAGATAATGGTGGGAGCCCAGGGCACTTTCTAGGATGTACACATTTCATCAAGTGGGGGTGTCACAGCCTTAATGAGATTTCTGTACTGTCCACAGGGAAATTTAAAATCAACATGGCCAAATTCTATTTCAATAAAATTGTGCATCTAAATTTTAGAGAAATTTTGACATCTGAAAACTCATTTATAAAATAAAACGTAAAATGCCCAAACAAACAAAAAAAAATGTGTAATGGCCACTTGTATGCACTGCTGGTCTGCATACCCTGTGCCTGTCTTCATCCTCTAACATAAACATAATCTACTTGCACCTTTGTTCAGGAAAATTTTGTGAATTTTCTTTGAAATGTTCAGATAGCCTTTTTATATAAGCTTGAATAAAATCATGACATTGAATTTTTAAAAAATCTAGTGCAAACAACTGTCAAGAGCAATATGACAATGTCCTCAAGAAAATCAAGTGGTTAAGTGGATCATCCTCAAATTTCAAATCCTTTGGTCTCACCCTCAGAATGTCCCCTACTTGAGGCTTTGCAGTGTAAAAGCCTTCCTGAGTAAAAATGAGATTAAGGAACATTTCACAGTGCCTTAAGCAGCAGATAGATTAATTAGTTGCCTAGAAAAAATTAAAAGTCTCATCTGGAAATTTGGAAGGATTTTAATGGGACCTCTTTGTATTGATCTTGAAAGATATAGTTTGTATTAAAAACCTCCCCTCCCCTCTCCCCTCCCTTCCTCCCTCCCCTCCCTACTCCTCCCCTCCATCTTCTCCCTTCCGCTCCTTTTTCAGAAGGAGTCTCTGTCACCCAGGCTGGAAGTGCAGTGGCCTAATCTTTGCTCACTGCAACCTCCACCTCCCAGGTTCAAGCGATTCTCCTGCCTTAGCCTCCCTAGCAGCTGGGACTACAGGCTCGTGCCACGATGCTCAGCTAACTTTTGTATTTTTTTGTAGAGATGGGGTTTTACCATTTTGCCCAGGCTGGTCTTGAATTCCCGACCTCAGGTGACCTGCCTGCCTTGGCCTCCCAAAGTGCTGGGATTACAGGTGTGAGCCACCGCCCCCGGGCTGGTTTTTGTTTTGTTTTGTTTTGGATACTTTCCTGATCACCTTTTGATGTTTGTCACTAGAATATTGACAAGTTTATATTCTTTTAAATACTGCTTGCTGGTCATCATGCTTGCTTTTTCCTTATTAAAAATGTTTGAATTTTAATCTGTAAAAACAAAATTTGATACAGTCATATCTTGATTCTATATCTAACACCAGTAGTGTTTATAACATATTTACACCATTGTTTTATTATTGTTGGCTGAAGTAATTCCTAGTTAACTGTTTACTTTCTGGTTAAAATTGGAATCTAGTTCCTTGTTCTGTTTATCACTAAATAACAGAGTATTCAGTAGTGACTGAATATTAGTAGGGACAATTGAACACTTTTAAACTCAATGACATGTGAAGTGAACATGCTCAGGGATCATGAAACAAATTTTGAAATGATTTGTTTATAATAAAACAATAGCTCTTTAATGAGGAAATGGACAATAATAGCATGTTACATTTTGCTAAAATAAATATAAAATGGATCATATTTCTACAAATAATGAATGTTGCTATATTAAAATACTTATTCATTTATTTCAACTAAGTCACTTTAAAAAAAAATTATCTTAATAAATTAGTCAAGGGATGGTTACCTTCTCTTTTCAATGCAAATGTAATTCCTTAAGTGGTTTCCATGGCCCAGGGCATGATTGCATTTCTCTGCATCTTTTCTCTTTAACGCGGCTATTAACATTAAGTAAGCAGAGGTGTTCTCTTGTTAAAAAGAAACAATCCACCCATTCCACCCAGAGAAGTTCCCTCTGGTGCTTGGCCCCTCCCTGCACTCACGTCTGCAGTGAGGCCATTTCTTTTCTCAGCTTTTGTTACACTGCCCCCTGCATCTCGCCAAGTGGACTCGCAGTCTAAATTGTTCAGATTTCTCATCTTTTTTTCTCGGTAAAACGTAAACATACCATTAGGTGCAACTCTTCCTTGAAGTTTAATGTCGTGTATTTAATGCCGGGCTTAGGTAAGTGAAACATCCACTCTCTAAAACTGAGAGAAATCATTCATTTAAATAGAATGTATACAAATACTGTAAAAACTGTGTATCAAATAGCTCTTAAAATTTATTATAATAACACTTATTAAGGATTAGACAAGGTGATATCTTAGCAAGTGTTATTAGTTATAGTTTCTTAGATATATTATCTCTATGTTGATATGTCTTGATCAATAATAATCAGCACTGATATAACTGACCTTTTAGTACAGTTTGCTATACACGTGGACACTTTCACATAAAATACTTCATGAATTATCACAACTTTATTATTAGTAGTATTACTGATTCAAAAATAAAGGTAAAGAATATTCAAGTTAGAGAACCCAAGCAGATGGCTGCTTTTCAAAACGTAAATTTTTATTGTTTTAATGAAAGAAAATTTGGCAAAATTGGCAATGTATTTTCCTTTTGACCCAGTGTGTCATGAAGAAGAATTTTAAGTAAATTAGAATGTTTAGCTCAGCATTTCTTTAAATAGAAATTATTAGAAACAAATCATGTGACTAAATAGGAGCATGGCTAAGTATAGTATGGTCCAACTTCATGATGAGCAATAAACAGTCATTACAAATCATGTTTTCAGTAAAATGGAAAAGTGATCTCAGGTTAATAATAATTTAAAAGAGTGGGCCGGGCGCGGTGTCTCACGCCTGTAATCCCAACACTTTGGGAGGCCGAGGCGGGCGGATCACAAGGTCAGGATATCGAGATCATCCTGGTTAACACGGCGAAACCCCGTCTCTACTAAAAATACAAAAAAAAAAAAAAAAAAAAAAAAAAAAAAAAAAAAAAAAATTAGCTGCGCGTGGTGGCAGGCGCCTGTAGTCGCAGCTACTTGGGAGGCTGAGGCAGGAGAATGGCGAGAACCTGGGAGGCGTAGCTTGCAATGAGCCGGGATTGTGCCACTCACTGCATTCCAGCCTGGGCGACAGAGCGAGGCTCCGTCTCAAAAAAAAAAAAAATAGAAAAAAAAGATAATATTTAGAAATGTATAGTGCTTCTGATTGCAATTTTGGAAACATATCTTTGAGTTCTGAGCCAAAGTACTCCAGTGCACAAGGCTTCTGCCCATCTCAAGGGCCTCCGTAGTAAATTCTCTTGGCCCTCCTCTTTGCCTGGCTACTTCTTCAGGTTCCAGGAAAGCCCTTGCTGATCTGCAGGGCCACTGCAGACCACATTATGTTCCCCAGTTACATGTTCTCATAAAACTCTAATTTCCCTTCATAGTATATATTATGATTATTATTAATCACCTTGTGGTATCTTTCAAACGTCTGCCTTCCCCAATAGACTATCAGCTTCACTGAAGCAGTAACTGTGTTCTTGTTTACTCAATGCCTGTCCCAGTGACTGGGACATAGAATGAGCTCTGTAAACATTTGTTGAGGAAATGAACAAATGAGTGAATTGCAAGGCACTCTCTGAGTACTTTTGACGTAATTTCATTGAGACTCCACCAAAAACTTATGAAGTAGAAACCATATTTATTACATTTTATGGATAAGGAAACTAAATTGTAAAGAAAGAAAATTGGCCAGAGTTATATAGTAAGCAGACAGCTCCAATGTAAACCTGACATCTCTGAATGTTGTGCACAAGTTCTTAGCCGATTGTAAGTGCTTGTACTGAATGTAACTAAGATAACTATATTTAAATGGTCAACTTTGTAGGTCAAATATGCAGAAATATTACAAATCTTTATATTAATTTGTTAATAAATTTATAACCATGTTAAATTCTGAAGAAAATATATAAAAATGGAAATGGTGGTAGAATTGCACTGGTTCTTATTTTTTGCACACAATTCTACATTTCCCAAATTCCCTATACCAAGTACTTATCATTTTTCTATAAAAAGGAAGAAAACCATTAAAATCTATTCACCTTAGCATGTTGGAGGTAGGTTTCAAGTGTAAATATTTTGACATCAAACTCCAAAGAGTTTTCACTCAGCAAAAGAGAAAAGTTGATCGCTCTCTTGCGAATTGGCCCGCAATTTACAATTAATTTTCTGAATAATTTAACCCAAAGATCAATGTCAAAGGTAATATTTAAATTTTAATGTAAATTTTACTAAAACTGCACATGTAGTACTTAAAACCATTACCATAGAAACTGGTTAATTAACACTTGAGCTGATTGAATATAGGTTTCTTTCTATGCATAACTTTATGCTTTTTGGACATTTGTCTCGTATCCCATACTGTGACGGCGCAGAGAAGCCACGCGGGGCGCTCAAGATATCTATTTCATTTATTTTAAACTTCAATATTTAAGATAAACTTGCCTTTCAAAATTAATTTTGTTTTGAAACTCACCAAAGCAACACATAATTTAAAATCTATCTCTATAGATTTTCTCTTATACTTTTTATTTTGGTTTACCTTCCAGTGATTACTGCCTTGACTGCCCCTACGCTTGAAGTAAGTACATATGAACAAGGACCCTGAAAAACTCTGGGCTCAAATTGCTCTAGTTTTTTAGATATTTTTGATGGGACAAGGACATGTATTTTAAGATACAGCATTTGATAGTCTTTGGAGTTAAGTCATGCTGCCAACACAGATTCTAATGGCTGTTGCAGACACTAGTTTCCCCACTAGGTCTGCTCTAGCTGCCAACCATAGCCTTCATCCAAAGCATCAAATGTCAGCCCTGAATGATTATATAGGGCCCGTTTTTATTCAGGCCTTAATGTCAGACTTATGGATGAATGAATGAGGGAATGAATTACAATCCCTGCCTTAACTGGATTTTTAATTTCTAGCTCTTCTTTCTTGATCATCACATTTGACTTCTTGACCTTAACCTTACAAATGAAACTGGCTGTCCTTCCTAAGGACATTGTCCCTATGATCAGCCTTGGCTAAATAATTTTCCCTTAAGTTTTCTGCATGTCCTAAAGTATAAGTCTTCATTGTTCTTCTTATAGAGACCTCAACATGCTTTCTGCTTGAACCTTAACAGTACCTTTTGTTATATTTTAATAACCAGATTTGAGTAACCTGATTTGGTCATCTTTGTTTTCCCTTCATTGATCATATACATGTTGAATCTGTGTAATGTACAAAGTAGTAAGATAAGCCTTTAGGAAGAAAATAGGATTCCTATAAACAATAGTCCTTGCCTAACAGTATTTCACACTTTAGTTAAATTAGTAATAATTACTCTAGTAAATCAATTTCATATAGAAATCAATTTCAGTTCATCTGTACCTTTGTAGATGGAAGCTGACCAAATTCAAGCAAAAAACAAACAAACAAAAATTTTCTACACTTAAAAGTTTAAAGTTGATTTTGGAATTTCACTTTCCAAAAGTGAATTTTAAAACTGAGTAGCTGGGTATGGTGGCTCATGCCTGTAATCCCAGCACTTTGAGAGGTTGAGCCAGGAAGATCTCTTGAGCCCAGGAGTTTGAGACCACCTGGGCAACATAGTGAGACCCCATCTCTACAAAAAATAAAAAATTAGCTGTGTGTGGTGGCATGTGCCTATGGTCTCAGCAATGTGGGAAGCTGAGGCAGGAGGATCACTTGAGCCTGGGAGATTGAGGTGGCAGTGAGCCATGATCACCCCACTTGCACTCCAGCATGTGTGACAGAGCAATACCCTGTCTAAAAAATAAAAACGTAAAAAATAAATAAGAAAAGCTGGGTAAAGTTAAAATTCCACTTATTCCAACAATTTAAAATTGGCAAAGATTAAAACCCAGTTGTTTACTCATTTCTGAATAATATAAATGCTTTAAAACTCATTTTGACAACCTTTATATTCCACTATAACAATATTTATCTTGGGACAGGCTCCTTTTGCCAACTTGCAGACAGGTTTTTCTTTTACATGTAACTGTATGTGTGGATCAGCGATTCTTTTTTTTTTTTTTTTTTTTTTTACGTTTAACATGCTGTTGGCTCTAGAAGCTGCCATGTTTAAGACTTTCAGGATAGATACATATTTGATCTTTTATATTTATTATTTGGTTTGTACACATAATATCACTGATCTGCTCAACAAATCTTTAATGGCTTCCAATCATTGATGTAAACAAATCTGAAATTTTCTGTCTAGTTCTCTCTAAACCCTCCATAAAATAGTGGCACTCTTACTATCCAATCACACTTCTCACATATCCTTTCAAACACTAATTATTTGCCTTTCTTCAACCCAAAAGTCTTCTTTTCTCTTGCCCACCAATCAAAATCTACCTATTTTTTAAAGCCCACCTTAGAACCAGTTTCATGATCACTCCAGTTCTCAATTATAAATTTTCCTCTGGATTTCAGGACTAACTAGGATTAGAATAATTTCTTTTCTCACTTGTTGATGCTAATTAAGATTATCAATATTTCCCTCCACAAAGATTGACTTCTTGTATTAGTTCATTCTCATGTTGTTACAAGGACATACCTGAAACTGAGTAATTTATAAAAGAAAGAGATTTGACTCATAGTTCCTCAGGGATGGGAGGCCTCAGGAAACTCACAATCACGGTGGAAGGGGAAGCAGACACAGCCTTCTTCACTTGGCAGCAGCAAGGAGAAGGGCCAAGGAAAAGAGGAAAAGCCCCTTATAAAACCATCAGATCTCTTGAGAATTCACTATTACAAGAACAGCATGAGGGTAACCGTCCCTATGATTCACTTACCTCCCACCAGATCCCTCCCACATGTGGGGATTATGAAAACTACAATTCAAAATGAGATTTGGGTGAGGATACAGACAAACCATATCACTCCTTGAGGGTAAGAACACTGTTTTATATTTTTCTTTATATCTTTAGACTCTAGAAACAAGGGTCACTTATTAGGGAGTTTAGAAATCGCTGTTGTTAAATGTAATTTGACAAAATTGGTTATTGAACTTTCTTTTCTTTTGCTTTTTTTTTTTCTTTTTTCTTTTTTGAGATGGAGTCTCACTTTGTTGTCCAGGCTGCAGTACAGTGGCATGATCTTGGCTCACCACAACCTTTGCCTCCCAGGATCAAGCAATTCTCCTGCCTCAGCCTTCTGAGTAGCTGGGACTACAGGTGTGTGCCACCATGCCTGGCTAATTTTTTTGTATTTTTAGTAGAGACGGGAATTCACCATGTTGACCAGGCTGGTCTTGAACTTCTGACCTCAAGCGATCTGTCCACCTCAGCCTCCCAAAATGCTGGGATTACAGGCATGAGCCACTGTGCTCGGCCTCATTGGACATTTTGGACAATATGCTTAGAACTATACAATCTTTCTCAGGACTTAAAAACATTAGGGGCGTTAGGGATTAACATAGGAAATTCTTCATTTTACAAATGAGAAAACTGCAGTTTACGTGGGGACAGTCTGGATCAGCCATTGTTAATAGCCTTTATCTCAGTATCTTTGATAGCCTTTCTCATTCTATTTCCTCAAATTTAAAAAATGGAATATAGGGAGTGTGATGTTTTCTGTCTGTTAAGAAGTATGAAAAGGTACTGTTTCCTCCTTAGTTTAATCAGAAAAGCAGAAAACACTTCAGGAGTTTGAAGTAGGAGGGATTTAGTTCCAGGAGCAAAATGCTCACAAAACTAATGGAAGACCTGGAGAAACAGAATTCAGGAAAGACCACTGTTAGCTTTTATGCTCACTACTCACTTTGGTGAGTCAAGAAGCTCCCAGCACTGATCAAAGAAAAGGCCTCCAATATGGAGGTGGCTGAATTCCAGAAAAATAACCCAGAAGCCACAAAAGCATCTCATATTTGGTGGAGCCACGTGTTTATTCACCTGCAGTTACTGGAGGAATGGTAAAGCTCCTGCCTTTCTTCCACCTTCCAAATTTTACCTGAGTACTTCTAAATGGCTGAATCTGTTTTGGAAAGGAAACTCATTTTTTTAATGTATTAGCATCTTAGTTATTTATCTCAATGGTTTGGTGCCTTTCAATTTAAGGGCAAATATTCCTAAACATGTCAATAGCTCACAAATTATCAATCTGCTCTAATACTAAACAGTAATTGATGTTTATAATAATAGAATTATTAGTGCTGGAAGACACTAGAGATAAACTGAACCTCATCTTCTCATTTAAAAGACTGAAGTCACATACCAATGGTGTTGAAGAGCCAACCTTTTCGACCTACCTCCATGGCTCCGATGGAGTGTTTCCCTGTTACACTTGTCTCTGAATTTGCCTACTGCTTTATGCTTACATTCAGTTGAACTCTATGACTTTCTGATTTAATAAGGATTTAAACTACCTAATTATTTAGTGCTAAGACCATAGTTGAGTTTTATAAGACACTTCAAAAAATTGTATGTGGGGACATACACACAGGTGTAAACTAAAAGGGAGTTTAGATTGCTCATCGCTCTTCCAAGGTGAGATCACCATTTTATCTGATGACTTACAAATGAAAAATTTAACCAAGAAATCTATTTAGTCAGATTTCTCAATGTCGTGAATGATCCTCCTGGTAACCAGATATTATGTCTGTCATGACATGACCACTGTTCACTTGTTGTTCTGTATGAAACTTCCTGTGGCACTAGAGTTTTCTTAAGTATAAACCATTCCAAAATCACACTGTTATTATGGGTTGCTTTGTACTCAGACTCTCTAGTATCCCTTTTGGGCTATTGGTCTTTCAACGTGCAGTTAGGGGATTAAAGTAAATCATTTAATCCATGCAACATGTCACTCAATAGTATACTTTTGGAAATTGTTTCCACAGGAGCACCAGCGAAAGCAGCCAGTCTGAGATATTGACACTATAGAAAAAACTGACAGCTTACTCCTTGTATTGATTCTACTCTTCTCTACAAATATAGACTCCGTTTTCTACCACAGCCTTGTAAGTGGTGCCTGCTGAGGCTGCTAAATTGCTTTGTAAATTATTTATTACTTGGACACCTTGTAAAGATCTCTTTCCTTCTTGTCTGACTTGCCTGTGCTTTCATATATACTAAAGGTCTCAAAGTGTACACTGACCACAGCTTTCTTAGGAAATCCTTTCCTTCCTATCGTTTATTACAAATATGGTTTTCCTTGCCCATATTATGATTATGCCTTTTGTCATTGGTTTTTATTTCTGATCTATTGCTTACAAAATATCATAAAAGTTTATATGCACATGTTTGGAGGCTGGCACTGGGCAATTAATTAGCATATTCTCAAATTAGAAAGTTTGAAGTACTTAAAGAACATTTATTTAATGATGGAAAAGAATTTCTGTTAATAAAAACTGTTTATCAGAGCAAATGCACATCTTTAATTTATTCACACTTATGTAGTAGAGTCAATGTTCTGAAAAAAGATGGCAAGTATTTTCTCTCTTCTGTTGATTATTTCTTGTTAGGTTTATTTTATGATTTTCTGAAGAATTTTAAAATGTTCATAATGTAGATAATAAGAACAATATTTTTTATCCAGTAAAAAAACAATTTGAGCAGATTGTGATTGTTCACTTTCAGCTAACTGAAACCATATACTCACATATAAAATACTCAATAGAAAATGTCTGTGCTTAATAATTTGCATTTTCCTCTCTCCCTCTCTTAGCTTCCCATATTAGTCAGCTCAGCACTAGTATAAATTTGATGATTTAGGTCCAGAGTTATTTCAGTGCCTCTTATAGTTTGGAAATCCAAGAAGCTACTCCTCTCATCCATCCCTCAAAATTCATTAGTTTGTGTTTGGGAAGTACAGGGTTTTCAATCTCGTCTCTGCCATTTATGAGTTCTGTGACTTTAAGCAAGTAAATTAGCCCTCATAAACATCAACTTCTACTATGAAGTAGTAATAATAATAGTAATTATATCTATCCTAAGGATTATTGGAAGAATAAATGTGATATATTTGGACTGTTAGAACAGGCATATATTAGGTATCAGTGATATTTACAACATGTTGCTGATACAAAATTTTTTTACTTCAGGATTTAAATTTATGATAATTATATTTTATACAATACCAATAATACATGTTGAGAATAAAAAATGTAGTTAGTAATTATACACTAAAATCATACTATCTTGTAGGCAACTTTTTTAAGTCATAGAAATTTGAGAAGCACAAAAACGCACTTCTAAAATCACCGTAATTCTTTTTCTTTTCTTACCTTTTTTCTTTTTCTTTTCTTTTCTTTTCTTTTTTTTTTTTTAAGACAGGATCTGGCTCTGTTGCCCAGGCTGGAGTGCAGTGGTGCGATCTCTGCTCACTGCAACCTCTGCCTCCCGGGTTCAAGCAATTCTCATGCCTCAGCCTCCCAAGTAGCTGGTATTATAGGCATATGCCACCACAGCCAGCTAATTTTTGTGTTTTTAGTAAAGAAGGAGTTTCTTCTCCATGTTGGCCAGGCTTGTCTCAAATGCCTGACCTCAGGTGATCCACCCGTCTCCGCCTCCCAAAGTGCTGAGATTATAGGTGTGAGCCACCGCATCCGGCCAGATGACTGTAATTCTCATTGAAATGGGAACTGCAAGTCGCTTAGAGGACTAAGGATTAGACCATGAAGATTTATAAACAGAAGAGTCCAGCTATTTCTAGACAGGGCACTGTGGTTAAGAGATGGGCACACAAAGAACAATGCTTGACCCAAACAATTGGTTTAGACAGTGAGGCCCTTAGCTAGAAGCTTGAAGTCTGTTTCAGTAATATCCACTCCAGGCCAGGTTTACTCCAGAGCTGTGCTGGTTTTCTTGTACACTGCTTTGTGCCAGCACATATTGCTATGACTTTATTTCACTCTTCCCTTGCATACTGAGGGTAATCGCCTTTAAGATGAGTTTTCTACACCTGTTTTCATACTCAATTCCTGGCTTGAAATGCTTCTTAACATTATTCCAATGTTTCAAGGCCCAGTTCAAATGCCACGTCCCCACACTGATCTAGTCACTCTTACTACCACCTGCTTGTTTATTCCTTTTCTAAATTCTTTCAGTATTGATAGTATTAATTACCCTAAGTAGTGTGTGAGATCAGATAGAGTGCTATCTGGTTTAATAATTGTTTAATGTAAAACTATCTATTTAGCTAGAAACCTGTAGGAGAGGGAGGAATCTTAATGTAAGATTAAAGGAGAAACCAAAGGCTGGTTAAAGCAGAGTATTTTCAGATAAAATACATGGTCTAGCGCCAGATGGGAGCATTATCCTGACCCCCTTATGTTTGCACATTTCACATATGTGTCCCATTCTCACCAATAATGATGGCCTTCACCACAGCTTCTTTGTAGATTACATAACACTTGCACATAATTTATCTCATTTATTCCTGAAAGCAATTTTATGAGATGGGTCTCTTTATCCTCATTTTGCAGAGAAGAACCAAAGCCTAGAAGGGATTACAATGATTCGTCCTGAGTCACACTGAAGTCCATTACTTTTATTTTCTATCCATCCCAGCTGACCTTACACAGTGGCTCATCCCACCCTCACAGAAACCACTCGAGGAAGGCCAGAAAGATATTTCTAGCTTTGATTTATAAGCAAGGAGGCTGATTTCTCTTGAGAAAAAGTGAAAGAAGAACCTCTCAACCAAGCAGTCTCTGTCTTTTCCCTTTTTGGAGCAGGGAGAGTGCAGTTCTCTAAACAATAATATTGGTTTGACACAAAAAACAAGTGGAAGTCTGCACACCACTTTGTGCAAGAAATGCATGAGGGAACAGAGTTGGAATATGACTGAAATATATATGTATATATGCATACACACACATAAATACATATGCAGTCATATATATATGAATCATAAAATACTTAAAATATGTGTGAAAATAGGTATTGACAACATGCATATCTATCTTATATACTTTTAGTAAAATTTGGGAAGAAGGGAAAATCTCATCAGTGGACCAAATTTGTGGTAAACAATTTCAGAAAAGAAAGCAAGGTACATATCTGGAGGGAAAGGAACTATTAGACTGAACTATACTGAGTAGACTGAGTTTCATGTCCTGGGAAGAAATGAAGGCTGGTTGGACACGGGCTTCCCCATCCTGAAGAGTGCTTAGAAAAAGGTGTGCTTTCTTTCTCACAAAATGAATAATTGAGGCAAAAGCTATAAAGGCATATACAGCAAAATAGCTTTGCCAAATGTTTATACCATGGATATTCCCAACAAAAGTATAAGAGATGGTCCATTTGACTACATTCTTATAAATACTTGGTATTGTAATTGAAAATAATAAAATGCTAGTTGGAAAAGTTAAAAAATTATTGTTTATAATGTTAAGTTCAGAATGAAAATTTTCTATATATTTGTTTACTAATTGCATTTCTTTTCCAAAAAAGTATACTTTTAAATTTTCTGTTTTATCTATTTTAACATCAGTGTTTTAAAATTGGTTATGTAAGCTTCATAGTGTTTTTTACCTGTTTAAACAATGTCTGGTAAGCCTATATCATTCCCACTGATGATTATATATAAGAATTAGAAAACTTCTTTGCTGAATCTGTTAATTTTATTAAGCCTGATTATGTTTTATTGTTATTCTTTTCAAAAAAAAAAAGTTTAAAATCTGTCCCAAACAATTGAGGTACATTTTCTTTAATTTTCTCTGTTATTACATTTTCCACTGCAAGCAAATTTGCAGACATATACATTAATGCCAAGTAATAGAATCTAGTTTCCATATATTAATATTTTTCCAGTGTCATATCTCTGAGCAGCATTATATTGCTATTTTAAATAGTAATAGTATATATTAGGAAAACTGAATGATTATAAGCTTAGAGTTCATTCACAAAATTTACTAAGTTCATACTTTGTTGAAACAATTGTAGAGAAATCAGAGTTGTCTAAAACATCAAACCTTTCTGCAAAGAGAAGACAGTTAACGAGATTATAGGTATGTATTCAATACATTAACAAGCAGCATGAAATAAATGACAATAAAATTAGACAAAGTGCTATTTTTACAGAGAGTAAGGAAAAAAGCCTCCACTCTCCCATACAACACACACAAACACACACACACTGGTTGACAATACACAAGGAGACTAAGAAAAAAATCATGTGATAGACATGTGAAAATTTAAGTCATTTTTATTGCCTGAAATAATGAGATGAACATTAATAAGGTCTTTTATTACAGTTGCATAAATTGGGCTTTAATTTGTGACCATTGAGAATACTGCTCTAGATTAAGGATTAAATTTGTTTTTATTGAATGTAATAAATAAAGATTACACATTAAAATATTATGAATCACTTGCATTTAGAAACAATCTTATCAAGGACCAGTATTGTGGTTTATTAGTTCTTGAAATTATTGCCTAGATTACTGCCTTGAACATAATAAGTGGTCATTATTTTTTGAATGAATGAATGGTGGCGAAATGTAATATTTGAAAGGATTGAATTTTAGGTAATACCAGTAATAGTGTATGTAGAAATAAACATGCACTAAAATGCAGAATTATAGAAGAATATATTTATTTAACAATAAACATCTCTACTTTATAAAGGTAACAAAAACAGTGTTTATTTAAATTGATTTTGAATTACGATGTGCTATCTATACGCAAGGTGATGTTTTTGGTGTTAAGGAAACTATAGCTTCATAGTTTGGTTTCCATCAATTAGTAAGTGATGCCAATAGTACACTGGTATATCTCAACAAATAACAAAACATTGAAGACAGAATAAGATGAATATGATAGGAGAGAAAAAATGGCAGAGATTTTGGAACAAAATGACTTTTGCTTATTCTATTTATGCATTTGCAACTGATTCACAGATTATGTTTCTAAAACTTAAAGTAGTATCCTCCTACTCTTCTCATTGTGTCATCTTTGAAATCACCAACAATGGTATTTCCTATCATGCAAAGTCATATAGAAAACTTTAATACAGTTGTAATATCTCTGGTTTCCATTTTTAATATCCCCATGTGATGGCATTCACTATTATCACATTTATTGTAGTTGTTAATGATGGGAAGTTATTATTATATTAAAGATGACTTTGGATTACTAACTTGTAATGTTTCTGGAGGCCTCAGAATTCACTGAGCTGAGGAGCTAACAGGATCCTGACATTTAATTGTTTCTGCCTGAGCATTCTGTCAACTTTGGAACTTGTGTAAGGCAAATGTGATAACATACATAAAGACAGAACATTTTTAATTGTTTTTTTTTTTTTAAGACAAAGTCTCCTCTGTTACCCAGGCTGGAGTGCAGTGGTGCCATCTTGGCTCACTGCAGCCTCCACCTCCCGAGTTCATGCAATTCTTGTGCCTCAGCCTCCCAAGTAGCTGAGCTCACAAGCCCATGCCACCAGGCCTGCCTAATTTTTGTAGTTTTAGTAGAGACGAAGTTTCACCATGTTGGCTAGGCTGGTCTTGAACTCCTGGCCTCAAGTGATCTGCCCACCTTGGCAGTTTTAATTTTTTATAACAAAATATTTGATACAAACACACACACTACATGTGCAGTATAAAGAATAATACTGAAATAGGCACAATATAGCCCTTACCTTAATAAAGAAATGGAACAATATCAATATTTCTACATTTTTTGTCCCTATTATTGATCAATTATTTATTCTCTCCCTCTTCAACAAAGTCTTTAAATTTTGTGAGCTATTGTATTATAGTTATGAGCAGGTACTACTACTAACTCATAACTGAATGACAAAATATCCATGGGAAAAATGTAATATCAAAACTAATATTTAAAAATCCGTTACTTCCTTAAAAGTAGTGTATATTTAAATCCAATTTTAATATAAGTTATATGCAAAAAATTTGAGCTATCCAGATAATTATTCTGCAAGAAGAGTAAATCAAATTTACCATAAAATGTACTTCTTAAAGATACTTTTTAAAAGTACTATTCTAGTTACGGTTATCCTTTATTCTTTTTTTCTTGTCATGAGCTCTTCCTGATACCTACTGGCAGGGTTCTAGTAGCTTCCTGAATAGATCTTAATATAATAATTTTTTTCAACTCAGTGGTTGTTACATTAGCTTCACAACACTGGAGGTCTTTTTGTTTATGTTTCCTGAGTCCATCAACCCTTAACTACTCACTCAAAAGCTTGACGTTACCAGTTTTTCTCAGGGCACTTTCTTTTTTTGTTTTGTTTTGTTTTGTTTTTTTGAGACAGAGCCTCGCCTGTCCCCGAGGCTGGAGTGCAGTGGCGAGATCAGGGCTCACTGCAAGCTCCGCCTCCCTTGTTCACGCCATTCTCTTGCCTCAGCCTCCCAAGTAGCTGGGACTACAGGCGCCCGCGGCCACGCACTGCTAATTTTTTTTTTTTTTTTTCTTCAGTAGAGACGGGATTTCACCGTGTTAGCTAGGATGGTCTTGATCTCCTGACCTCGTGATCCGCCTGCCTCGGCCTCCCAAAGTGCTGGGATTACAGGCGTGAACCACTGCGCCCGGCCTCTCAGCGCGTTTTCAAACTGCTAGTTATTTTAAACAGCCACCAGAATTCTCCATTTCATAACTTTCAGAGGGGATTTACTCCAAAATGTTGGATTTCTTAAAGAATCTTGCATCTCTTCTTACCACTTAATTTATAAAAAAAGAATCTCTCTACAAAGGTCAAGAACATAACTGGTTGTCATGAAGGAGCTCCTATAATATTTGGTTTTTATTCCATGAACATTAATAAGATGACAACCAGAAAAGTGGAAAAAAAGACATAGAAAACAGAGAAGCATATGTAGAAATTATAACGAAGCAGCATCAAATACATTGTAACTATATATATATATATATATATATCAATGGTATTAAAATACGCAAAGAAAGGTTTTGCTATGGTTCTGATGACTGTCTAAAGTTTTATGACTATGAGAAATGCAGTTTTTGGAAAAATGAAGAGCAGCAGTGTCTACTAGATTTAGAAACATTATCTTAACAACAAAATGCAAATTTTATTGTGGAAAAGATATTTCCTTAATTCCAATGCCCTATGATTCAGAAAAACCTAGTTGAGTAGGGTCTACAGCCCTTTGCTTGTTCCTTACTAGCTTTGATGGGGTATGTAAACGCTGCGTAGAGGAGAAGGGCTTGAGGACTAAGAACCAAACAGAGTTGTATATTCTCTCTGTTTTAAAAGAAAATCTGTTTTCTCTATTGGTAGAAAAGGTGTGTGTTTGTGTTTGTGTTTTGGGGTTATTAAAATACATTTAATTTTGTCAGGCAGAGGACACCACATCTGATTCCTTGTAAAAGGAAGTCATAACTGCTGGGCACATAGAGACCAGGAGAGGGCTAGATACTATAGAGATATTAAATGAAGTATGAAGTACAATGTATAATGCATCTAATAAATAATTTATTGAGGAAAAGGTAAAATGGTTTGACCAGGTGCGGTGGCTCACGCCTGTGATCCCAACACTTTGTGAGGCCGAGGCAGGCAGATCACGAGGTCAGGAGTTCGAGGTCAGTGTGGTCAACATGATGAAACCCGGTCTCTACTAAAAATACAAAAATTAGCCGGGTGTGGTGGTGGGTGCCCGTAATCCCAGCTACTCAGGAGGCTGAGGCAGGAGAATTGCTTGGACTCGGGAGGCAGAGGTTGCAGTGAGCCAAGATCATGCCACTGCACTCCAGCCTGGGTGACAAAGCAAGACTCCATTTCAGAAAAAAAAAAGAAAAGATAAAATGGTTTCATGTAGCTACCGAAGACAAGCAAATCATTATAAATTCAAGGCAGAAAGGCTTCATTTCATTTCAACTCGTATTATCATCAAATATCTTTCTTCCTAGTTGTTCACTAATCTTTCCTAGATATCATGGATTTCTTTACAGTGTTGAAAAAAGAATCTCCCCAGATATTTCTGTGTTCTCAGCTTTTGTTACTGTAGGTTAAGAGTTTATTTATAAGATTCCTAGAATTTTTTTTAATTAAAAGTACATTCTTATGCTATGATATGGTAAGTCAGTTTAGAAACTAAACTTAAATTGCATTTAATATTATCCTGATGTCTTTGATTTTGTTATAAAATGTTTCAAAAAATGTACAAACACTTCTTAAAATTAACTGGAATATTATTAATATAGTATACATATTAATAGAGACCCTGCTGAAAACTTTAAAAGAAATGTGAAGTATTCATCCCACAGGAAAATGCTAGGACATTTGGGAACCACAAAGAATTTTTAAATTCCATCATAGGATCCCTATCAACACACAAGACAAAAAAGACATGCTTAATGCAAGAGATACATATATTCTTGTCTTAACAACGTTATATATAAATCAAATTTCTCTAAATGAATAATATTTTTCTAATTATGACTCTTCATTTTGAGGTATATTATTCAAAACCCATATCCAATTTTTGGGTCTTCTACTAACTTGTTTGAAGTTAACAAGAAACAAAAAAGCAATGAAAGTTCACTAGGAACAGTGAAGTTTCATGACAAATTTGATAATCTAGAAGAAATGGACAAATTTCTAGGAAGACCCCAAGTATCAAATCTGACTCAAGTAAAAATAGCAACTCTGAATAGGCTTATAACATGTAAAATAATTAAATTAGTGATCAAAAAATCCCCGCAAAAAAGGCCCAGGATTGTATGACTTCACTGGTGAATTTGAGCAAATATTTAAAGATAAATTATCACAAATTCTTTGAAAACACTTCCAGAAATTGAAGAGAAGGAAACACACTTATTATATGAGGCCAATGTTACCCTGATAACAAAACCAGATGAAGACATCAAAAGAAAAAAAATGGACAGACCAGTAATCTTATGAATATAAGTGCAAAAAATCCTCATCAAAATACGTACTAACAAGGCAAATACAACAACATAAAAAAAAAAAAAAAAAAAAAAAANTGAAGGAGCTCCTATAATATTTGGTTTTTATTCCATGAACATTAATAAGATGACAACCAGAAAAGTGGAAAAAAAGACATAGAAAACAGAGAAGCATATGTAGAAATTATAACGAAGCAGCATCAAATACATTGTAACTATATATATATATATATATATATCAATGGTATTAAAATACGCAAAGAAAGGTTTTGCTATGGTTCTGATGACTGTCTAAAGTTTTATGACTATGAGAAATGCAGTTTTGGAAAATGAAGAGCAGCAGTGTCTACTAGATTTAGAAACATTATCTTAACAACAAAATGCAAATTTTATTGTGGAAAAGATATTTCCTTAATTCCAATGCCCTATGATTCAGAAAACCTAGTTGAGTAGGGTCTACAGCCCTTTGCTTGTTCCTTACTAGCTTTGATGGGGTATGTAAACGCTGCGTAGAGGAGAAGGGCTTGAGGACTAAGAACCAAACAGAGTTGTATATTCTCTCTGTTTTAAAAGAAAATCTGTTTTCTCTATTGGTAGAAAAGGTGTGTGTTTGTGTTTGTGTTTTGGGGTTATTAAAATACATTTAATTTTGTCAGGCAGAGGACACCACATCTGATTCCTTGTAAAAGGAAGTCATAACTGCTGGGCACATAGAGACCAGGAGAGGGCTAGATACTATAGAGATATTAAATGAAGTATGAAGTACAATGTATAATGCATCTAATAAATAATTTATTGAGGAAAAGGTAAAATGGTTTGACCAGGTGCGGTGGCTCACGCCTGTGATCCCAACACTTTGTGAGGCCGAGGCAGGCAGATCACGAGGTCAGGAGTTCGAGGTCAGTGTGGTCAACATGATGAAACCCGGTCTCTACTAAAATACAAAATTAGCCGGGTGTGGTGGTGGGTGCCCGTAATCCCAGCTACTCAGGAGGCTGAGGCAGGAGAATTGCTTGGACTCGGGAGGCAGAGGTTGCAGTGAGCCAAGATCATGCCACTGCACTCCAGCCTGGGTGACAAAGCAAGACTCCATTTCAGAAAAAAAAAAGAAAAGATAAAATGGTTTCATGTAGCTACCGAAGACAAGCAAATCATTATAAATTCAAGGCAGAAAGGCTTCATTTCATTTCAACTCGTATTATCATCAAATATCTTTCTTCCTAGTTGTTCACTAATCTTTCCTAGATATCATGGATTTCTTTACAGTGTTGAAAAAAGAATCTCCCCAGATATTTCTGTGTTCTCAGCTTTTGTTACTGTAGGTTAAGAGTTTATTTATAAGATTCCTAGAATTTTTTTTAATTAAAAGTACATTCTTATGCTATGATATGGTAAGTCAGTTTAGAAACTAAACTTAAATTGCATTTAATATTATCCTGATGTCTTTGATTTTGTTATAAAATGTTTCAAAAAATGTACAAACACTTCTTAAAATTAACTGGAATATTATTAATATAGTATACATATTAATAGAGACCCTGCTGAAAACTTTAAAAGAAATGTGAAGTATTCATCCCACAGGAAAATGCTAGGACATTTGGGAACCACAAAGAATTTTAAATTCCATCATAGGATCCCTATCAACACACAAGACAAAAAAGACATGCTTAATGCAAGAGATACATATATTCTTGTCTTAACAACGTTATATATAAATCAAATTTCTCTAAATGAATAATATTTTCTAATTATGACTCTTCATTTTGAGGTATATTATTCAAAACCCATATCCAATTTTGGGTCTTCTACTAACTTGTTTGAAGTTAACAAGAAACAAAAAAGCAATGAAAGTTCACTAGGAACAGTGAAGTTTCATGACAAATTTGATAATCTAGAAGAAATGGACAAATTTCTAGGAAGACCCCAAGTATCAAATCTGACTCAAGTAAAATAGCAACTCTGAATAGGCTTATAACATGTAAAATAATTAAATTAGTGATCAAAAAATCCCCGCAAAAAAGGCCCAGGATTGTATGACTTCACTGGTGAATTTGAGCAAATATTTAAAGATAAATTATCACAAATTCTTTGAAAACACTTCCAGAAATTGAAGAGAAGGAAACACACTTATTATATGAGGCCAATGTTACCCTGATAACAAAACCAGATGAAGACATCAAAAGAAAAAAAATGGACAGACCAGTAATCTTATGAATATAAGTGCAAAAAATCCTCATCAAAATACGTACTAACAAGGCAAATACAACAACATAAAAAAAAAAAAAAAAAAAAAAAAAGAATTTTTTTCCAAAATAAAGGGGGCTTTTTTTCACAAATGAAAGGGGGGTTAAAAAAAAAAAAAAAAAAAAAAAAAAAAAAGGATTATCTTCCATAATCAAGTGGGCTTTATCTCACAAATGAAAGGGTGGTTCAACATGAAAAAATCAATGCATACTAAAAGAATAAAGAACAAAAACCACATGATCATCTCAGTAGAAAGAGAAAAAGCATTTTACAAAATACAACACACTTTTAAGAAAAAACACTTAAAAGTCAGAAATACAAGTAAACTTTAGTAACCAAATAAAGTACATTTTTTGGCAAACTCACGTCAAACATTAAACAAATGCTGAAATATTTGGAGTCAGGGACAAGATAAGAATGTCTCTTTTTGCTACTTCTATTTAGCATTTTAATGGAGGTTCAAGCCAGGGCAACTAGGCAAGAAAAAGAAAGAAAAGGTGTCCAGATTGGAAAGGAAGAAGTAAAACTATATCAATTTGCAGATGACATGATGTTTTATATAGAAAGCCCCAAGAAATCCCTCAGTAGCTATTCAAACTACTAAATGGGTTCAACAGGGTTGTAGGATAGATACAAGGTTAACATACAAAAATTAATTTAGTTTCTATACATTAGCAATCAACAATCAGAAGGTGAAATAAAATAATTTCATTAACAATAGCTTTAAAATAATAAAGTACTATGAAACACATTTAACAAAAGAAATACAAGACTTGTACACTAAAAACTGCAAACATTGTTGAGAGAAATAGAAGAATTACTTAGTAATTGGAAAGACATCCCATGTTCATGAATTGAAAGATTTAATATATATGTAAGATGGCAATACTCCACAAATTGATCTGCATATTTAGCATAGTCCTAACAAAATTCCAGTTGTCCTTTTTTTGCAGACCTTGACAAGCTGATAACAAAGTTCAGATGAAAATTCAAGGGACCCAAAATATGCAAAAACAAAATTTAACAACGACAAAAAGAACACAGCTGAATGACTCACACTTTCTAATTTCAAAACTTATGACAAAGGTACAGTAATTAAAACTGTACAGTCCTAATATAAGAATTAGATATATAGATTAATGAAATAGAATTGAGAGTCCAGTGGGTGAAAAATCCTTATAAGTTTATGATCAATTGATTTTGACAAGGGCACAAAGACAATTCAATTGAGAAGCAATAGTCTCTTCAAAAAATGGAGCCAGGACAACTGGAAATTTACATGCAAAAGAATAATGTTGAATGCCTACCTGACATAACATACAAAAATTAACTAAAAGTGATCAATGACACAAATGTAACTGCTAGAACTATCAAACCCTTAAAATAAAACATATTCATGAGCGTGTATTAGGCAATGGATTGTTAGATATCACACTAAAAGCACCAACTACGAAAGAAAAAATAAATTAGACTTCACCAAAATTAACCACTGTGCTTCAAAAGACATTATCAAGAAAGTGAAGAGACAATTCATCGAATGTGAGATAATGTTTATAAATCATATGTCTGACAAGGGTCTCATATCCAGAATATATAAAGAACTCTTACACTGCAGCAATAAGACAATGAAAGCTCAATCAAAAATGGGCAAAGGATTTTATAGGGGTTACTTTAAAGATGATATATAAATGAACAGTAAGCACATGAAAAGATGTCCAACATAGTTAGTCATTAGGTAAATGCAATTTAAAACAATGAGACAATGCTTTACATCTCCCACAATGGCTATAATGAGAAAAGCAGAAAGTAACAAGTGTTGGTGAGGATATGGAGAAACTGAAATCTCATATATTACTGGTTGGAATGTAAAATGGACAACTGCTCTGGGAAATGTTAACAGTTTTTCATGAAGACAAACATAGAGTTACCATATGATCTAGCAATTTCTCTTTAGAACATGTACCCAAGAGCGTTTAAAATATATGTTCATATGCAAAATTACATAACAATGTCTATAGCATTGTTCATAAAAACTGAATAGTGGAAATAATTTGTATTTCCATCAACTAACATATGGATAGGAAAATGGATTATATTCATATAATAGAATATCATTCAGCCATAAAAAATGAAGTGTTGATACCTATTACAACATGGATTAACCTTGAAAACATTACACTAAGTGAAACAAGACACACATGCACACAAAATATTGTACAATTCCCCTCAGATGAAATGTCCAGAATGAGAAAATTTAATAAAGAAAGAATATCGATTAGTATTTTTCAGGGGGAAGGGGAGGGAGGATGGGCATGACAGTTAATGTATATTGGCTTTTTGAGGACTGACGAAAATGTTCTGAAATTAGATACTGGTAATACTTGTCCAACATTTTGAATATACTTAAAGCCACTAAATTATAAATAAATATAATAAACATATATATAATACATATAAAATGTATTTATAGTTTATTATATATAATTATATTAGAATTTATCCTGGGAAATTTTAATAAAAAAGACTAACAAGGGAAGAATAATGAAGAGTACCAGATTTTAAAACATATTATAAAACTACAGGAATTTTAAAAGTTTACAGTCGAACAAGGTGGCTCATACTTGTAAATACCAGCACTTTGGGAGGTCAATGTAGGGGGATCACTTGAGGCCAGCCTGGGCAAGATAGGGAGATCCTATCTCCACAAAAAATAATTAAAAAATGATCCAGACATGGTATGCACACCTGTAGTTCCACTTACTTGAGAGGCTGAGACCAGAGGCTCGGTCCAGGAGTCTGAGGCTGCAGTGAGCTATGATTAAGCAACTGCATTCCAGCCTGGCTGACACAGTGAGATCCTGTCTCAAAAAAAAAATGTTTGGTAATATTTGGTACATAATATACAGATCAGTAAGTTGAAACAGAATCCAAATATATTCCTAAACCAACACACATAGTTTTGTTATTTTTTTCACATGAAAAATTATTGTTGAAGAGATTTTGTTCAGTAATGTTGTGTAGACATTTGGTCCGCATTCCATCAGAGAAAAAAATTACATCGCTTACCAACTTCACATATTATGCCAAAATATATCCCAGATAAAACAAAATTTTTTAAAAACTGTTTTTTAAATTGACAAATTAAAATGGTATATATTTATGGTATACAACATTGGTGTTTTGAAATATGTATCATGGAATGACTGAACCAAGCTAATTAACGTATGCATTATCATCTCACATAATTATATTTTTTTCATGATGAGAAGTTTTTTTTGTTTGTTTGTTTGTTTTTTTTTGAGACAGAGTCACGCTTTGTCGCCCAGGCTGGAGTGCAGTGGCATAATCTCGGCTCACTGCAACCTACACCACCCGGGTTAAAGCGATTCTCCTGCCTTACCTTCCTGAGTAGCAGGGACTACAGGCGTGCACCACCACGCCTGACTAATTTTTGTATTTTTAGTAGAGATGAGGTTTCTTTCACCCTGTTAGCCAGGATGGTCTCCATCTGCTGACCTTGTGATCTACCCGCCTCAGCCTCCCAAAGTGCTGGGATTACAAGCCTGAGCCGCCGCGCCTGTCCCTCAAGTCTATGTTCTTAGTGATTTGCAAGTATTATTAACTATAGTCAGCATTTATACAATAGATTTCTCAAACTTAAAAACAAGGTTTAAACATAAAATAATGTATACATAAAAGTTGTGTGAAAGAGAGAGAATTGAGAGAACATGTTTTCCCTGATCCTTATGAGGATACCCTGTATAAACACAATAAAACATAGAGATAACAAATAATAAAATTTGACTTGATGAATTTTATAAACCTGCATTACAAAAATAGTAGTTTATAGCATATTTTAGATAAATGTTAATTTTAATATGTAAAAAGCTTTTATCAAGTGACAAGAAAATAGCAAACAGCTTAACGGACAAAGGACAAAACATGTAGCTCAAAAGAAAAGCAAGCTTTAAAATATAGTAAAATGCCTCATCCTGTACAAATAATTAAAGAAACACAAGTGTAAACAACAATGTAATACTGCTCTTACCATTCAGTTTTTAAACATGACTTTTAATGTTTGGTATTGAAGAGGTTGTGGAAAAACAGGCATTCTATTATGATATATTGTTGGCGTGTGTGTAATTATTATAATTGCTTTGAAGTAATTTGACCTAAAAAAAAAAGGGATCTATACCTTTGACTCAGAAATTCTTTCTTTAGAAAGACACACATTGTTAGCAATTGTGTTTGTAGGCTATTCATGATATTATCTGTAATAGCAAAAGTCTGAAACTGTCTATTAGTATGGGAGTAGTCCATTATATGATGATACGGATACATTTTCAAACAAAATGTGCAAAACAAAATGCATATTGTAATATATTTGTACTTTGAAAGTACACAGAATTAATTGGGGGGGTGGAGCAAGATGGCCGAATAGGAACAGCTCCAGTCTCCAACTCCCAGCGTGAGCGACACAGAAGACCGGTGATTTCTGCATTTTCAACTGAGGTACTGGGGTCATCTCACTAGGGAGTGCCGGGCAATCGGTGCTGGTCAGCTGCTGCAGCCTGACCAGGAGAGCTGAAGCAGGGCGAGGCATCGCCTCACCTGGGAAGCGCAAGGGGGAAGGGAATCCCTTTTCCTAGCCAGGGGAACTGAGACACACAACACCTGGAAAATCAGGTAACTCCCACCCCAATACTGCGCTTTAAGCAAACGGGCACACCAGGAGAATATGTCCCACACCTGGCCGGGAGGGTCACATGCCCATGGAGCCTACCTCATTGCTAACACAGCAGACTGCGGCGATCTAACCGCAAGGCAGCAGCGAGGCTGGGGGAGGGGCGCCCGCCATTGCTGAGGCTTAAGTAGGTAAACAAAGCTGCTGGGAAGCTCGAACTGGGTGGAGCTCAAAGGAGCTCAAGGAAACCTGCCTGTCTCTGTAGACTCCACCTCTAGGGACAGGGCACAGCTGAAGACCAACAGGGGAAG